>NC_085140.1:64234741-64561562 GCF_024139115.2 Armigeres subalbatus
ATGTTTCGTTACGTATTATGTGCAAGAAAATTAAAAAGATAATCATATAACTAATGCTATAAATTTTATCAAAAAGATATGACCTGCATTATCTGCATAAAAGGTAAACCCAATGTTGCTGATAAGTCAAGGTACATCACTCAACAGTAAAGCCATTCCGTCATTAGAAGAATTTGTAAATTTTGCATCAATCCAGATCTAAAAATAAACTTCAAATCAGCAATATAATTTACATCTTACATGTCCATAATGAGGCACGTTTCAATAACAAATCAATTCATTAAAATAAACATCGATCGCGTTTGGCACCGATCACCCTCAACGATCATCCGCGTGATCTAGGATCACATTCGTGTTGTATATAACGCAAATTGCCACCGGTCAGTCCTATCACATAAATACCTTCTTTAATTCCACTTTTCGCCGCCACCGATTCTTTCCAGCAAAGCATCTCTCCGCGGGTACCCTACCGAGAAAAAATAGCTACAATAAAGCCCGAACTCTTCACAGCTCTATAACCCCCAAAAACATGCATCGCACACTCTTCTCTCCGCATTCAGTGGGATTACGCCAAGGTTAACCACCTATCGTCCCACCTTTCGACCGATCAGCCGATGGCTAAACTGCAACGCAAGCGTGGCGATGATTGTTGAACTCCTTCGAAATCACGCGCCATCCACATTATCGTACAGCACCGCGCACCTACATGAGAAGAGGTGTGTGTGTTTGTACAAATCAAGCTCAACCAGCTGACATCATGGTCAGTCACTGTTCGCCAATTTGTTATCTACGCAATGCGCTGTGGAAAATCTGATTAGGCACATCAAGATTTCTTCAATAAAGAGGTGTTGAACTTGAAACGAGCTTAGACGATATAAGTTTTGACATTCTTTCTTTATATTACTTGAATTTCGTGCCCGTTTATTCAAAATTATATCGAAATGGAATAATTAACAAGGAAAAATAATAAATCTAAAACTATCTGCTATCTATTGATATGTTGGAAAAGACCGTGTCCGAGGACAAGAAATGAGCTATCGAACGGAGTTATCCACTCTTGAACTCATTTTCTAGCAGCTCTAAAATATTCATGGATAATCAATCAAAGCCAATACAAATATTCAATGAATAAACTATATACTAGTGCTCTTTCAGTAATTAACGAAAGAGAAAATGAAAAAAAAATCGGAGTGGTAAATTTGTAGGAGCATTTCATAGTGGTGTACAATAGCAGCAAAGGCCGATTTTTATACAAAATAGCCAACTTTGACATGCTGTAACTTTGTTCCCCGATGACCGATTGAGCTAAAACTTTAAAAAATACACGAAAAATCACATTTAAATAATTTCACGGGGAAATGTCATTTCCGGGAAAACATCATTTATGGGGAAATGTTATTTCCGGGAAAATGTTATTATCGAGGATTTGCTGTTTTTTTATTTAGAAATTCGGGCTATTGGTTTTCGGGGAATTGTAAAATCTCAAAAAACCTCGGATCAACTAAGGAATGGGTCAATCGATATTAAGAGAATGGAGAATTTAAATTATTCCCTACGTCCATTATGGTATACGTTATTTTGCTTAACATATTCTTGCATATCCTTGCACTCTGCACTAACCACGCACTTCTTCCTTTTCCAAATGACCGCCTCACCCCATCTATAGTTGTCTGCCAAGGATAGAGAATGTGTGTCCCAATATTGATGGACACATATTTGATTGATGTAGGGGTTCAGAAGATAAACTCTAACCAATAACCTCCCACATTCCAAATGATCCTCCCAATCTCTCTTTAATCGTTTTCTTTGGATAGAAAATATGTGTTCTATATTTGGTTCAAATCGACTCATAAGTTAAAAGGGTATACAAAGCTGATCGCATCGTAAATACGCCCTTTTCCTTTCTCCTATGATACTCCTACCCAGTCTAATACCGCCTTCCTTAGACAGAGAATATGTGATCTAAATTTGGTGGAAGTCGGTAAAGAGATTCTGAAGTTACACTGAATAAATCGATACCTGAATAATACTCCTCCCTCATACTCTCCTTCTTTTCCAATACCCTACTCACCTTCACTAAAATCGTCTTATTAGGACAGAAAAAAAATTGTTCCAAATGAACTATTGAGAAATCGACTGTACATTTTTATTTCGATTTTAAGGACGGCTACGCAGTCTTGAATTATTGAAACAAGATGTATATTTATCCGACGGGGATGGTGTCTTCATCAGGGGAAAATATACATCTTGTTTCAATAATTCAAGACTACGTAGCCGTCCTTAAAATCGAAATTGTTCCAAATTTGATTGAAATCGGCCAAGGGGTTCAGCAATAGATGATCGATAACTAAACAATACCTCTCCCCTTTAAATCCCTTACCTCTCATACAATGTACAATGTGAAAAAATGTCCATAAAACGAGTAAATTCAATATTTCGGTTCGGTATGGACGGATTGCCTTAAAACTTTGCCACAAATCATAGAACTTTCTGGGGAATCGTGCAAACACGGATAAGTTCACTGAGGAAACCGCAAGACCTCGTTCTACCTCCAATGTCTCTTATTTGTTATGTAATTCGTCAAGTTCGGAGTTACAAATAATCGACAAACCATAACAAATTTGACTTCAAATTTTGCCTAAATCGTGTTAAGTGAATTCTATCTACTGCACGATGTTGAGAATTGAGATCTTGTTGATTTTACGCCACGTTCTCATATTATCCAAATTGCTTACTAATAACCTCACATTACTAGATTGATCAAGAATTATCCAAGGAATCGAGTGGAGTCCGCACGCACGACTAAAGAAGTTAAAATATTGCTCATTTGAACCCACGTTATATTATTTTCTAATCATTGCCCAAAATGCCAAGGTCTTCCGGAAACCATAATAAATAAGGGGCATTAGGGTAAAACGTGATCTTGCAGCTTCGTGCAGTGAACTTAAGGTCACTCCTGACGGAATCCAAGATTAAAAGTGCTCGCGTTTTCGGGGGCACACCACTCGATACGGAAGCAACGCACAACTGTCATTTTTATTTTTTCACGCATGCCGCGACGCAGCAAAGTTGGATCAACAAAAATGACAGTTGTCCGCCGCCTCCGTATCGAGTGGTGTGCCCCCGAAAACGCGAGCACTTTGAAACATGGATTTTGTCAGGAGTGACCTTAACTGCTTTTGCACGATTCCTCAGAAAGTTTTACTATTTGAGTCAAAATTTCAGCGCAATCCGCCCGTCCCGAACTGAGGTATTGAATTTATTCGAATTATGGACATGTTTTTCCCATCAAGCAATGACTTTCTAACCATCACTATTAGGGCGACAATTAAGAAAAAAAAAAATATGTGTTCCAAATTTGATTGAAATCGGTCGAGGGGTTTGGAAGTAACAATAAGTAGATTGATAACTATATGTTACCACCTCAGACTTTTCCCCTGATGTCGTCTACTTAAAATAAAGAAAGTGTGTTCCAAATTTGGTTGAAATCAATGTCAATGGGCTCAGCAGTTCCGCATTAGGCGCAGATAAAAAACCTACTTAGCCAAAACTAAAAGGAATGCTCAATAGCTTTTACTCAACTGCATCTTGAATGATAACTCTGTTAATTAGTAACCGATTTTATGTGGGGTTGCGAATCTTTAGTCATCATGATCGTAAAATTTCTTTGAAGGCATCACTGAAACGTGCAGTATCCCGAATTTATCTTTGCCATCTTTCGCGCCAAGAGGAGCAATGTTGTCTGTTGAGTAGTTGGGCAATTATCTCCAGAAAATTACTACAGGGAACCCTCCCTAACTCGATGTACTGTAACTCGATATTTTCCCTTACTAGATGAAATTCAAAGTTCCTTCGAATCAAGCATACTGCGTTTCCTCCGTAAGAAGCAAGCCAGAGTAAACGCGACGAGCTTTGCAACGCGACGCGACTCACGTAAAAGAATAACAATCATTTTCAACAGACTGTCAAATCGCACTGTCGCGTCGCATCGCATCGCACGTCGCATTTACTCTGGCTTGCCCCTAAGTCGATATCTCCCATACTCGATATTCTCTAAGTCAAAGTAAATTCTCAATACATTTTCACCTTGCTAACTCGGTGTTGTCAGAATCAGTTCACATGTATCATATATATAATTAGATGTAAACAGTGAAAAGTTATAAGCGAGAAGTGAGAAATAAGAAGTTAGGAGTGAGAAATAAGAAGTGAAAAGTTAGAAGTCAGAAGTGAGAAATACGCAGTAAGAAGTGAAAAGTGAGAAGTGAGTAGTGGAAAGAAATGAGAAGTTGAAAGTACGAAATTCGGAAAATGCGAAGTGAGTATTGAGAAGCAAAAAAGTTAGAAGTGAAAAGTTAAAAGTTAGAAGTGAAAAGTGATAAGTGAGAAATGAGAAGTCAGAAATGAAAAGTAAAAATTGAAAAATAAGATGTGCGAAGTGAGAAATGGTTAGCGAGAGCTTGAGCTTGAGCTTGAGCTTGATTGACTGCTCGTAGTTGCTACTCCATTATGACCAGATCAGCTGTTCTTGCACAGGGAACCAACAGATGTTTGCTTGGGACTAGCACACATCTTCAATGTACAAGTACTGGTGATCTCATTTGTTAGGTCATACTGGCGCCTGCCACGTCAGAATGCAAGTCAATGTAGGGAAGGGGAGGAAATGATGATGCAATCACTCGCCCACTGCAAGCCGAATATACCTCTGCACTTGCCACGAGTTCATGCGGAATTTGTTGGAATTTCTGGGTTAGGTTGGAGAGGCAGAGGTCCGTCTTGGTTAACGAGCTGCCAATGTGATAGATAGGAGAAGGTAACTGATGGAATTTCTAATTGGATGTAGGAAACGAGCTCTATAGTTCATTTCCAATTCTAGCAGATTACTGTTAGAATACTCAAGTTGAAGGTATAGGAATAAAAATGGAAACGGTATGAAAGTCCATTTCCAGTTCTAGCGATTGCTAGAACATGAGAAATATAGAGGAAGATACAAAGTAGGAGAATGGAACGGACCTGGGATTGAACCCACGACCTCCTGCGTATGAGGCAGAAGCAGTAGCCATATGACTACCAAGCCCGCTGAGAAATGGTTAGCGAGAAGTGAAAAATAAGAAGGGAGAAATCCGAAGTGAGAAGTGAGAACTGAGAAGTGAGAAGTGCGAAATAAGAAGTGAAAAGTGAAAAATCAGAAGTTAGATGTGAAAAGTGATTAATGCGAAAGTAGAAGTCAGAAGTTAGATACATATAAGAAGTTATAACTGAGGAGTGTAAATTGAAAAATGAAAAGTAAGAAATGCGAAGTGAGAAGTGAAATGTGCGAAGTGAGAATTGAGAAATGGATAGTGAGAAGTGTTTCTCGTTTCTCACTTCCAAATTATTATCTCTCATCTCTCACTCCTTGTTTCTGTTTGTCTCACTACTCACATCGTAGTTCTCATTTCACATTTATCACATCTCACTTCTCACTACTCACTTCTTACCACTCACTTCTCATTTCTCAGTTTCCACTACTCATATGCTACTACACACATCTCACTACTCAATACTCACTCACTACTCATTACTCGAACATCTACTTTCTCACTTCTTAGTTATCGCTGTTCACTATTCCTTTCAACTATTCGGCCAAATAATGTGTTCCCTTTCTCGATATCTTCATAACTAGATGGTCCCTTCAATATCGAGTAAGGGAAAGTTTACTGTATGTAGATTAAATTCAATTACTAATTATTGGAACGATTAGGTAGGATGCGGTTTTCGTTGAGTGAAAGCTCTTTAACATTGTTTTAGTTATGAAGGTTTTCTTTGGGCTTGTGCTTAATGGGGAAGCCCTATAATTGGTAAAATGAAAATCAAGTAATGAGCAAGTTTATACAGAGTGGAATATGAATCCCATAGTAATTTCCAAGCAAGCTTGAAATACTTTGTGCTAAGTCAATTTTTATTCAAATGAGCTCTTATTTTCGGAGGACACTTAGATCATGAGACAGAATCAGATGAGAATTGAGAAGCAAAATCGATTCTTTGAACCGAAAAACTTTCCAACCCGAAAACATCCTAGACCGAACTCGCCATCTCTGGATTGGCAATCAAAGGCGTGCAAGGCTACTCTTTCTCACGTAGGGTAAGAAATGGCGAGTATTGTTAGCAGCCCTGGCAACATTTGCTAGGTCAACAAAAATACAATACTCATGTACGTAATTTAGTTCCAAACACACAATCGCCCAAGTAACACCGAAAACATCATTATTAGCGAAAATCTAATAATAAGGTTGAAGGTCGGGAAAATGAAATACAAAACATGTTATGTTCGAAGAAAGCTAAGCAAAAGTTTTTGCTTAACATACAGCAATTTGATCATTGAAATGTTTCATATTACATTCTTACAACTTGCTGATAACATGTTGATTTTTGATATTTCGCAACATAAAACATGTCTGCAGGAAGATTTTATGAACAAGGTCATAAACTGTTTATGTGTTTACATTTATTTTGTTAAAATATATATCCTAATGATAGAAGTTTAGCTAAAATATGCATTTTGAACGTTGTTTCAACATCTTTCAAGAAATGAACGTTCATAATCGACTCTGTTATTTATCGATAACTCGCCATATTGTTTTTTTGCTGTTTCGAGAATTTGCTTACGTATCAATTTCAAAATTATGCTTTGGCATAGTTATTTTTTTTCAATCAATGGCGCATGAATTTAGGAGATCTGTAACGAAAAATTAACCAATGAAACATGAGCCGCATATGTATACTGTTTCGATCGTGACTTCGAAACAAATTTGATTTATTTATTCAGTTTGTATATTTTTATTAATATTATTAAAATGGTTTCCACCCTGATTTCATTTGTTTTTGTATATAATTTATTTCTATGAACGTGTTGGTCAACATTTTTGTTTTGGTATTTAATTTGACAGAATCATGTTGAGAGTCAGTTATTGAAAATATCATTAGTACTTAAGTTGAGTCTTATGAATGTGCAATCAAAAACAAGTTTGCGGCTGAAGGATGTGGAAAATATCAATAATTTTTGCGCTGTGTGGGTCGTGTGAAAGTAATGAAAGCAGTTTTTTTTATACATGAACATAACAAACTATATGTTTGAAAGATGTATTTTTTTACACTCATACAACATTGGATCGTCCATTTTTCCTCTCTATGATGTACGATACAACAAATTTCAAGTGTTCAATACTCTGTATAAACTTGTTCACTACTTGATTATTACTATAAAGAGCAAATAAAGAGAATATTTGCTTTAATTAAAAAAAAAAGAAATCATGAAATGAAAATAGTAATCGATTTCATTGGCAGTAACACACTTTGGAACAGAACGTGAGAATTTATTTGTGAAAATATGATCTACACGCTAAATAGATACCACGCGAAGTAATCGTCGCGATTTGATTCTAGTGGAAAGCATGAACGTTGGCTTTTATATATTTTTTGAATTAGTTAAATTTAAAATACAATGAAAAACGAAAACAACGAAAAATACGAGAAAGAAGCGTTCTATGCACAGCTGGAGACATACGATGGATGCCCACTGCGGGACGCCAAAATCGTCATCGGTGACATGAACGCACAGGTAGGAAGGGAGGAAATGTATATATCGGTCAACGGACCGGATAGTCTGCACACCGTATCGAATGACAATGGCCAACGATGCGTAAACTTCGCAGCCTCCCGCGGAATGGTAGTCCGAAGCACCTTCTTTCCCCGCAAAAATATCCACAAGGTCACATGGAGATCACCTAACCAAGAAACGGAAAACCAAATCGACCACGTTCTAATCGACGGTAAATTCTTCTCCGCCATCACGAACGTCCACACTTACCGCAGTGCGAATATTGAATCCGACCACTACCTCGTTGCAGTATGCCTGCGCTCAAAACTCTCGACGGTGTACAACACGCGTCGAAGTCGGACGCCGTGGCTTAACATTGGGCGGCTACAAGTCGGTAGACTAGCCCAAGAATACGCGCAGCAACTGGAAGTGTCACTTCCAGCGGAAGAGCAGCTAGGCGCAGCGTCTCTTGAAGATGGCTGGAGAGATATTCGATCCACCATTGGTAGCACCGCAACCGCTCGGTGCCCCCGGATCAGAGAAACGATTGGTATGACGGCGAATGTGAGCAGTTAGTGGAAGAAAATAATGCAGCATGGGCGAGATTGCTGCAACACCGCACGAGGGCGAACGAGGCACGATATAAACAGGCGCGGAACAGACAAAACTTTTTACCGGCTCCGGATCTCCAGGAAATCCAGGAGGAGATTGGCCGGCTGAAGAACAACAAAGCCCCTGGGGTTGACCAACTACCAGGAGAGCTATTTAATCACGGTGGTGAGGCACTGGCTAGAGCGCTGCAGTGGGTCATTACCACGATTTGGGAGGAGGAAGTTTTGCCGCAGGAGTGGATGTGTCGTGTGTCCCATCTACAAAAAGGGTGGTAAGCTGGATTGTAGCAACTATCGCGCAATCACATTGCTGAACGCCGCCTACAAGGTACTCTCCCAAATGTTATGCCGTCGACTAGCACCAACTGCAAGGGAGTTCGTGGGGCAGTACCAGGCGGGTTTTATGGGCGAACACTCCACCACGGACCAGGTGTTCGCCATTCGCCAAGTACTGCAGAAATGCCGCGAATACAACGTGCCCACACATCATTTATTCATCGACTTTAAAGCCGCATATGGTACAATCGATCGGGACCAGCTATGGCAACTAATGCACGAACACGGTTTTCCGGATAAACTGACACGGTTGATCAAAGCGACGATGGATCGGGTGATGTGCGTAGTTCGAGTTTCAGG
Organism: Armigeres subalbatus; assembly: GCF_024139115.2. NCBI lineage: Eukaryota > Metazoa > Arthropoda > Insecta > Diptera > Culicidae > Armigeres > Armigeres subalbatus. The sequence goes on from NC_085140.1 coordinate 64,243,565, forward strand.
GGCATTCTCGAGTCCCTTCGAAACCCGCAGAGGGTTACGGCAAGGTGATGGTCTTTCGTGTCTGCTATTCAACATCGCTTTGGAAGGGGTAATACGAAGAGCAGGGATTAACACGAGTGGTACAATTTTCAATAAGTCCGTCCAGCTATTTGGCTTCGCCGACGACATAGATATTATGGCACGTAACTTTGAGAAGATGGAGGCAGCCTACATCAGACTGAAGAGGGAAGCTAAGCGGATCGGACTAGTCATCAACACGACGAAGACAAAGTACATGATAGGAAGAGATTCAAGAGAAGACAATGTGAGCCACCCACCGCGAGTTTGCATCGGTGGTGACGAAAACGAGGTGATAGTCGTGACTGACTGCCGAAAATGACACCAGCAGAGAAATTCGGAGACGCATAGTGGCTGGAAATCGTACGTACTTTGGACTCCGCAAGACGCTCCGATCGAATAGAGTTCGCCGCCGTACCAAACTGACAATCTACAAAACGCTCATTAGACCGGTAGTCCTCTACGGACACGAGACCTGTACGATGCTCGTGGAGGACCAACGCGCACTTGGAGTTTTCGAAAGGAAAGTGCTGCGTACCATCTATGGTGGGGTGCAGATGGCGGACGGTACGTGGAGGAGGCGAATGAACCACGAGTTGCATCAGCTGTTGGGAGAACCATCCATCGTTCACACCGCGAAAATCGGACGACTGCGGTGGGCCGGGCACGTAGCCAGAATGTCGGACAGTAACCCGGTGAAAATTGTTCTCGACAACGATCCGACGGGCACAAGAAGGCGAGGTGCGCAGCGGGCAAGGTGGATCGATCAGGTGGAAGATGACTTGCGGACCCTCCGTAGACTGCGTGGTTGGCGACATGTAGCCATATACCGAGCCGAATGGAGAAGACTTTTATATACCGCACAGGCCACTTCGGCCTTAGTCTGAATAAATAAATAAAATAAAAATAATAATTAAAATACAATGATTCTTATTCGGCTCTTACGCTGATTATAAATTTAATTGAAATGAAAGCCACGTCGTTCTAACCTTTTATCTATTTTGAAAGTGGTTCGATGATGAAAGAAGAGTTCAGAAAGAGTTCGTATTAAAAACCCCAAGGATTTTCCCATGGAATGTAAAAGAATTTTCTGTGAAAATTCAAAAAAAATTTTTTGTGGAAATATTTAAGATTTTCCTTTACAAATTCAAAAGAATTACCAATGAAAAGTACGATTATGTTTTCAAGAATTTTCAAGAGATATATTTGGCAAAATAGTTAGAATAGAACTTCAGTAGGGTCTCCTGTTACCCTTGCGAGCAAAGGCGTAGTAGTGGATATGGCGAGTTCGATTCTCGGTCCGGCATAGGATTTTTCAGAGTGATAAACAATCCCGGCTCGCAGGGCATAGTGTACTCATTGAACTCGCCACACAAGATACATACTCATTCAATGGCAGGCATAGTAAAGCTTCATTTAAAAAATGAGGAAATGCTAGAAGAATACTAAGCTAAAAAGCAGGCCAAGTTCCAGTTGGAATGGAGAGTCATTGAAAAAAAAGCGGGAGAAGAAGAAGAAGATTTAAGCTATGACAGGTTACTTGCTAAGTGAATTATCACAATGCAAACATTCAACGGGTTGAGCCATTTAGGTATCTGTGTTAGTTGGCAGTTCGATTATGGAAATGCGTAGCATCTTGATGCGCAACTGCGTTTCTAAATATTTGTAAAACACTTATTGACTGTATACATATTTGACTTCAAAGTGCATTATTATTAATAGCTGCTATGATTAGGAGCTATTGAATATTGTACATTGATACATTTTAAGCCGCTTTATCTTATTCTGTAGCGGAATCAAATGAAGAGAGACAAACATAAAAACAAAATCCTTATTCCATTAAAAACGCTTTAGGTCACAACATAAGTTGTTACGCAAATTTTACGCATCATTGTTCGATAAAAACAAATGTTGTCGTCACCAGCACTACACACTTCATAGGATATGTACCTTTGGTTTGCTCTATCCGATAATCCCTCGACGGAAGGCAACAGACAGCCAAGCGATTTCCGTGCGTTGACGTAGTTATCTCAAGTATGTGTTCGAGTGCTATTCTAAACCAGTTCTCTCAAGTAGTATGTACACACCTCCAAATTGGTGACCGCACTTGTATCCGCTCACTAAAACGCACAAGGTGCACCCTCGGCTGGATCCTTGCACAATTTGGAAATCGTTAAGAAACACCGCCACTGGCTTTTGGCCTTAAACTTAAACGCACACAAATCGTTGCAGCATAGATTTCTATTTCTCTTCTTCTCCTGTTTAAAGCCAATTATAACACCGCTTGCGTCGATTCAGTCCTACAACAGTTGATTGCGTAGATTGCAGATTGTTATGAAGCCAACACGACACAATTTCTTCTGCGAAATAAGCACTTGTAGGCACAAAGACACTTTTTTTTTCGCTACGCTCGCTGGATGAACTTTTTGCTTCACTTTATTCTTCCACACTCGCGACTACTCGCTGAAACTGAATTGCAACGGCAGGTCACAAAGCCACTGGCCAACACAATATCGCCCCTTCAATTGTTGCTGCAGGTTCATTCATCAACCGCACGGACGACCAACCCCTAATTAGCATATCACACACAACACGACCCGTTTATGTCGTCGAGCAGGTCACTTACTGGCCCTGATATGATTGGCGGTTTCAGTCTGGCCTCCAAGAATTTCCTCCCTATTGCCACACCGGTCGATCTACAGGTACGTGGGCGAACAACCCTTCCAGAACTTATCGGCGGCCGTACTGGCAACGAAATTCGCGAGCGATTCTTTCCTTGTTCGAGCGCAATCTGGTTCTGCAACGCAGTCTGAGCATACACACATGTATGTAGGTAAGTGGGGTATGACGCGATGAATGGAACTGAACGTCTAAGCCGATCGCTGGCGTGATAGCGACTGGTGGTGGCAAGCTGGTTGGATGCGATGACGACCCTCGACAACGACCAACGACTACGACGACGGCGGCGGGTTTCGCATTCAGTCACATGTTTTGGTAGGTGTGTTGTTTACTTTTTTGCGCCGCTTATAGCGAATTTTTTGTCCAGCCATAGCTATGTTTGCATGCTATACAGTTGACTACGCGGTAGTTCGATTGGTAGTAGTGTTCGGTGGATGTGATTTAGTTCTACATTCATGAGACTTTCGGTATTATAATCAACGAGGTTAAGAATTTCATTCCGAGGCGTTTTTATATATTTAAAAAAAAAAGTTCACTAAAAAGTTGACTTTTTCCAAATATATAATATTTTATAGGACCGGTTTTTTGACATACATTGACACAAATGTCTAATGGAAATAAGGGTGGATCTAAAATGTGAAAAAATATGTATTCTGTTTCAAGTGTGCAACATGGAGGTGTACGCCACATCACATCAGGTTGCCGCACGATTGCTTAAATCGTGTGTTTAGCGTGTAGAACGGTAGACCCTTCATCATGCGTTCATAAGTAATTGATTTAATCAGTAAGCAATTTCATTTTTTGGTGACATTCAGCGTAACCAATCCAGCTCAATATGAAATTAAAAATATTTTTATGCGTTCCACAACATACAAGGTTCATTTCTTCACAAAAGTTGAAGCAACATTTCTTCTGAAAAACTGTTTTCGAAGAGGAATTTATCCGCAATTCCACGGAAGATTCATACGAGTAAGCGAGCTTGGCTACCACCTCTGCCTCATACGCAGGAGATCGTGGGTTCAATCCTAGGTTCGTTCTATCCCTTCTACTTTGCATCTTTCCATTGTATGTACTTCTCGTGTCCTAGCAATCGCTAGAACTGGAAATGGACTTTCCTGTAATATCCCGTGGAAATTCAAATGAATTTCCCGTGGAAATTCGAATGCAGTGAATATTCGAATGAATTTCCCGTGTAAATTCGAATGAACTTCCCGTGGAAATTCGAATGCCGTGGAAATTCGAATAAATTTTCCGTGGAAATTCGAATGAACTTTCCGTGGAAATTCGAATGCCGTGGAAATTCGAATAAATTTTCCGTGGAAATTCGAATGAATTTCCCGTGGAAATTCGAATGAATTTCCCGTGGAAATTCGAATGAATTTCCCGTGGAAATTCGAATGAATTTCCCGTGGAAATTCGAATGAATTTCCCGTGGAAATTCGAATGAATTTCCCGTGGAAATTCGAATGAATTTCCGTGGAAATTCGAATGAATTTCCGTGGAAATTCAGAATGAATTTCCGTGGAAATTCGAATGAATTTCCGTGAAATTGAATGAATTTCCGTGGAAATTGAATGAATTTCCGTGGAAATTCGAATGAATTTCCGTGGAAATTGAATGAATTTCCGTGGAAATTCGAATGAACTTCTCGTGGAAATTCGAATGAACTTCTCGTGGAAATTCGAATGACTTTTCTGTGGCAATTTGAATGAATTTCCCGTGGAATTGAATGAATTTCCCGTGGAAATTCGAATGAATTTCCCGTAGAAACTCGAATGAATTTTCCGTGGAAATTCGAACGAATTTCCCGTGGAAATTCGAACGAATTTCCCGTGGAAATTCGAATGAATTTCCCATGCAAATTTGAATGAATTTCCCATGGAATTCGAATGATTTTCCGGTGGACAATCGAATGAATTTCCAGTTGAAAATTTGAATGATTTTTTTGTGGAAAATTGAATGAATTTTCCATCGAAATTCGAATTAATTTTCCGTGGAAAATCAAATGAATTTCCCGTGGAAAATCAAATGAATTTCCCGTGGAAATTCGAATGAATTTCCGTGGAAATTCGAATGAATTTCCGTGGAAATTCGAATGAATTTCCGTGGAAATTCGAATGAATTTCCGTGGAAATTCAGATGAATTTCCGTGGAAATTCGAATGAATTTCCGTGGAAATTCGAATGAATTTCCGTGGAAATTCGAATGAATTTCCGTGGAAATTCGAATGAATTTCCTGTGGAAATTCGAATGAATTTCCGTGGAAATTCGAATGAATTTCCGTGGAAATTCGAATGAATTTCCGTGGAAATTCGAATGAATTTCCGTGGAAATTCGAATGAATTTCCGTGGAAATTGAATGAATTTCCGTGGAAATTCGAATGAATTTCCGTGGAAATTGAATGAATTTCCGTGGAAATTCGAATGAATTTCCGTGGAATTTGAATGAATTTCCTGTGGAAATTCGAATGAATTTCCCGTGGAAATTCGAATGAATTTCCCGTGGAAATTCGAATGAATTTCCCGTGGAAATTCGAATGAATTTCCCGTGGAAATTCGAATGATTTTCCCGTGGAAATTCGAATGAATTTCCCGTGGAAATTCGAATGAATTTCCCGTGGAAATTCGAATGAATTTCCCGTGGAAATTCGAATGAATTTCCCGTGGAAATTCAAATGAATTTCACATGGAAATTCAAATTGTTTTCTCATGGAAATTCAAATTAATTTCTCATGGAAATTCAAATTAATTTCTTATGGAAATTCAAATGAATTTCCCATGGATATTCAAATGAATTTCCCATGGAAATTCAAATGAAATTCCCGTGCAAATTCAAATGAATTTCTCGTGCAAATTCGAATCAATTTCCCGTGGAAATCGAAGGTCGAAGGTCAAAAGGTCGATAGACAGAATGTCGAAGGTCAAAAAGTCGAAAGGACAAAAAGTCGAAAGGACAAAAAGTCGAAGGGTCGAAAGATCGGAGGGACAAAAGGTCGAAACAAAAATGTTAGTCAAAAGGTCGAAACAAAAATGTTAGTCAAAAGGTCGAAACAAAAATGTTAGTCAAAAGGTCGAAGGACAAAAGGTCTAAGGGTCAAAAGGTCGAAAGCACAAAAGGTTGTCACCACCCCCTTGGGAGGGGAAGCCGCATGAGACGGAGGACAAAAAGTTAAGAAAGGCGGTCAAGATGGCACTGGTCCCCATGACCCACTTACCACAATCAGCCTGAAACAAAGAAATGGTTCGAACAAGTGGAACCAATGGCGAAGAGTACTCGGAGTCGCTCTTAATAAAATTAAAGCATAAATTTTACATGCAAATTGAAAGAGGTGTTTATTAATTACTTACGTTCTATTTCAGCTTAAACCTAGGGAAAAGTGTTAATTTGTGTGTGTGTCAGTGTTGAAAGTGTATCCCCCGGCGACGATGGGACGTAGTGCCTGCCCGGGCAGACCGATGAACTGCACTAGCAATCTGCCGGCCATCCGCAGCTGCCGCTTTGCGCCACATTCCGCCAGGCGATTGGTGTTGGCGATGAAAAGATAGGCCTACCGTAGGAGACACAACAAATTATTTCACTGCACCACAGAACCTCATATCATTTCGGGATTGTTTTAAATCTTCCCCTTACCGATCTCAAGCAATCCGTTTTGCCTTTAGCACTGTATTACGGTGGCATATTAGTGACGACACTCAAAAGTGGGCATTGGTGGCTGAAGGGTAAATAAACTAATTAGAAGTGAATTTCACTAATTTATTTGCAGTACCTTGCTGAAGCCCGCCACTAGTCACTTTCTCCACCGAGTTTCACTGCCACAATTTCAAATTTTTCGAAACTCTTGCCGGTCAGGCAATTTAGCACTCGACTTCAACTTAATTTTGCTTTAAATCCCGTCGATTGATTGCAACGTATTGCGAATCCCGCGTGCTGCCTGCTTAGCAGTTAACCGACAACTAACTCCACATCTTCTTGGTCGGTGCCTTCGTCTCGGCATTGATGGAGAGTTGATTATACTCTCTGATCTTTTGGGACGTTAGTGATAGGAGCAGTGAGTGATGTGGAGCGGGAGATCGTTGGATGCTGTGAGATGATCTTGTGGTAAGGGGGTTACTGATGTCGATTTATAGCATCTTATGGTAGGCTGCATCAGTTGGTTCATATATAGGCCAGCACTTCGGCTTGTGATCTTTTAACAGTCCCTTTTTTCTGTTGGATGCGGACTCTCTTCCACTCTACATGGCGCTCATCGATATTTGGTTTTGTTCGTGTTATGTTGTTATGTGTTGTACGTGTAGTGTATTTAACATGGTAAGATTGATTTTTGCTTCAATTAGTTAAGAGTACATAGGGGCTACATTGATGCCCTCGCGAGGCCGTTGGAAGTGTGCAGGTTACAAGGTCGAAACAAAAAAATGAGTCAAAAGGTCGAAAGGATGGAAGGTCGAAAGGACAGGTTGTAGGACAAAAGTTCGAAGGTCAAAAGGTCGAAAGGACAAAAGGTTTCGTACATTAATATTTATTTGTGTTTAACCTGATTTTCATTGTTGAATTTTTCCTTCTTTAAGTCATAGACTGTTCTTTCGGCTTCCGCATATTTGTATTTATTTGTGTTTCACCTGATTATATTTTATTCAGTTCAATCAAAGTTAATTGTCTATTCCCGGAGATTAAACCACCCGACTTGGACATTAATTTACAATGTTGTGAAAACTCATATGTGAATAATTACGTTATGTGCATTTGGATTTCCAAATCAATATCTTCCACATAACGTACATATGTGGTTCATCAACACCTTTAAACTTTGATATTTTTTTTGTAATTTTAATTGTTCGAATTTCAAAAAGTTTTTAATGTCGATCAATAATATAAAGTTCAATGCTTGTTCAAATCTGATTAAAAATTAATTTTAAACTACCCGAGCAGCACAATTGTGGTGTAGAGATTTCCGTAACCTGTATACAACCAAATTCTGTTAAATTTAAATTGTAGCAACCAAGTTGGCCTGATTTGTGCCGCTAATGTAGAAAAACAAAATTATTGAAATGTGAATTTGATTAATTCGCGAAATCATTATTTTTGCTTAAAATATGTTCAGCCTATGATTAATGGAACGAAACCTTTAATATCTGTTTATTCGACTTGTTTTTCGACTTTTTGTCTCTTTTATCTTTCATCCTTTCGACTCCGTTATTTTTTTCCTTTTCGACCTTTTGTCCCTTTAACCTTTGTTCCTTCGACCTTATGTCCTTTCGACCTTTTGACCTTCGACAGTTTGTCTTTCGACCTTTTGACCTTCGACCTTTCGTCCTACAATCGTTCTTTAGACCTTTTAACACAAATTTTTTGCTTCGACCTTTTGACTGTGATTTTTTGTTTCGACTTTTTGACCCTTCGAACTTTTGACCCTTCGACCTTTTGACCCTTCGACGTTTTGTCCTTTCGACTTTTTGACCTTCTACCTTTTGTACTTGGACCTTTTGACCTTCAACCTTTTGTCCTACAACCTTTCCCGGGAAATTCATTCAAATTTTCAGGGGGAAATTCATGAGCATGAGCATGATTGACCGCCCACGGTTGCTACTCCGTTATTGCCAGGCCAGCTGTCATTACACAAAGAACCAATAGATGAAGTTTGGGACTAACATCATCTTCAATGTGTAAGAACTGGTGATCCAAAAATATCAGTGCCGGCCGTGTCCGAATGCGGGCCAATTAATGAATGGGTAGGAATATTTTGACGTGGTACTCGCTTTGAAAGAAGCCGACGAGTCATCTGCACTTCCACGAGAAATCACTGAGATGTTGGATATATGGGGTAGGGAGTGTGGCAGGGTTCGTTTTGGTAAACGGTCTGTTGTGTATAGCGTGTAGTCTGATTTAAAACAAATACCATCGGAAAACGCTAAATATTTTAATTATCGGATGCGAACTAAATTTTCACTTTCTGATTAACTTACTCACCCGCACAAAACAGAACAAAATTTCGGTGACCGGTCGATCGTTTAGCTTTCCGCGCGATGCAAAAATAAATTTCGACGACCAGCTCGCTCTGCTTACTGGAGAATTTGAAACACGAGAAATCACACACTGAACTGATTAACTTTATTACCGGCCGCGCAATGCAGAACATAATATTTCTGCCGATCGCGCGATGGTTCTGCTGTCGACACTGAACTCTCAAATTTTGAAGGGGGAAATTCATTCGAAAAAAAATTCCGTGAAACTTTGCATGAGTTTCGAATGGTTTTCTTGTGTGAATTTTTTGAAATTTTAGAAAGAAATTTTGAATGAATTTTAAAAAAATTGAAAAAACTCGAAATAATATCCCGTGGAAATTCGAATGAATTTTCCGTGGAAATTCGAATAAATTTCCAGTAGAAATTTGAATGAAAAAACAAAATTTATCGTATTTCTGCTCGGTAAGCAAAGTGTTCCCGCGGTCGAGTAAACGAATTGGGACGTGAACGGACGTGTTTTGGGTAGGACGCAGAACATTGGCGAAATTCAAGTTTATGATAAAACGTGTTTTTTATATGATGTCGAACATTTGCAAGATCCAGGTTACTTTGTTCTGCTAATGAGTAATTTTCGCATGAGGATGATATAAACTGCCGCTAACCGCAAGCCAGACTTATCTGTATATGGATGCCATATCCAGATAAGTCTGACTTGCGGTTAGCGGCAGTAAACCGTCGGAGAATTTAACGAACGTAACTGATGAAGGAATGAAAAAGTCCATCGAGCCATTTTCGAGTTATGCGAATACGAACACAGACCATTTCAAATTTATTTTATAGAAAAGGTACTAATCCCTAGTACCAATTTGCGACAATATACAGTAGATTGCTTAATTGAGCATTGAATAGCCACCTACGATTTGTACAATCACATATGCTATGCTATTTTATGATATCCGAATGGCTTTCCCATGAAAATTCGAGTGAAATTTCCAATGAAAATTTGGAGGAGTTTCCCGTAGATATTCAAATGATTTTTAGACAAATATTCCGTTGAAACTCCGATGATTTTTTGTTTAAATTCAAATGATATTTCCATTTAAATTCGGTTGAAATCATCGTGGAAAATAGGAAAAATTTTTTTTGGGAATTTGAACAAATTTCTCTTGGTTATTTGAATAAATTTCCCGTGGAAATTCGGGTTAATTTCTTTTGAAAAATATAATGTATTTCTCGAATAAAAATTCGTATCGATTTGCTATTTCTTGTGGAAATTTCCAAAAAAATCCATGATACTTCCGATGAAATTTCCATGGAAATTTGAATAAATTCTTTATGGAAATCTACAAGGTTTTCCCGTGAAAACTCGAAATAGTATCCTGTGGAAGCTCGGATGAATCTTCTATGCAAATTTGGGTAAATTTTCTATGTTTGTTCAAATAAATTTGCTTGGAAATTCAGATAAATGTCCCGTGGCATTCGGATGGAATTCATCCAAATGTATTTCCTCTGCATTTACTGTGTATCGTCCAGCAAATTTCTGATGAACTTCTTGTGGAAATCTGGGTGAAATTCTAGTTGGTATTGAAATGAAAACTCTGTGGGCATAAAGAAAGGGTTTCCCGTGGAAATTTCTGAAATTCTTTGTGGAAATCTGGGAAGAATTAAATCAAAGTAAAAATCAAAGGATTTCCCGATTAAATGCAGAAATATTTTTAATGAAAATAATCAATTCCTCAAATTTCCTTGAATTTATAATGAACTTCGATTTGCTTTCATAGTTTCCTTTCACAGGGAAAGAAGCTTCATGTGGAAATTTAGAAGAGTTAATTGCAAAATTTCAAAAAATAATCTTCATTGTTTCGGAGAATTTTAACTTGAATTTTAGCAAAATATTCTTGGAAAAATTACTCAAATGTAGGGCAAAATGAATTAATTCCCAGTAAATATGCAAGAAAAAAAATCGTCATGATGATTCACACCTCGTCTGGAAATTTTCGGACCTACGCATACCCTTTTGTGCAGCATAACTACGCGATGAGGTCACCTAGAAATCAATGCCAACATAGCAATGGAAAAGAACCGCAGCATAGTTCATTGACCGGTTTTGGCAAAGCATACGTGAGTCGAATTAGGCAAACAAAACGGATTGTTGCTAGGAACAAATACTGTAGCATGAACATTTGTAGGAAAAAACACTCGAATTAATTTAACCGGTAGTGGTGTTGCCGTTCACGTATTTTATCAAATGTGATTAAAAGAAGAACATTAGATAGGTTGAAATAACACTTCAAGTAGGTAGATAGACTTATTTCCATCTGTTTTTTTTTTCCAGGTCGGCCCATTTTTCAATGGTGATAAAATACACAACAGAATATCCCTTTTTGCGAATAAATCAAAAACTCTTTAGCACCATCATAAGGTGAATAGATTTCATTGCTGCTGAAGTTCAGTCCCTACATTGATTTCTCAACCAAATTCCACAGAATCATTCTCAGGAGTAAGGAAGAATTAGAATAGACAAAAAAAAACCAACCGTCGAAGACGAGTTTAGTACTCTCCATTTAATTCCACTACGTTCTGTTATATTTGCAGATACCTATTTCGACCGCAACTGTATTGTCGTCTTCAGTGTCTCGTGCTTGACAAGTCGAGTCAAGTACGAGACACTGAAGACGACCACACAGTTGCGGTCGAAATAGGTATCTGCAAAGATAACAAAACGTAGTGGAATTAAATGGAGAGTACCAAACTCGTCTTAGACGGTTGAATACATTCCACTAAAAAGAGCTTAAAATATTTTTTCTCAAGTTAAACCATTTAAAATAATGTGAAAAATCCTTTTAAAATAGGAAAGGCTTATTTTCGCATAACACTTGTTGTGAGTCAATAAACAACAAAATTGTTATTTCTCTTATACCGAACAACGCCATCGATTAACTTTTCCACTTTTTCATAGTTTCAGACGCGGATGGTTTTTCTCGTTTCTACGAAATAACTTGTCCTTAAGAAGTTGCTGCTCAAGCTAAAAAAATTGCATACATCAACCCTAACCAAAACCATAAACTCACATCAACCTACCACATACATCTTTGAAAAGTTAATTTCGCATAGCATACATCCCGCATACAGTCAGTGTAGTGTGTCAGTCACTCGCTAATTCCGTGCAAAAAAGCGCTTGTGACTTTGTGGTATCATGCCATTCATTACGATAATCAGTCCAGCCATTTCTGTGCACTCTAATTCTTTCGGTCAGGAATTATTAATTAGCATCCCCCTATCACCATTACTCATGTGTTGTGGAGCACCCAACAGCACGCGTCACATGTTCGACTGTAAGCGTAGCGTCGTCGTTCCGGTTAAGGCTTTATGGAAGCTTGCTCCGTGAAAGACTGGCGAGATTGATGCGCAATTGTTGCTTCGCATATTAACATAATGCCATACAAGCAGCTTTGCACCGACGACGACGATGACGGCGGTCCGAGACGATTCTGATTTGCAAATTTTCCTGGTGTGCAGCTCAACAAGTGCTAAAAGTTCTACATGTATGTATGCAGCGACTCTCGTAATGGGACTGAAACTTGCGTGACCCTCCAAGGAATTGGCAGTACGCTGAATGTCAATTGCTTGATTAGGGTAGCAGTGACGTACAATGTGCAGCCTGGAATCTAATTAGTCGAGACATTTCTGCAGTAATTCACTATGTAACAGTTGGTTAGATCGTAAATCTCATATGAGATAATCTCATAGACTTGGCGTTATGAAACACGTTAAGGTTTGTTGAACAGCCAATATAATTGAGAGGTCGTGTTCTTCGCTGGAGAATGACGCCAACGCGAATGATCGAGTGGTGGCAAGGATCGTGTTATTATCGTGTTGAAACATTGTTTTATGCAGCCCGGCGGCCGGAGGTTCGATTTCACCTTCTAACACTGCTGATTATTCAATACGGAGTCGAGATTTTAAAGCTATAAAAATATGACGGGAAGGCATCGCCTAGACGTGAGGTAACGGTTATGGTTCAACGGTTATTCAATGCCAAGGTTACCCATGTCGACCGATGCGTTGTTGTTTCCCATTTATAAGACAGTTTGGTGTTGCATAGTGAAACGGAAAGAAACCTCAAAATAGTCACGTGTATCGCCGGAGCCACCATGCAAATATTAGTATTGCGTATGCGAATTGTGTATTTGAATAGCGACGGAAGCGTTTAAAGGAGACAGCTTAGCTTCCCAATGAGCAAGGCGAGTGCCGCTTGGTAGAGAATGCTAATGACTCATTTTTCATACTTACATGGCACTCGAGTGTAATTTTAATTAAATGTCAATATGCTTGCATATTAGCGAGCAATATAAATAGTATACATGGAATAATAAAAGGATCATATTTAGGTTCTGAAAATAGAAGAACATATATTTTTTGCCGAATTTGATAAATTGCATTATAGAGAACCATCTAACGATAGTGGACAGCTTTGTAACCGCGCATCTAATCGCATGGCTAAGAAGGGCCCCAAACGACGTATCCTACTTCATGATTTTGAAAGACAAGCTCAACAGTTGCATTTTTGATAATTTCTGGCCACATTGGCTACGTCTGAAAGTGTTCCTAAAGAAGTGGACAAATTTCGATTAGATCTGAAGCCACGATTAGCTCTGAAGTTCACGTATTTTATCAAATGTAATTAAGAACATTAGATAGGTTGAAATAACACTTCAAATAGATAGACTTATTTCTGTTTTTTCCCCAAGGCGGCCCATTTTTCAATGGTGACAAAATACACAACAGAATATCCCTTTTTGCGAATAAATCAAAAACTCTTAAGCACCATCATAGGGTGAATAGATTTCATTGCTGCTTGAAGTTCAGTCCCTACATTGATTTCTCAACCAAATTCCACAGAATCATTCTCAGGGGTAAAGAAGAATTAGAATAGACAAGTTAAACCGACCGTCTAAGACGAGTTTAGTACTCTCCATTTAATTCCACTACGTTCTGTTATATATACCCATCACGAATGTGAAAAACAAGCAAAACAGATGCGTTTTTGATAGGTTTTGGACATATTCATTCGGTGAACCTTCCTTTCTGGGGGATGTGGACAAATAATAATTATCTCCGTGATCAATTCAACGACATACCATATTTATAATAAAAGTCAAATGCCCAAACATGATCCTTGGCAATTCGGTTGATGAATTTGATTTTTTGTATTATGAGTGATGATTTGTCCCTAGGTAGGATCCATCTCTAAGCTGGCCAATAAGATCAAATACGCTCAAAAAGCCGTCTGTTTATTCCATCTTGCCGAATTTGGGCTATAAGTTGCTCCCCAAATCCGATAAGTCCTGCCAACTCCAGAAGTTCACTGTCTCCGTTGGAAACTCCTTTCCGAGCACTTCAATATCACTTACTGACCCTCTCTGGATCCAGATTTCATCCAAGTCTGCCAATAGCAACTCCTGCCAATAGCAGCATCAATCCGGATACTTCTCCGGGATACAATTCCTATTTCCGAATGGGTTTCTTCCTGCTGAACAAACATAAACTAACTGAGGGGCTGTCCACAAACCACGTAGACCGAAATTTCACTTTTTCAAACCCCCCCGTCCCCCCTAGTAGACTTTAGTAGACTTTTTCAAAACCCTCCCTCCCCCCATGGTGTCTACGTAGACTTTACCAAATTTTACAAAACATCATATATGATTGGAAAATATGGAAATCAACCACGTTTTAAGCAATTCAGCTATTCAATTCCATTTCCATGTAAACATTACAACAAAATTCGAATTTCAAACTTAACAAAATTACAATGAACAAAATCCAACAAAACAAAAATCAAATTGAAACGAAATCAAATTTAATGCTCTGTTCATAACTCCTGAAATCAAATCTCAAAGCCAATTAATTTAATTACTGTTGAATTAAATTCCTCCTAAAGGTGTGCCACCACCATCGCCAACATTTTTGCATCGGCGCGCCACCGATAAAATCTGTCACGCATCTGACCTATAATTCTCAACGCCGGTTCAAAATTGTAAAAACCGTGAATTGTAAGAATTTAGAAAAAGTTGAAATTTCGAGAATGTCAAGTCTACTTCCATGCAATATCCCGCTGAATAATCATCTGTTGATTTTTCTTCTGTTGATTATTTCCCGAGGTAATTTTTAGTTTAAACGGATATTCCGAAATATTTCCCGTGGAAATTTAGAATGGTTTCTTACGATATTTTTTAATTTCTCTTGCAAATTTGGAGCAATTTCTTGAGGAAATTTAAATAAATCTTATGAGCATTCCAAAAAATATTTTCTGGATAATTTTCGGTGGAAATTATGGAGAATTTTCAGTTGAAATCAGGTGAACTTCTCGTAAAAAATTCGAATAAATTTTCATGAAAATTTGAAAGGCGCTTTTACAAAAATTGCAATTTTTTTGTGGAAACTCAAACTGTTTTTGGTGGGAAATTCAAATAATTTCTCGTAGAAGTTTTCAACAATTTATTTAGAAATTTCGAAAATTGTCCACCGATAATTCCAAAGAATTTGCATTAGAACTGCCGAAGAAATTTACGAAGGAGAATTTTGCTTATATTTGCAATGAATTCCTTGCAAATATTCCGAAGAATTTCCGAAATTAAGCAAAAAATTTCGGGGACTTCCCAGAAAATCTCCAGTGAATATTCTGAAGGGTTTCTCGCGGAAATTTCGGAGAATTCCCCTTACAAGTTCCAAAGAATATCTTTTAGGCATTCCAAAGGCTTTTTTTTGGACATTCCAAAATGCTTCCTTTTTAAATTCCAAACAAATCCGTTGAAGTACGACATAATTTCAATAGTTTTCAAAGAAGTTCCTGCCGAAACGAAATTCTAGTAGAATCTGCAGTAAAATCCAAGTGAAGATTTTGAAAAAAAAAATCGAAAACTTTTATGGAATACTTTGGAGAAGTTTCCTGCTCAACACAGAAGAATTTCCTGGTGTGAAATCCATGATAGTTTTAAGCCGTAGCTCAGACTTTTACTTTAGTGAAATTCATTAAATTTTTAAGGAGAAACGCAAGAGATTATTTGGTAAAGTTTTGCAAAAAAACGGAACATCCTAAACAAATCAAACAATTGAACTTCACACGAAGCTGCTGTATAAATCGCTTTAAAAAAATTAAATCAAAAAGTCTACGTAGACTTTTGGTATACCCCCCCGTCCGCCTTCGTAGACTATCGTAGACTTTTTCGAAACCCCTCCCCCCCTCTCAAAAGTCTACGTGGTTTATGGACAGCCCCTGATACGTCATCCATATGGTGTCGAGCCAATTGATCGAACGGGCATGGAAAGAATAGTGAGTAATTAGAATTGCGTGTAAAGAGAGAAGCGAGGAGTTAGATAATTCTCACTCCTCATAAGTAATAAGATGTGATAAAAAAGTGGTTAGAAGAGTGAGAAATAAAAAGAGAAATGTGAAAAGTGAGAGGTGAACAAATGAAAAATAAAAAATAAGAAACGAGAAGTGAATAATAAGAAGTGCCATGTGAGAATTTAAAATAGAGAAACAAACCCTTGTTCGTTCCTGCTTCCTTCTTTTTTCATTCATCTTCCTTCCTTTTTTCTTCTTCTCTCTTCAACAATCTTAATTCTATCTTACTTTATTCTTCTTCTCGCTTCTTTCTTTCTTTTTGCTACTTTGTTCATTCTTTTTCCTTGTTCCTTCTTGCATCTTCCTATTTCCTTCTTTTTTTCTTCCTCTTTCTTTCTTCTTTCTTGTTGTTGCATCCTTCACCCTGCAGTTTTCTTACTTTTTTCGTATGTCTTCTTCCTTCACTTCTTCTTCCTTGTTAATCCTTCCTTCATCTTTCTTCGTTAACCCTTCTTTCTTCTTCATTCATTATACTTTCTTCTTTATTCTTTCTGCTTTCTTTTTTTCCTCTTCCTGCTTCCTTTTTCATCTTCCTTCCTCTTTCATCCTTCAGCTTTCCTTCCTTTTTCCTTCTTCCTCTTCTTTCTTTTTTCTTCCTTATGCTTTCTTCCTTCGTTGTTTTTCTTATTTCCTTCATACTCCTTCCTTTCCCTTCCTTTATTTTACCTTCTTTTTTCTTCCTTTTTCCATCTTCCTTCTTCCATTTGCATTCTTCATTATTCCTTCTTCATGTTTCCTTCCTAATTTTTCTTTTCCATTTTTCTTCATTCTTTCTTCCTTTTTATGTATTACTTCTTCTTTTTCCTACATCCTTCTTTCTCTCTTCCTTGTTCCTCCTTCTTTCTTTCTTCTTTCTTATTTCCCTCTTCCCTTTCTTTCTTCTTCCTTTTCTTTCCTGTTTCTTCATCCCTCCATCTGTCCTATATCTCACCACCCACTTCTCTTAACATCTCCCTTCTCTCTTTCAAATTATTCTCTCTCACTTCTCATATGTTGAATCTATTTTACTCACTGCTCACTTTCTTCTTCTCACTAGTCACCTATCACTTCTCAGCATTCACTTATCACTACTCTGTACTAATTTCGAACTTCTAATTTTTCGCTAAGAATTATCCATATCGTCCTGGATAAGATTCCAGTTCCCACGCTTCTCCTGGAAGTCAAACTCTGCCTCCAGTGGGGAAGCGGCCCATTTGGCATAAAGACATTTGGCATTACGCCATTTGGCATAAGGTCATTTGGCATAAAGGCCATTTGGCATAATTGTAACCAACGTTAAAAGTGAGGGTCTTTTGGCATAACGGACATTTGGCATAATTTTTCTTTGCGCTCGCTAAATGATGACTAAGTGGTGCGGGAAACACTCCGGAATAGTAAATATAACACCCGTCGATAACCATATTAAAAAGACATTATCCTCTCATAGAAAGAATGCATTTGCAATGCAATGCAAAAGTAGGCGCATGCCCGGATTAGAGCAGTGGTAGATGTAATCCACCTCCTTAGCCGTGCGGTAAGATGCGCGGATACAAAGCAAGACCATGCTGAAGGTGGCTGGGCTCGATTCTCGGTGCCGGTCTAGGCAATTTTCGGATTGGAAATTGTCTCGACTTCCTGGGCATAAAAGTATCATCGTGCTAGCCTCATGATATACGAATGCAAAAATGGTAACCTGGCTTAGAAATCCTCTCTTTAAAAGTAGGCTTGTGGCCGGATTATGGCAATGAAGGATATGATACCTTCATTAAAAGTAGGCGTGTGGCCGTATTAGGGCAATGAAGGCTGTGATCCCTTCTTTAAAAGTAGGTGCTAGTAGGATATGATCTCTTCTTTAAAAGTAGGCGCTTGCCCGGATTAAGGTCACGGTGGATCTGATCCCTTCTTTAAAGGTAGGCGCTTACATGGATTATGGCAATGGATGATGTGATCCCTTCTTTAAAAGTAGGTGCTTGTCCGGATTAGGGCAATAAAGGATGTGATCCCTTCTTTAAAAGTAGGTGCTAGTAGGATATGATCTCTGATTTAAAAGTAGGCGCTTGCTCGTATTAAGGTCATGGTGGATGCAATCCCTTCTTCAAAGATAGGCGCTTGCATGGATTATGACAATGGATGATGTGATCCCGGATTATGGTAATGGTGGATGTGATTCCTTCTTTAAAAGAAGGCGCTTGCCCGGATTGAGGCAATGGTGGAAGAGATCTCTTCTTTAAAAGTAGGCGCATGCCCGGATTAAGGCCATGGTGAATGCTATCCCTCCCTTTGAAAGTAGGCGCTTGCATGGATTATGGCAATGAAGGATGTGATCCCTTCTTTAAAAGTAGGTGCTTGTCCGGATTATGACAATGGCGGATGTGATTCCTTCTTTAAAAGAAGGCGCATGCCCGGATTGAGGCAATGGTGGATGTGATCCCTTCTTTAAAAATAGGCGCTTGCACGGATTATGGAAATGGAGGATTTGATTTGTTCTTTAAAAGTAGGCGCTTGTCCGGATTGAAGCAATGGTGGATGTAATCCTTTCTTTAAAAGTAGGCCCTGCCTGGATTATAACAATGGTGGATGTGTTTCCTTCTTTAAAAGAAGGCGCTTGCCCGGATGGAGGCAATGGTGGATGTGATCCCTACTTTAAAAATAGGCGCTCTGATGGACATGAATGCGCACTATCTTCCTGTGCGGTGGTGATGTTCAATGTCGGCCCTCCGAGATGTCGCCCTATTGGAAACGTTATGTCTTATATCTTCGAAACACTTCAGAACGCAGCACCTCATCTACACTTCTCGACTCCGTCCAGAACATCTTAGAAGCTGCTGATGGTAGTTGGATGATACGTGTCGAGCGGACAAAACCAGATGGTACGCCTTCCTAGTGCTTATGAGGCTTCCCCCTTGTAAGTGCATTGCAATTATACTCTCAATTAGTGGAAAAGTATATAGGAAAGTATAAAGTATAAAGGAAAGCGGGCTCTCGTTTTGTTAATCTAGGAGATGTCCTTCAGGACGCCTTTTAGCAGGGTAATCACACGGATCATGGTATCCCTCAAAATCTCAAAGACGTTCAGTGTTTCTTATTGCCAGTGTTTTTTTATGCCATGTTTCTTATTGCCATGGACGGGATTAAATTTTCTCGCTCCTTATATCCATATTGTCATCTACGCCATTCTACTGGTCGTCGTAGATACCCTCGCGCATCAAAGCCCAATCCGCAGTAAGTGCTGTCCTTTGTTGGACTTCCTTGCTAGGCTTCACGATGAACGCCTGCACATGTGTTCTTGGCCATGTTTGCCAAAGGAGGCATCAGTTATCCGGGCCGAGTAATAGGTCCACAACCTAATCTCAAAATTGTTAAAGTTCATTCCATCGACCGGGGATTATCCTTTCTGCCCCATTTCCAAGTTTAATTTGGTCCTAGCTCTATTCAAGCCCCGTAAGACCAAAAATAGGGCACACTGCCTGTGGATTCGGTAGGCTATAATCGAAAATCGCCTGCTCTATGTGTTGGAGTACTTTGTCACCGACCATCAACCAGTACATTCAGAGCTGCTTCTGGGTTGCTTCTGTCTACACCAGCCTGTACTGAGGCAGACATCGTGCCATTCCGCCATATTGCACTGGCATCAAACTACTGCAAAGCCGTCTCATTCGCCGAATCTACGTCCGAAGATAATTGGGTCTCTATCTCCTGGTTAAGAGAGACCAGATTTTGCGCCCGCTCGCTGGTGGAGCTAGGAGCACTCCACTTCAGCCACCACAAATAGCCCAATAGGTCAATGCCAACGTGACAGGGGTGACACCTCGAAGGCGCTCAGGAAGTTGGTGGCCTGTTAAATATGAAGCCTGAAGAAGAGTTTTTCTGTTGTGTTTTGTTCGGAATCTCACTTTTAAAAAAAAGCTCAAAAGAATCAAAGGTTTTCAGTTAATCCACCAAATTTGTATCTAATTAATTCTCAGCCATAGTTAAGTTATCGGATCTGTAACCAGCCTAAGTTTTATTGAGTTGCGTTTTTTATAATTTAATTCTTCGACCTGCTTTATTCAACTATCAACGGTCATCTAAAAAATAATAGTCGTTTCATACTTACTTTGAAATTTGAAGCATTACAATTGGTGCAAAAGCATAACGAAGATTGGTTTGTACATTTAAAAATCGCATGCCAACTTCTAAATAATGACAAAAAAAAAATTTATTCCAGAAAAGAGATTCACATAACGCATATCAATCGAAATAAAAGACTCAGCTCTTATTCTGCTCCATTTATATTTGTACTGGAAAATCGTAACATTGAGGCTTTATCTCGTTTATACTTAACGAATATATACACATATACAACTATTTCAAACAGTCTTGAGTTTAAATCTAATATTCGAGTAAAATAATCATTCGATTTCGCTTTGGTCAATTTCAAAAACTTCCCCGCGCTTCACCGCCATCCTCAAGTCAAGAGTCGTCCGTTCCGTTGTCCTTGACATGCTGCAGTTCCTGTTCCTTCTTCCTCTGGCGTCGCTGTGCAGCCTTTCGGCTCATCTGCTGGCCCCGGCCAACGGTTTCGAAAATGTTGAACGGCGTCTGCCCGATATTGTAGGTGTGCTTATACTGTTTAGCTTGGGCCCGCTGGGCGGAGGTTACCTCCGCGTCGTCCAGATGGGACAACTGGGGCAGAATACTGATCACCATCATGCGGTAGTCGTTGTGCTCGAGGGTGGAATTGCCGTTGAAGGAGGACGTGGCACCGGGGTTTCCCATGAGCGAGAGGTACCGCAGCGATGGGCAGCAGTCTCGGATTCGGTAGACCCACTTCTGGACGTTGTCAATTTCGCAATTGTTCAGCCACAGGAGCGACAGATTTGGCAATGACGGCAGGGTTTTTTCGTCCGGTTGGGGGTTCTTGTCCAGGATGAGGGTGTTGAGTTGGCGGAAGTGGCTCAGGAATGAGAGATCTCTGCGAGAAGAGAAAAACAAATTCAATGTAAAATATATGTTGGGCAATATAAATATGAATTTGAACATAGAACAGATTGATAGTGAAAATGGTTATTCCTCTTCAGACTGTTTTATTTCCCAAAAAGCGATTTCTCGTCGAAAATTTTCGTGAGTAAGCATCCTATGCTCCTCAGATTGAGTGAGCATTACATAACGGGCCCTGTCAATTAGTTTCAAATTTATCCGCTTGCCGCTAGTAGCAGATTCTAGTATCCCAATTAGTTTGGTATTAATGAAGAATTGTTTAGATTTCTTTTCATAATGAAGGCAACTGTGAATACTCTTTATTTCGATTGATCATAAAAAGGGATATCGAGTTAGGGAGATGGAAATTTTAAATTAGTGCAAAAAAACTGATCTACTTGAGATACCCCTAGGTTTTTTTTGCAGAGAATTAAGATATTAGTTGCAATACGTTTCTGGAAATCCTTTAGATACGTGAAAATATACTTAGAAGCTCGCACGGTGGTATATCACCGCAAATCTTGTGATTTTTTCTCATCGCCAGACTATCGATATGATTTATTAGTGTTTGAATGATCGTGTATTCGCGTGACGCGTCATTTCGGCCATTTGAAGCGAAATCATCCACAGTTTGCAGATTTCACAAGGCACGCATGGTTTGGAGTGTACGTTTGATCGTGTTCATGCTCGGTACGCAGATACTTGACACGATCCGGTATTGTGCTTGGTGCGGTTGAAATAAAAATTAATTGATCAGACCGCATCGTGCTGTGCGGTTCTTTCTCTCTTTGCGGAAGGAAGTTTTTAATACTACCCGAAGCTATTTTAATTTCAACAGTGCTTCTCAGCGCTATTTGTACCCACTGATCCCGTTACGATCTTTGCAAGGACCCGTGCCTTCGTTTTACGTTGGACCCGTTTGCGGAAGTAAAATTCCGGCAAGCGGTGGTAATCCTGCAGGGACACCGTTCTGGGAAAAAACCTCTTAGAAGGTCACGTCTCCACGCTCAGCCATGAGCATTAATAAAAACAAGAGGAAGGGGAGTCTCTGAATTCTCCACTTCCTTCAAAGAAACAAGGTTTCAAGACCGTCCTGCCAAAGCGCGGAAAAAATAGAAGGAAGCTGGAGAATTCAGATATTCCTTCTAACTCTAATATCGGAAATAATTCTTCTCCAATCGAACTGAGCAATCAGTTCGATTTGATTAATGATGAAATTGAGCAAATCGAATCTACCTCTAGCCCAGGTGATTCGATTCATGCGAAAAAAGCAAAGGATTCCGCCAATTGTGGTATCTGTTGCCGAGTTTTCTGGCTTCCGGAATGAGATTTTGAGTAACCTTCAGGGGATCAAGGTTTCATTTCAGATTGCTAGGAAGGGTGACTGCCGCGTTTTGCCGGGATCCTTTGACGATCGCAAACGTCTTCTTCACTATTTAACTGAGAAGCGCCATAAATTCTTCACATACGACGACAAAACTGAGCGATTGTTCAAAGTCGTCTTGAAAGGTCTTCCCAGTGATGACAAATCACTGGATGAGATTAAAATTGAAATTTCTCAATTACTTGGATTTTCACCAGTCCAAGTAATTAAGATGAAAAAGAAATCCCATTCTGGTACTTCCCAGAGGGGCATTTCTCAAGAATTTTATTTAGTTCATTTTAACAAAAGTGAACTAAATAATATGAAAAGTTGGAAAAGGCCTGTATTATGTCTCATGTCCGTGTTACATGGGAACATTTCCGCAGGCCTGGGGAAATTTCCAAAACCCTACCCAGTGCCGTAAGTGCCAAAAGTGGGGTCATGGAACCAAACATTGTCACATGGATGCTAAATGCATGATTTGTGGTGGAACCTCTCACGCCAAGGACGCATGTCCTGTGAGAGAAGATTCAAATAAATTTAAGTGCGCAAACTGTGGGGGCAATCATAAATCCAATTTCTGGGAATGCCCTTCACGCAAAAAAGTTTTGAATTCCCGTGCAAAATTGATGACGGGAAATTCCAATCGGATCCCAGATTCGACGGGTAGAAATTTTTCAAACGCTCAAATTTCGAAACCGGTTACCGGTCGAGCAATTCATACCCACCACAATTCACAAACAAATTTTGCCGCTCGTCAACGGGTAGCAAGCACTTCAGTAAATTCAAATTTTTCCAATGTACCTACGTATGCAAACATCGCTGCTGGTAGACCAAATTTCTCTTCTCAAAATGAGGTTTATACCCATGTCCCAACGGAAAATAACGGTCATGTTGCCGATTCAGGTAGCATGACTGCTTCCGATTTTGATTTTTTAACTGAACAATTGCATCACATGATTGATGCAATGTTCAAAGCAAATACCATTCCTGAAGCTGTTCAGGTTGGTATAAAGTACACACAAAATTTTTTTATCGGACTCCGTTTCAATTGATCCAAATAATTGTGTGAAAGCTCTAAATTGGAATGCCCGCTCTCTAAAGGGTAAGGAAGATGAATTATTCAACTTCCTTTCAGTTCATAATAATGCATATTGCCATTATAACTGAAACGTATTTAAAACCAGGACTCTCCATTAAAAGAGATCCAAATTATTTTATCTACAGAAATGATCGTCTTGACAGCGCCTGTGGTGGGGTCGCCATTGTCATTAATAGACGTATCAAACATAAATTATTTTCTTCGTTTGAAACCAAAGTTTTTGAAACCTTGGGAGTTTCTGTTGAAACAAATTTTGGACAATTTTCCTTCATTGCAGCCTACTTGCCTTTTCAATGCAATGGGCAGCAAAAGAATTTGTTGAAAGCTGATCTTCAAATTCTGACTCGCAACAAATCAAAATTCTTCGTAATTGGTGACTTCAATGCCAAACACCGTTCATGGAATAATGCTCAAAGCAATTCCAATGGTAAAATTTTATTTGAAGATTGTTCTGCGGGATATTATACTATTCAATATCCCAATGGACCAACTTGTTTTTCTTCCAGTCGAAATCCTTCTACAATTGATTTAGTTTTAACGGATTCAAGTCAGCTGTGTGGCCAATTGGTAACTCATGCTGACTTTGACTTCAATCACCTTCCTGTGACATTTGAAATCTCACAAGAAGCCATTTATAATCCAATCAGCTCTACTTTTAATTATCATAGAGCAGATTGGGATTTATATAAAACGTATATCGATAGGAATTTTGATGTTGATATTCCTCTCGATACCAAAAGTGATATTGATAATGCTCTCGTATCTTTGACAAATTTAATTGTCGAAGCCAGAGGCATTGCAATTCCGAAATGTGAAGTTAAATTCAACTCCATTATTATTGACGACGATCTTCAGCTACTGATCCGTCTTAAAAATGTGAGAAGAAGGCAATACCAAAGAACTCGCGATCCCGCGTTGAAAGTTATTTGGCGAGATTTGCAAAATGAAATTAAAAACGTTACGCTATAATGAGAACTACAAACTTTGAGAATAATGTCTCGAAGTTGGATACCAGTTCGAAACCCTTTTGGAAATTAACAAAAATTCTTAAAAAACCTCAAAAGCCAATTCCAGCGCTTAAAGAGGGAAATAAAATTTTATTAACAAATGGCGAAAAGGCTCAAAAACTTGCTCAGCAGTTCGAGAGTGCCCATAATTTTAGTCTAGGTCTCACTAGTCCAATTGAGGATCAGGTTACACGGAGCTTCGAAGACATTCTCAATCAAGAGAATGTTTTTGACCCTTCGTTGGGAACCAATTTGGATGAAGTGAGATCTATTACTAGAAAATTTAAAAATATGAAAGCCCCAGGTGATGATGGTATTTTCTACATACTTATCAAAAAACTTCCTGAGAGCTCTTTATCCTTTTTGGTTAATTTATTTAACAAATGTTTTCAATTGGCATACTTTCCAGATAAATGGAAAAACGCCAAAGTTGTTCCAATTTTGAAACCGGACAAAAATCCAGCTGAGGCTTCTAGTTATCGCCCAATCAGTTTGCTTTCTTCAATAAGCAAACTGTTTGAAAAGATTATTTTAAATAGAATGATGGTTCATATTAATGACAATTCTATTTTTTGCTGATGAGCAATTTGGTTTTCGCCATGGGCATTCAACCACTCATCAGTTATTAAGAGTTACGAACTTAATTCGGCTCAACAAATCTGAAGGATATTCGACTGGAGTTGCTCTTCTTGATATAGAGAAAGCATTTGACAGTGTTTGGCATGAAGGTTTGATTGTAAAATTGATGAATTTTAATTTTCCTCTGTACATCATTAAACTGATCCAAAATTATTTATCAGATCGCTCGCTGCAGGTAAACTATCAGAATACTAAATCTGATAGATTACCTGTAAGGGCTGGTGTCCCCAAGGCAGCATACTGGGGCCCATATTGTATAACATTTTTACTTCTGACTTACCTGATTTACCACCAGGGTGTCAAAAATCTTTGTTTGCAGATGACACGGGCCTTTCAGCCAAAGGGCGAAGCCTTCGTGTCATTGTAGTAGATTGCAAAAAGTTTGGATATTTTCTCCACTTACTTGCAAAAATGGAAAATTTCCCGAATGTTTCCAAAACTCAGCTTATAATTTTCCCACATAAGCCGAGAGCTTCTTATTTGAAACCTTCTAGCAGACATATTGTCACTATGAATGGGGTTCCAATTAATTGGTCTAGCGAAGCTAAATATTTAGGACTTCTGCTAGATCAAAATTAACTTTTAAAAATCACATTGAAGGCCTTCAAGCCAAATGTAACAAATATATTAAGTGCCTATATCCACTTATAAACAGAAAATCAAAACTTTGTCTTAAGAACAAACTTTTGATTTACAAACAAATTTTTAGACCTGCCATGTTGTATGCTGTGCCAATATGGACTAGTTGCTGCAATACCAGAAAGAAGGCACTCCAGAGGATTCAAAATAAAATTTTGAAAATGATTCTGAAGTTGCCTCCGTGGTATAGTACCAATGAACTTCATAGAATTTCTAATATTGAGACATTGCAACAAATGTCCAACAAAATAATTTCCCATTTTAGACAAAAATCGTTGCAATCTTCTATTGCAACGATTAACTCCTTGTACCCTTAGTATAAAATAGGTTAAGTTTAGTTTAAGTAGAAAACATTGTAATTCCTACATGGTTCAATTTAACCAGAGGAAAAAATTCTAACTGCTAGAGGCAATTGAAATGTATTAATAATAACTAAAAGCGTAACATAGCAAATAAGGATGATAGTGTTAAAAAAAACACGGAACACCTAGTCTAAGAGATGAATGCATGTATTAGATAATTAGCAAATAAAATTAGTTAAAAAAAAAAAAGAAAAAAAAAAAAAAAAAAAAATTAATTGATGTGCGTTTGATCGTGTTCCTGCTCAGTGCCTGCTAAATCGCGCGATCTGATATCGTTCTGCTTTGTACGGCCGAATAATATTTCATTAAAATCATTGTGTAAAAAAAAACTGAAACGGTCGCATCACTAATCAGAGTGAATCCAGGTCCCACCATGCCT
This sequence comes from Armigeres subalbatus, assembly GCF_024139115.2. Lineage (NCBI taxonomy): Eukaryota > Metazoa > Arthropoda > Insecta > Diptera > Culicidae > Armigeres > Armigeres subalbatus. The sequence continues at coordinate 64,270,099 of NC_085140.1, forward strand.
GCGAACTAACTAATAATCTGTCCTTGGGTTTTTGTGGATACGTAAAGGTAAGCACGGTATTCAAATAGCAAAAACCATCCAAATACATTCCTTTGCTCTTCGTAGCTGACTACAAAGACATAGCTGGCACCATTATTTATCATTTCCAGTCCACAATCCCAGTCAACCATCTAGTTGATACGTTGTGTAATTTCACTGATTCTGGTCAATTACGAAGTAGTTGCTATAGATATATGTAGGAATTGACAGCTAAACTAAGCTAAGCTCTCCGAACTGAAATTTCAAAATGACTTACTTAAGCTAGACGCTTATTTTTTTTTCAAACAGCTTAAAGCAAAAAAAAATTGTTAAAGGAGTCATAATACTCTATAAAACTCTCATAATTAAAGGGTCAAAGTTCTCGCTTAAATATCATTTTCATTACGGGGTCTACTGTTGACCTTTTGTGAAAGTCCCAAATCTGATTTGTTCGTTACCCATCTAGCATTTTTACCAACAGAGTAAAGATTTTTTTTCCTCGATTTTATTCATGTTCTATTTATGTTGGCGTATGTATTCGCCATTACGCATTTCAGTCATGGGTACTCCCTGAGACAAGCGAAGGTACCCCCAGGGGTATACGTACCCCAGGACAACAAGCGCTGCCTTAACTCAAATTTAACATCCCAATACTTCATGCGAATGTTATCATCAATCGATATTATATTACTGTTACTGTTGTGGTAATTATTGTTGACATTTCCTGCATAAGGGACAATACCTATGATAAAGTTGGTAGCCTTATTACAATGACACATGTATGATATTGGACGAGATTTGTATATTTGGTATCAAGTATTTGGAAGCTGTTCGCTACCATTTGAGCCATACCGGAATTCGTGAGATTTCAATAAGTGAGAGTATGAATAATCGTGCTCCACCCAGTGTTGGTAGAATCATGCTCAAATCTCACTCACCGAAGCCTCATGCACGAGCCGACTCGCTTGCGATTCTGCATGGAGAGCATCGCGCATGAGTTTTTCACGCAGAATCGCATCGTATCGCTCATTCGCCGAAAAATGATTTCGCTCCAAAAAGTGTCAATACTCAATCGAAGCGTATTTTGTTGCGTATTTTATGTTTACGTATGGATTTGAAAGTTATTCCGATGAATTTACCGAAGAAGAACACCAACTTACCAACACTGGCTACTTCAAGACGAACTTTACAATTTGACAAATTCACCCAGAAATTGTCATCTTGCAAAGAAGTTTGCTTAAAGTTTGCATGCAATAGTGAGGATTTCCCGACAAATCATTCGTCAACCTCCTTCAAAGTTACTTACTTGATACTTACTTGATGGGCTACAGCTCTTCGATGAACCTACGCCGAATGGAGTAGTGAGACGTCTCACTCACCACTCACTTTTTACAAAGAATAGTAAAAAATGATGAGTGAAAAGTGAGACGTCTCACTTCTAACTCCTCTATTCTTGCTTCTCACTGCGAGAAGTGAGAAGTGAATGGTGAGACGTCTTACTTCTCCCTACGCACCACTCACTTTTCACAGTGAGAAGTGAGAAATGAGGAGTGAGAAAAGAGACGTCTTTCTTCTTGAACAGAAGTGAAAAGAGGCTTCTCACAAAGTTAGAAGAGAAAAGTGAGAAGGGAGACGCCTCTCTTCTTACTTATCACTTCTAACTTCTTATTTCTCACTTTTCAAAGTGGGAAGTGAGATGTGAGACGTCAAATGACACATTCGGTCGAATGACCTGTTCGGCCAAATGACTATTCTGCCAAATGACCTTTTCGGCCAAATGGCCTATTCAGCTATCTGACCCTTTTGCCCTAATGGTCTGTTCGGTCAAGAGGTATTTCCGGCCAAACAACTTTCGGCAAAATGGCACTCGCCCGAACAGTATTCGGCCAATCGACCCTACCCCCAGATTTTCATTCCAAATGCCATAATATTGATTCAAATTAAGGACACTCCTCACGGAATCTAAGTTTCAAAGTACTCGCGTTTTCGGGGGCACTCCACTTGTTACAGATGCGGCGCACAACTGTCATTTTTGTTGATTTAGCTTTGCTGCGTCACAGCATTCGTGAAATAATAAAAATGACAGTTATGCGTTGGATCCGTATCGAGTGGTGTGCCCCCGAAAACGCGAGCACTTTGAAACTTGGATTCCTTGAGGAGTGACCTTATGAACAAATTGACCGCAATTGATGTTTTATGTTTGCATTTAGGTAAATAAGATGAATATGAAAATAGTGTAAGGTGGGAAATAATTCCCCTATATACAAGTCGAGTACGAAATATTTGAATAGAAATAACTAGGCATAGAATGATAATATGTACTGTTTAGTCGCAACATCAAAACTCAAAACATAAAAAAATGATTGATGTGTTTCTGCTCAGTCTGCTGGTAGCCTAATTAACAGAGAATAATGAGGCCAAGAACAGAAGGTGAAATCGATGTTTGAATGGATTAGTAAAAACTTACTCAAGCATAACTTTTTTCAAACTTTTTTTTAACCCTTCTTTCAAGCATTCTCTCAAACATCTTAAGGCGATAGAGCATTTATTAGACCAAACATAATCTTCTTCAGCTAAAAAACTAGATTATTCAGCCAAAATTGTTTGTTGGGTTATATAACCTCTAACACTTTTACTTTTTCACTCATTCACTCAGTGACTAACTTACACACATATTTGCTCGTTATCTCACTATCTAACTTCCATACCCGCTAAAATACTTTGACAGTTGCTTATTCACTTACCGCATCACTTATCCACCTACCCATCCACTATCTCGCATACTCACTGAGTCACTTACTCACTCACTTTCTCACCAATTGATCTATTCATCCGTTATCTCTTTCATTCTTACTCTAAAAATCATTCATTTATTCTCTCGCTTACTCACTTACTCACTTACTTACTCCTTCACTCGCTTACGTCACTTATTTATTTGCTTATTCACCCAATCAGTCACTCACTGCTTCACACGTTTACTTCCTCACGAATTGGTTAGCAAGTCCTTTTACTAACACACGCAGTCACTCGTTCCCTTCGTTCACTCACTTTTCCTCACTCTAAAGTTTTGCCCATTATTTGATTGACTCAAAACTCACTAACTTATTCAATGACTTAACTACTCACTGCCTTACTCACTCACTCACTCACTCACTCAATTACTTACTCACTCACTCACCCTCGCACGTGAGAAATCTGCATCCTCATCAACTAGCATTTTGACCAGATTCTACAAAGAGTCGTATATTTATTATGCGGGGTGCAGTGGGGTCGCTTTTTACGCTATTTGTCGCTATTTGATTTTGGTTGATTTTGGCCCTTGGAGCTAATAAGACCGACTATTGGAGTTTAGACCGACTATTGGAAAGTTCAGCGCTCACCGGCTGACGAATGAAAACGGCCTACGACTAATTGATTTCGCCGCCTCCTCCCGTATCGGTACACCTGGAGATCACCACTGCAGATAGAATCACAAATCGACCACGTTCTGATTGATAGACGGCACTTCTCCGACATTATCGACATCAGGACATATCGTGGCGCTAACATCGGCTCTGACCACTACCTGGTGATGGTTAAACTGCGCCCAAAACTATCCGTCATCAACAATGTTCGGTACCGATGACCGCCGTGGTACGACCTAGAGCGACTGAAACAACTTGATGTCGCCACTGCATACGCGCAGTATCTCGAGGCAGCGTTGCCGGAAGAGGGTGAGCTCGATGGGGACTGCTTGAGGACTGCTGGAATACAGTCAAAGCAGCCATTAACGACGCAGCGGAGAAAAACGTCGGGTATATGGGACGAAGTCGACGGAACGGAAGCGGAGACAGCAGACCCGCCTTTTTCAGGAGAAGAAACGCCGCCTGGAAGAAGCGGAGTGCGAGGAGATGGAACAGCTGTGCCGTTCTCAAGAAGCACGCAAGTTCTATCAGAAGCACAACGCATCCCGCAAAGGCTTCGTGCCGCGAGCCGAAATGTGCCGGGATAAGGATGGGAGCATCTTGACGGGCGAACGTGTGCTGATCGAAAGGTGGGAGCAGCACTACGAGGAACATTTGCAGCGGACGATGGAAGCCAACCAGCCCCCACCTTGAGGGAAGTTAAGGATGCCATTCAACAGCTAAAGACCAATAAAGCAGCTGGTAAGGATGGTATCGGAGCTGAGCTCATCAAGATGGCCCCGAAAAAGCTGGCCACTTGCCTGCACAAACTGATAGTCAGAATCTGGGAAACCGAACAGCTACCGGAGGAGTGGAAGGAAGGGGTTATATGCCCCATCTACAAGAAAGGCGACAAGCTGGAGTGTGAGAACTTTCGAGCGATCACCATCCTTAATGCCGCCTACAAAGTGATATCCCAGATCATATTCTGTCGTTTCCAACAGCGTCTGTTCTGGCATCCAGCGGCTGAGTATGAAATGCTATTCCCCGGAAGCTATACCTAAGATGGCAGCCCCATCCCGGTGGATAGGGAACCTTGGGCCAACAACCTACTGTTGGCAGCCCCATCCCGGTGGATAGGGAACCTTGGGCCAACAACCTACTGTTCCCGAAACATCAATTTGTTCGAAAATCCGATAATGAAAGAATACGGACTGGTTTTAGCGGGACATCGCAGCAGAGGCAGACCCAGAGGCTCATGGCGGCGAAGCCTCAATAAAGAAATAAAAGAAGTCGACCGAAATCTAACCTGGCAACAAGTTAAAGCGATAGCCGGGCAACGCTCAGGATGGAGATCTTTCAAGTCGGCCCTTTGCACCAACGGAGGTGTACAGGATCCATAAGTAAAGTAAAAAAATATTCCGTCGTCTGTCACCATTAGTGAATGAGTTCGTGGGAAGTTATCACGCCGGCTTCGTTGACGGCCGCTCGACAACGTACCAGATCTTTACTGTACGACAAATCCTTCAAAAATGCCGTGAATACCAGGTCCCAACGCACCATCTTGTTCGTTGATTCCAAGGCGGCATACGACAGTATAGACCGCGTAGAGCTATGGAATATTATGGACGAGAAAAGCTTCCCTGGGAAGCTTATCATACTGATCAAAGCAACGGTGGATGGTGTGCAAAACTGTGTGAAGATTTCGGGCGAACACTCCAGTTCGTTCGAATCGCGCCGGAGACTAAGACAAGGTGATGGACTTTCGTGCCTGTTGTTCAACATTGCGCTAGAAGGTGTCATGCGGAGAGCCGGGTGTAACAGCCGGAGTATGATTTTCAACTGATCCAGTCAACTTATTTGTTTCGCGGATGACATTGACATTGTCGGCCGAATATTTGCAAAGGTGGCAGAACTGTACACCCGCCTGCAACGTGAAGCAACAAACGTTAGACTGGTGGTGAATGCGTCAAAGACAAAGTACATGCTTGTGGGCAGAACCGAGCGCGACAGGGCCCGCCTGGGAAGCAGTTTTACGATAGACGGGGATACCTTCGAGATGGTCGAGGAATTCGTCTACCTCGGATCCTTGCTAACGGCTGACAACAACGCTAGTCGTGAAATACTAAGGCGCATCATCTGTGGAAGTCGGGCCTACTACGGGCTCCAGAAGAAACTGCAGTCGAAAAAGATTCGCCACCACACCAAATGTGTCATGTACAAGACGCTAATAAGACCGGTCGTCCTCTACGGACATGAAATATGGACAATGCTCGAGGAGGACTTGCAAGCACTCGGAGTATTCGAGAGACGGGTGCTTAGGACCATCTTTGGCGGTGTGCAAGAAGACGGTGTTTGGCGGCGAAGAATGAACCATGAGCTCGCCCAACTCTACGGCGAACCCAGTATTTAGAAGGTAGCTAAAGCCGGAAGGGTACGATGGGCAGGACATGTTGCAAGAATGCCGGACAGCAACCCTGCAAAGATGGTGTTCGCTTCCGATCCGGCAGGTACGAGACGGCGTGGAGCGCAGCGAGCGAGATGGGCAGACCAGGTGCAAAATGACTTGGCGAGAGCCTCGAACCGTGTATTGTGGCGTCAAATGGTTGATTCAGTATTATCTGTTTAGATGTAAACTAGGTAAATAAATGAGCTAATAAAACTTTTCGTTTCTCGTTCGAAAAAATCTACAAAAAAATCCAAGCAGAATTAGATGGCATTGCAAAAGTCGTGGAATTTGAGGTGACCGAGAAGTTGATGAAAACCATCCGCGTAAATTGCGAGCTCGCTATATGTAAAGGTCATATTATCCTTAAAACTGTTTTTATATCAACATTAACCAAAAAAAAATGATTTGGGTGGTTTCAACAGATCTTCTTCTTCTTCTTATTGGCTTGATAACTTGAATCTAACGAGTTTGAAGAATTTTGACGAGTCTGCCCGAAACTGATTGGAAACGGCCAAAGAAAGCACAGTTTTATTTGCCAAAGTTTTCCGAGCGAACATACTCTTTATGATTGAAAACGAAAAAAATATTTGGGAATTTTTTTTTTCTTTAAAATATAAGCCCAAAATTTGAACAACACCTCCTAGACTTTAAAAAAATAACTCAATAATATCTAACTCTCTCAGTGGCGCCGGGAGTGGGTGGGACAAGTAGGACATGTCCTACACATGGAAATCGAAGCATTGACCTACCCATGATTATGTTAAAAACATACCAATGGATACTCGAAAGACCTAATGAGGCATTCCACGGAGGCATGCCAGTCGATCCTAAGCGACCATTTCGAAAATATCTGAAACTTTGCACAGTTTTTCAATTTCATCTAAATCGTCATTTTTCGATATCAAATCTTTTTATTGAGTCACGGCTAACTTTTCAAAAGGGTGTATGTGAAAATGGTTCAAAAATATTTAAAAAGCTGCACAGCAAAAACGGGATGTTCGATTGTTATGATTTTTTCAGCAAAGTTAGACAACTAAATGATAGTTATTAAGAAAATGTGCACAGTAAAAAAAAATTTTTTTTACCTTTAAAAATATCATTTTTGTCACAAAAACTCAAATATCTCAAAACCCTATCTTTTTACGAACGTAATTTTTTTAGGGAAAACGGTCCATTATATTAGCTATCTACCATAAAAATTTGGTGATGGTAAACTAATAAACAAAAAAGTTATGACATTTCAAACATTTCACAATTTTCACATTCAGTAAACAAAAAAAAAATTCCGTGTAAGTTATCTTGAGAATTGCAGTTTGATGCAGATTTTATTGTTAAGGGCTTTGCATGATTTAAACAAGTTGTTTTCATGATATTTTGATTTAATTATTCATAGCATATATAAGAAACTTAGACACGATCCAGTGTTGTGATCAAAAGTATTGATAATGTCATAATTTTCATTGTACGTGACTGGCGAAAAATTCTTTTAATAGTTTTGAAACCTGTTGATAATAAGAAACATATCAGAAATGTTATTTTTAAGACAAAAGCTGTAAAATCAAAGATTTATATACACGTATACGTCTATAGTTTACCTGCAAAAAATATACCTATTAGAGAATAGACTTTATGATCGGGAGGAAACGGGTATCTTCAACAACAACAAATGCATAATAGGTACATACCATGACAATGCTCACGAAAAAGCAAAAAATTACTACCACTAAGGTTTTTAAAGATCTTATGGTTTTTTTTTTGTTCAGTCAAGCAAATGACACCAAACTAGTCAGTAAAAACTTAAAAGTGATTTTGTTTATTGGAATATAACGAACAACATGAGTAGCCGCTTTCTCAACTGTTGTAGGCCGTTTGATGAAAAAAAGTGTTCAAAAGAGTTACGAAATCTCACCGAAAGCACCATAGATAAACTGAAAGCGACTGGTTATGCTCCAAAATCAAGTACTGAGAGCCTTGCCACCGTACCATCAGCGAAATCTGTTTCAACAAATCAATCGGAAGATGAGTGTATCCAAAAGGTCAACATCGAACGCTTTAATGAGGGCATAGCTGGGATAAAAGTGACTACGATTAAATGGAGTAAGATGGACTACGTTTATTACCCGGAGAAAAAATACCGTGAAATAAACGAAGCTGTACGAAGAAACCTATTCAAATTAGGACCTGATGATGTGGAAAATACAGACTACGATTAGGTAATTATAAATATGAAGGAAAGGCTCTCGAATGCAGCCACGACAAGGAAAGAAAAATTATTGATTTTGTCGATGCTGCCAAGTTCGTGATCTATTCAGGATGCCATTGATGAGTTCAAAATCAATAGAAATACAAAATTAAAGCAAAACTATACTCAAACTGTGTTGATAATAATTCAAAAGTGTTCGATATTGTAAAAAATTTGAATAAAAAAAATAAAAAATAAGTATTAATAAACTGTTTTCATGATATCATAACCCATACCGAAATTCAAACCCAAAACTCTTAGAGTTTCTATAAAAACATTGTGTAACTGCCACATTTAATTTAATAATTGGGATAATATGATAGATCGAGTAGAGAGACTCATCGATCATTCCCTTGCAAAAAAATATTCTGGTGCTGATATTAAATGTCAAATCTAAGATTATTTTTGTGATCTGTTAATTCATTTTTATTTATTTATACATATAATATACATAATATCGATGAATACATAAATATGGAATATCATAAAAACAACTTGTTTAACTCACGCAAGGCCCTTAACAATAAAATCAGCATCAAACTGCGATTCTTGAAAAAAAATACACCGAATTTTTTTTTGTCTACTATGTGTGAAAATTGTGAAATGTTTGAATTGTCATAACTTTTTTGTTTATTAGTTTACCATCACCAAATTTTTATGGTAGATAGCTAATATAATGCACCGTTTTCCCTGAAAAAATTACGTTCGTAAAAAAGGGTTTTGAGATATTTGAGTTTTTGTGACAAAAATGATAATTTCTAAAGCAAAAAAAAATTTTTTACGGTGTACATTTTTTTAAGAATCACCATTTAGTTGTCTTACTTTGCTTAAAAAATCATAACAATCGAACATCCCGTTTTTGCTATGCAGCTCTTTGAATATTTTTGAACCATTTTCACATACACCCTTTTGAAAAGTTAGTCGTGACTCAATAAAAAGATTTGATATCGAAAAATGACGATTTAGATGAAATTGAAAAACTGTGCAAAGTTTCAACTCAATAGAAAATCATGAATTAAAAATTTTGTTAAATTTTGATGCAGTTGCTTGGAATCGCTCTGCTATCAATACTGTTTCAATTTCTAGATCTAAAAAATATCATTTGAAAAGTTTCGAAGTGAATCATGGATTTGAAAGCTTATCAGAAGTTAAACTGACAATCGTAGAAGGTTCCGGGATTGTAAGGGAGAAATTCTTTCCATTCCAAAATGTTCTCAATGATGTATTGAGATTTTTCTAGTAGTCTTGAAATTTCTAATAGTTTCTATTCTTCCATAAAATTCTTGAAATTTTTCCGTTAGTTCAGGGAGGCTCAGAGAATTTCTGAAATTTTATAACAATTGACAGACTGACAGGTGAATTAATCAAAAGTAATATCTAAACAAGCTTAACTTAGCTAATAGTGACTGTACGTGTCAACGGTTGCTGGTCTAAATTGCACTACGATCCAAGTGCATAAAGGTTAGTATTCACTACCTACAGCTCCAGTCAGTTAGAAAAGGAGAGGAATGTTAGTGTGTACTAATTGTTGCTACTAAAACCAAGAAAACTTCTGCATCCCCATAATACCAAGGAAAGGAAACTTTGTTAACTCGGTAAGGTAGGATAGCAGAAGTATAGATCGATGATTCACTTAGAAAAGTGATGTAGTCTATGCCACATTATAAGATGTAGTCTTTGCCAGACCTCCTGTTTATAAGGCAGAAGCGGTAGTCGCTAGACTGCCGAGCTCGTATCCAAAAGTTGAAGAACTAAACAAGGATATGAGAGAACAATCGCAGAAATATGAAGCAGTTCATGATGATGGTAGCAGGCCTATGAGAAGAGGAACTCTGAAAGCTTATAAGAGTTTATTGGAATCTGTAGGAATCACAAATATATCTACGTTTGCATGAAATCTTAGAAGTTAGAAGGAAAAAAGTCTGAAATTGGGAGTAGCATTATTCTTGAGATTTCGGCAAACCCGTGAACCTGTCTTGGACGATCATAAGCTTTACTGGTAGATCATAGCGATGTTTCTGAAGATTTCTAAAGGTTCGAATTTCTAGAAGTTAGTGAAATTGCTTAAAACCATACAATATTTTATAAAATTGACAGGAATCCATAATCACTTCTGGAAATTCATAAAAATGTTTGAAGACATGTTTTTTGGAAATGTTCTTTAAACACTAGAAATATAATGTTTGTCTTAATAGTCATATGGAGCTTATAACTTATTTGAAGATGTCCGAAAAAATCTCTGAAATCCGCGAGGATCTCCGGAAGGTCGGAGAAATTCCATGAATGTATTATATAGATTTGAAAATCCAGTTTTTGTCCTACCCACGTCTCGAAACGTGGCTGCGCCTCTGAACTCTCTTATTGATACCCTGCATTGTTATGAACTTGCCTTGCATAAAAGGTGAAATACCAATAAAAATAATACCAAAAATGTATGTGCAAAACACTTCAGGCATAACATACTCTTTTATTACAATATCAAACACATCAAAAAATAATAATTGGTTTAGTATTAAAATACTCAAGCGTGTTATGGCTATAGAATTTTGCCTAATATTGTTTGATATTATTTAGGGTCTGTCTCATTTGGAGAATTAAACTGAAATTAAACCTAAAAGTGATATTTCAATAATTATCGAATAACCCTGCTCGCAGAGCAAGATTACTTTTGACAAATATCGAATCAATTTTTATCGATGTCCTATTGGAATTGCTGGGTAGCACCAGCCATTCTAATGACCGGGTGATTTTTTTTAATTTTCGAACTGTCATTTTTAAGTTTAATTTTACAAATGAGACAGACCTTAAGGTGATTATACAATCAAGCCATGTGGTGAATTTCAAATTCACCACACGTTTTCTACTCATATTATCAAAAGTTCAAATCCAGCGTAACAATTTTCGTACAATGCTGAAAATAAAGTCGATTGTTTAGCAAAAGTAAGCAAACGATCTACGGATGTTTCAACCCCATGAGCGTTGTGGTTCTTTCAATTCGTGCTCTTGAAAAATCACTAGAAAAAGCACGTGGTTTCCAAGATGGCTGATTTGTGGCTTTGTTGTATAACCACCTTAATGGTATTTTACCTCTTATGCAGCGTACACACGTACACACCAGTCAAGCAGTTTGACGAACATTGACTCCACCCCCAAGAAAACGCTTCGGTTGCTGCTTTGTTTGAACGTGTGTGAAGTTGTTCGAACATGAGATCTCAGGTTCGACCAACCATTTGACAACTTCTATATGTGGGTCAAAACTTCAAAACTTCTATATGTGGGTCATCGATTGATTCATATTATTTCGAAAAATATTCATATCTTGCATAAAACATTTTAATTGTTGACAATTTCAACCCTGTTAAATGAAATAAACGCCTCACACACATACCTAGTGCTACTTTTGTGTACTTTTTCGTACACTACTCTTAGGTTAATGAGTCGGACCTCGCTAACGCGACGCTTAAGGCATGTAGTTTTGAACCTATTCAGTTTTGAGCTTACTAAACAAGACTTACTTGATATCGTTGTAACTCAGATCCAGAATGGTCGTCGTCTTGGAAAACTTCTCCGCGATTTTACGCGGAATTTTCGACAACTTCTCGTACGCCAATGACAGCCGTTCCCCGCTTCCTTCCGACTCGGGATACTGGCTGCTAGTGCTAAAAACAAGATAAACGGCTCAGTATACACAGTCCTTTATAGAAATCGACTTCAAAAACTTACCTCATGTTGCTCTTAATCGACATCGAATCGGACGACCAGTCGTAATTCAGGTACAGCTCGTCATCGTCGTCCGCGTGCGAGTAGTTCTCAATGAAGAATCTACGGATGGAATGGGAGATTTTTGTTCGTTAGCTCCATCGTCAAAAGGTTATTAACAGGCAAACAGGCAGGCGATACGCTCAAGCAACGACGTAATTTGTAACAGTAGATTACATGTGATGGTTTCTTCCCCATCATACACGGGTTCAATGCATTTCGAATTGAAAACCGATAAGGTATTGACCGTGAATGCGAGCAACGATGACGATCATGATTGGTTTGATTAGACTTTGGCATTCCTACAGCAGAACTGAAAGCCGTAGGTGTGCGAGAACAAAGTCTCGCAGCATCCGGCTGTGATTATTTCATATCGGATGTTTGAGAAGTAAACACAAACAGTAGAGAGCATCTTATAAAGACACTAAAGAACATGCACTCATGTACACATGGGAGGCTTAAACTCCAATTGTTTCGATATTTACATCATTTTCAGGAATACTGCGCTCAATAAAATCAACGTTCTGGACTTTTCCCCAAGGAAAACTTCTCCGCTTATTCAAAATGTGAACCCAACCAACTGACACAGCCTTCCGACCGGATTCGTTGACAAAGTGATACTGCGAAGCTGCCTCCGGTGGACTCCGTCATCTCAGCCGTTCTACCCGCTGGGATGTGACACAGATAACGCTATCAGTTAGTCGCCACTCTGGCCCGACTAACGACAGCCGGCACTGATGTGTGTGAATTAGGCGCCGTCAACCGCATCACGCATGATCACCTCTCGGGGTGTCATTCGAGCAGTTAATCGTTCCAAGCGGCTGAGCATTCTGGCCACGTCCTATCAGCTAGTAGGCGCACATTGAAATTAATCCCTAGGTGCTTTTTGCACAAATCTCTGGTAGATCGGGATTGAAGATGAAACATCGACGATGCTTATCTTATCGGATACTGGTTTGTCAACAGTTGCAACATGGATTTTTACCTAAAAGTGCGAACTGGTGGAATGAATAATGGCCAACAACTGGCTTGTGATGCACTCATCATGCGATTTGCGCTTCTCTAGTTATCAGCTTGGTTACAATGTGGCGGTTTGGTGCAATTAAGCAATCATTCATTGAGATTTTGGAAGCTATTAACCTCCGGGAGCATCTGGTAATGTGTTCTTGTATTTGCTATCAGAATCGCGATGATTAATAGCTTTGTTTTGTTGAACAATCTAAAACGTATTTTAATTACGGAACTATTTTTATTTTTTCCGTAGATAACGTGTATTGCACACATTAACAATGTTATTCATGCTGATTCGAAGCAAAGCTAGAAAATAGTTTTCGTTGAGATGATTTCCTATTGAAATCTTAATCGTTTTATATTAGATAATTTCTGCGACGAAAAAAGACTTGATAATTTGACAAATAAACTCAAGGTAAGGCTTAGTTTGTATTATTTCCGGATCGACAACAAAAACAAATTTATTTCAAACGCAATAACTTATTGCGTGTGATTAATTATTTATTATCAACGGAAATGACTCGAACCTTTTGGATGAGTGTTTAAAAGTTATTAGCGAAGACAATTCCAGTTTACATTGTGCCAATATCGCGCTAGTATTGTAACTAGCGAATATGTAAACGGGCCATAACACAACTCAATACCAAATTTTCAAAACGTCTTATCTGCTTCCGTAAACAAAGATTCAATCCTCGATTTGACAAATCTGATAGCACTCCCACGCAAACCGATACCATCAACTGGTAGGATAAGCCTTCACCTACGTATTGATGTTATTGATTGGCGTGGAAGTGCCATCAGATTCGTCAAATCGACGGTTGAATCTTTGTTTACGAAAGCAGATAGGGTAAATGACGGCTTTGGCAGGTTTTCTTCTATTATTGTCAGGGGGTTTTTGTTGACCAAATTTTATGAAATTTGGCCACAATATTCTTTGATATGCAAAGAATGTTTAGGTTAAATTTGAGCATGATTAGTTATAGAAAACTCCCCTAACAATAATAGAACAAAACCTACCAAACCCGTCATTTCCTCTAAGTCGTTTTGAAAATTTGGTATTGAATTGTATTAAAAAGCTTTTGTGTGTCTTTGCCTGGTTTGGTAAAAAAACGAATTAGTTATTGATGCAGTAAGCCTAGTTGCAATAAGTTTCATAATAGACTTTTTTATTCATGACTAAATAGGTACCCAGGTTCGCCCGGGTGTTTGTGTTGCAAATGCCATATAAGTACTGGATTTTTTTTCAGCACCGCACTCTAGAACATTTTCCTTGCTATTGTTTCTTTTTCGCAACCCCTGACCCAAAGTTGTATTTCACCGATTTTTCGTCTTTTCCCGTCAAATTCACCAGATTTTTGTAGGGGAAGATGGGGAGACTTGATCACCCCCTGTTTTATCGAGAATTAAAGTTGTTTTGTTCTAGCGTTTTTTTTTCTAGTATAGATCCTCTAGCAAATGACCTTTATGTGGATTGACAACCATATTTATTCTGCAGGGTCGTTTGTATGTTTTGACCTTCCTTAAGATTTTTTTTATTGGCCACGCAAAATTTGAACAACTTTTCATAACAATGGCCAAATGCTTTAATTTTTTCACAGCACAAAGCCATAAATATGCTTATTGATCTTTTTTTTCCCTGAGCAAGGTTAAACGGAAATCTGCAATCAGACACCTGAGGAGGTTAACAAAGGGAGTGTGGGGATGGGTATGTCATGTAACTCTTACCCGACCCACCCACCGGAGAGCAGTAGGTAAATAATCCCCAAAATTGCATGTGATTGCCAACCTCCGGAGCGCGATGAGATAGTCATCAATAGACTCATCCATACGTTCATCCCCTTGTTTACGACACTTGGAACGAACATTTTCAAAAATTTCCAGTGGGCGAGAATTGAAATGAATCTCATCATACGATTTTGCTTGGGGTTTCACCGGGGTTAACCTGTCAGATACTGTGTCGTACGTCTCACCCCCCATATAATGCTGAGTGCTCCCACATCAGAGAAACGACTGGTATGACGGCGAATGTGAGCAGTTAGTTGAGGAGAAGAATACAGCATGGGCGAGATTGCTGCAACTACGCACGAGGGCGAACGAGGCACGATACAAACGGGCGCGGAACAGACAAACTCGATTTTTCGGAAGAAAAAGCGCCAACAGGAAGATCAAGACCGTGAAGAGACGGAGCTAATGTACCACGCTAAAAACGCACGAAAGTGAAGTTAAACCGTTCACGTAAGGGCCACGTGCCATAGCCCGATATGTGTAAGGATATAAACGGGAACCTTCCTACAAATGAGCGTGAGGTGATCCAAAGGTGGCGGCAGCACTACGAAGAGAATCTGAATGGCGATGTGGCAGACAACGGTGGCGGTATGGTAATGAACCTAGGAGCACGCGCGCAGGACATACGACTTCCGGCTCCGAATTTCCAGGAAATCCAGGAGGAGATCGACCGGCTGGAAAACAACAAAGCCCCTGGAGTTGACCAACTACCAGGAGAGCTGTTTAAACACTGGCTAGAGCGCTGCACTGGGTAATTACCAAGATTTGGGAGGATTAAGTTCTGCCATAGGAGTGGATGGAAGGTGTTGTGTGTCCCATCTACTAAAAGGGCGATAAGCTAGATTGTATCAACTACCGCGCAATCACATTGCTGGACGCCGCCGACTAACACCAATTGCAGGAGAGTTCGTAAGGCAGTATCAGGCGGGATTTATGGGTGAACGCTCTACCACAGACCAGGTGTTCGCCGTACGTCAGGTATTGCAGAAATGCCACGAATACATCGTGCCCACACGTCATCTATTTATCGACTTCAAAGCCGCATATGATACAATCGATCGGGACCAGCTATGGCAACTAATGCACGAAAACGGATTTCCGGACAAACTGATACGGTTGATCAAGGCGACGATGGATCGGGTGATGTGCGTAGTTCGAGGTTCAAGGGCATTCTCGAGTCCCTTCGAAACGCGCAGAGGGCAAGGTGACGGTGATGGGGCCCTCCTCCTAGGAAATTTTCGGATTGGAAATTGTCTCGACTCCCTGGGCATAAAAGTATCATCGTGTTAGCCTCATGATAAACAAATGCAAAAATGGTAACTTGGCTTAGAAACCTCGCAGTCAATAACTGTGGAAGTGCTTAATGAACACTAAGCTGCGAGGCGGCTCTGTCCCAGTATGGGGATGTAATGCCAATAAGAAGAAGAAGATGGTCTTTCATGTCTGCTATTCAACATCGCTTTGAAGGGCAGGGGTCAACACGAGTGGTACGATTCACACGAAGTCCGTCCAGTTATTTGGTTTCGCCGACGACATAGATATTATAGCACGTAACTTTGAGAGGCTGGAGGAAGCCTACATCAGACTGAAAAGCGAAGCTAAACGGATTGGACTAGTCATCAACACGTCGAAGACAAAGCACATGATAGGAAGAAGCTCAAGAGAGGACAATGTAAGCCACCCACCCCGAGTTTGTATTGGTGGTGACGAAATCGAGGTGGTTGGAGAATTCGTGTACTTGGACTCACTGGTGACCTCCGATAACGATACCAGCAGCGAAATTCGGAGACGCATCATGGCAGGAAATTGTACGTACTTTGGACTCCGCAAAACGCTCCGATCGAATAGAGTTCGCCGCCGTACCAAACTGACAATCTACAAAACGCTCATTAGACCGGTAGTCCTCTACGGACACGAGACCTGGACGATGCTCGTAGAGGACCAATGCGTACTGGGAGTTTTCGAACGGAAAGTTCTGCATATCATCTATGGTGGAGTGCAGATGGCGGACGGACCACGAGTTGCATCAGCTGTTGGGAGAAGCATCCATCGTTCACACCGCAAAAATCGGAAGACTGCAGTGGGCCGGGCACTCAGCCAAAATGTCAGACAGTAATCCGGTGAAAATGGTTCTTGACAACGATCCAACGGGAACAAGAAGGCGAAGTGCACAACGGGCAAGGTGGATCGATCATGTGGTGGTTGGCGACGTGCAGCCATGGACATGAATGGAGAAGACTTTCATGTATTGCACATGGACATACATGTCTGACGAGCTCGGTGGTCTAGTGGCTACCGCTTCTGCCTTATAAGCAGGAGGTCGTGGGTTCAATTCCAGGTTCGTCCCTTTCCTGCTTCGTATTTCTATCTTGGCTCTTTCTGTGTTTCACGTTCTACCAAAATGATTCCTACTGTTATAACCTTCCACACAATCCTAAAACCTCCCGTGGCACCTATGAGAGGTCGTAGAGTTCTCTGCATCTTTCTTAAGTAGGTGTCCAACTAACCATCCTTCCCCTTATTCAGCATTCGCAAGGACGTGGCCAGGACAGATCTCGACTATTGGAGAGTGCATTGCTTCCATCTAAGAGATAGTGATTAGTTTCAAATCAGTATCTGTGGTAACGGATGAAATTGCTGCTACTCTCATACAATAGTCTTGGCTTGTATCACCTACGAAATTGTGCGAATTGCTCAATGCTAATGCTAATGCACATGGACATACAAGTCTGGTAATAAATATAAAAAATCGGACGCTTTGCGTGGTCTGGTACATTGAAAAGCTGGAAGGCTTCTTCTAGACGTTCAACCCAGCGGGACCATTTCATTTTGTGTCGGTCGAACTGTTCAATAGTGAACGTAGATTGCATGGCCATAGGCGCATGCATAGCAGCAAACGGCGGCGCATTAGCAGCAGGCAGAATGGGATTATTTTTCCGAAAATGTCGTTTGATCTAATAGGTCATATGGCAGAAAACAGAGAAAACACCATTTGGCAGAAAAGGCCACTTATCATTTTGCCGAAAAAGCCCTTTGGCCGAACAGTTCATCCAGCAGAAAGGGCCTTTGGCCAAAAATGTCATTTAGCCAAACGGGCCGAAGTTTTTGACCATATGACTTGTTCAACACCCAAAGACTCTCCTATCCCGAAGCCAGACGACGAGTCCAAGCTAAAAGAGCTACACGCTAACCTGAACTTACCCAAAATTATGTCAAAGTGACCCAGATTCAGCAAAATCGTGGTTACTCTAATTTGGGTTCGGGTACCTTAACTCAAATCTGGGTAGTAGTACAAGTGAAAATAATCAGGGTAACCGGTACCCAGCTTTTTTCGCTCTAGAAAATTATTATTGTGTAAAAAATGTTAAATAAAACAATTTCTTCAACGCAAAACATTTATCGGCTGTGGCGACAATGCTCCGCCATGATAAATTCAACTATTCTTACCTGTTTCTTGCTGCATTCCGCTAAAAACCCCAACATTAATTCCAACATGCGACTTCGACGCTGGTCGACGCCATGTTGATATTTCCGAAAATGTTTAAGTCCTCGTTTACCCAGATTTCGGGTTCGGCTGACTCATATCCATTTTGTTGACATACCCAGATTTTGACAACTGCTAACATCTAAAAAATCCGGGTACAAATGACCCGGCCACTGGGTTGTTTCAGATTAGCGTGTGTATAGCCCTCTCCATCCCCATCAATGTTGGTGCCATGTTTACAAAATTTTCCTTTGTTTGCTGTTAGAACTGTCATATTTTTCTTGTTTGCTGTTAGAATAGGTGGAAATATAGATAGTAGAATCTATAGATGAGCGAAAGCATGGCTGAGTCGATTTTTTTACCCGTGCACACGCGAATATGACGTCACAACCTTTAACGTTTCCATTGAAATCGTGACGTCATGCTCGTTTGGAGACACGTTTGACAGTTCGTTTGGAGACAGAGGATTTATCTTCGCTCATCTATATATTCCACTATCTATAGGTGGAAACAGGGTGGAAACACTAAGAAAAATATCGCAAATTTGAACTAGACATCAGGTGAAAATGAAAATTTTCATTTTGATTCAGTGTGCAGCAAAAAAATCACTCTGTGATAGTGTTGGTAAAATCTGCTTGAAGACCTCAATGAAAAAGGAGAGATACAAAAGCAAAAGGCTAAACTTTAACAGGAACTTATGAAAAAAAAACAGTAATAGAGGACTAACTGAAGATGAAAAACCCAGATTAATCCACCTAGCGGTGATGATGCCTTTCTCATGCGGTAAAAAAATAGTATTTTGGGCGAGATTTTTACTTCATTACTTCTGAGCCGGCCAATTTACAATAGGAAATAATGAGACAAGATTCTGCGCCGAATGCAGCCTGTTGTGAGGAAAACCGTTTAGGATAAGTGCATTAAACGTGAGCTAGACTTTTTTACGCGCTTTTTCATGAGAAAATCGTATCGATCCAGATATTTTGAAAGCATTTCTTTTTGTAGCTTTGAATGGTAATTTGGGGGATTTTTCTGCTATTTCCAGAAAATCAATTAAAAGATTCCAGAAAGGCAAAATCTTGAGTTTTCAAGAAGAGGTAACAAAAATTTGAATGAGAAAGAAATTGGAGTTCTTTTGGATGGATAAAACTCCACAGGCGTCTTAATATAGCTCATATGTCTTTCTAATTGCATAAAGTTTTTCTGGAATCTTACGACAGAAAATTTATCACTCACACTCAACCATCTGTGAAATGATGGTTCTGAGACGAACCGACAATGCGCCTTTCCAATCACAGGCAAAATCAGAATTGTGAAAGAAAATTTCTTTTGTCTACTCTGACATCAACGTCAGATGATTTGTCATCCATGGAGAAAAAACTTTTGCAGCGTCGCTAAGCGATTATGATTTGAACTTTGAAGTATGTTCGTCTCGCCTCAACCTCCTCTAGTATATCTGAGAATAACCGGTTTGTTTTCAATAATGTTTCTTTCCAATTACAAACAGGAATAAAATCGGAATTTTGAATATCACTTGACTGTTACTGACGCCAACGTTTCTGCAGCGCTGTTCTCCGACGAGCGTTTGTGATTCTGATACTGACGGAAACTTCCTTCAGTACCGACGCCATTGTTTGCTATCAACCCTTTCTTTTCATAAAATGCTGGTCCTGAAAAGAGTCGATTTTCAATCCACAATGCGTCTTTCGAATCACTCACAGCAATCAATCGTTAATCTGCACCGTGTGTTAAAAATTCACTGCTGCTGCTGTCCGACGGCCGCTCGATGATTTCCCGCTAAGACGCTAAGAATAAAAGTTCAGCACCGCCACTGATATCCCGAGACCGCAATCGACGCCTAAGAAGAACAGATTTTCTTTCCACAAAGCGCTTTTCTAATCACTGATAGAAGCGAAACGATAGTCTGAGCATTGCGTGGATATTTCTCTTGAGTACTGCTACTTTCGGCGACGGCCAGCGCATATTCTATTTCAATTGTTGGGAAAAATCTTAAAGAGTTCGTCGATCGATTGATACCAAAATCTCGAAAATCGCTACTTTTCGCGAAGGTCTCAAATTTGAATATGCAGAATTACCTCCCTATCTTCGCAAAGGACGTAATCCTATGTCAAAAATTAGCCCCTAGAATTCTTCCTTAGGTAAGCATTCAGTACACTGTTTGTCTAATTGACAAATTAATATTTACCAAATTCCAACAAATATATTTGTTTTGCGTGTACTGACTTGTCAAATATTCGTTTATCAAATATTGGCCACACTGCGCACATCAAATATTTGCAGAAATGACAAATCGTGTACTGTCAAAACTTCAAATATTTGATGATGTTTGCAACTCTTTAACGTTGTTGAGTTGCAAATACTTACAAATAATTTTGAACTTGAACAAATTTATGAAAACAAATCTGTCCTATTTGTTTTAAGTGCGTTCGGTGATAGTATCCAGCTTTCCACGCTCGGTAATGGCGGCTTGTCGGTGTGTAAAAATCAACCAGTCACTGTACTTTTTGACACTAGCTGGAGGAAAACTCACTGGCGAAAAGGCCTTTTTTCCCTTCCCCTCACCCAGGAACGCCAGTGAGCTTTCCTCCAGCTAGTGTCAAACAGTACAGTGACCGATTGATTTTTACACAGCAGCAAGCCGCCATTACCGAGCGTGGAAAGCTGGATAGATGGTTAAGTGCGTACATATAAATCTTAAAATAGAAATTTATTGATTCTCGGCGATAAATAGGTTAGAGA
Organism: Armigeres subalbatus; assembly: GCF_024139115.2. Classification (NCBI taxonomy): domain Eukaryota; kingdom Metazoa; phylum Arthropoda; class Insecta; order Diptera; family Culicidae; genus Armigeres; species Armigeres subalbatus. Next base: position 64,290,987 of record NC_085140.1, read on the forward strand.
ACCATTTGGGCAGCACCCCTATTCCCGTCAGCAACGTTCATTACTCGAGCGCTTCACAACCGAATTACTTGTTTTTTAGTACATGGTTAGTTCCTGTCGATATCTAGTGATGTACAAACAATCAAGCCATTTGGAACGCGGTAGAGTTATTAACGTTGTGGACGGGAATAGGGGTGCTGCCCAAATGGTCCCGCTCCCTATGTGCGGTACCTCAGTGCAGTTGGGGCAGTTCCACTATGCTTCAAATCGTTGAGAGATCAGTGAAACCGGATATTTCGTAGACGTTTCCTTGGAAATTTGATTTAAAAACAGATTATTCCACTCATGTGGTGTAATCGGACCTGGGGACCCAAATGTTCGGGGAAAATAGAGGAACATAGACCAAGGGAATCCCAGCAAACATGGGGCAATAAAATAGAAAATAAAATTAGAAAGAACCTTCCGGTGATACGGTGACGGTGTATTCCTCTTTGATACGGTGGGGAGTTTTATAAATGTGCAAAAACAAAACAGTAAAATTCTAGAGCACTCATTTTTAACAGAGAAATTAATTCTCCAATAATAGATGAAGTTTCTCAAGGGCCTCATATATGGCCGGCAAACCTTTAGGACAATTCTGGAGATTGTTGGCTGTCTGTCGGTAGCGAAGAATCTCAACGTCAACGTTAATCTTTCTGCTAGAGATATTGATTTTTTCTTACTCGTGTCCTGCTTCTGGATACGAGTTACCGATCAAAGGTAGTCAAAATCCCCTGCGGACATTCAGACGAAGTTCTTGGCCGGAACTGAAGATGCCGTCGATTTCATATTCTGAATTGTTTAAAATTGGTTTGAAAATGTATCATTTTGAAGCGAAACAACAATGACTAATGCGAGTTAGACTACAAACAATGTACTGTCTTCTGAACAACATTTGACAAATAATTAAACAACATGCTTAAACGTAATATTTGACAAATAGGTTATATTCAAATATTTACCCATCGTGTACTGGCACATGTCAAATAATCAGCAAACATCAAATTTTGTTAAAACATGCTATGACAAATATTTGTAAATTAGACAAACAGTGTACTGAATGCTAGTGTTACAAAACGAAGAAAACGATCGAAAAGGTAAATTTATTACGTATTTTAAAAGTAAATTCACTCTATTTCGTGACTCAATATTGATTGCTATCGTAGCGTTCGCAATTATTTTTTAATTTTCACTTTTTAAAATGGTTGCTAATTTTGGTTGTCGGAACCCTTTTATCCAAAGGAAGATCAAGACAAATCAAAGTCAATTAATCTAATTATCACACTTTTAAACAGCCTATACAATATACTCCTGACGATCAGTTCTTCGGAGATGGCTTCACTTGTTCCTCATTGCATGCTGTGCGAGTTGTATGTTCATTTTGCTACTCGAAAAGCATCTTCTAGTACACACGGTGTGTCTATGGGGAAATATTATTTTTCAAAAATCAGTATCTCTGAAATACCCACCACGTGAAAGTATATGCTCTCCTCTTTCATATAATGGGTAAACTAAAATGTTCTATCGGGGGATCTAGAACAATTTTTATTTTTTCACTATTTTTGGTGCAAAATCCATAGTAATCTTAAATGATAGCCAATTTAACCCCCCCAAAAATATATGGAAAAATTACCCCCATTAGAACATTTTAAAAATGCACCTACGTGAAAAAGGGAAACATATAGGGGAACTGTTCCGATCTCCATCTCACTGTACATATATGCATCTCATCGCTTAACAAAGAAATACGGCACCAAATTCGTCGCTTCTTTTTGTCAACATGCGTGCTCACTGCTGAAAAAAATCACAAAAATAATAAACAAACCAAATTCCTTTCCATTGCTTCGTTTTTGATGGGATGGAAATAGGAGCTATGAGATGAAGTGGCGAACCGTTCCCCTACTTTCGTGTAGTGAGTGTTTTAGAGATACTGATTTTTTGAAAATAAGCCTCTTCGGACAAACACACCGCACAGGGCGGACTCGATTATCCGGAGTGTTGAAAAAAAAATCACTCCGGATAATCGAGCCACTTTTTTTTATTGCTGAAAATATAACTTTTGTTCAAATAATCTTTATTCCAGTAAAATAAAAGCTTAGAAAATATCCCGTTGGCTCGTGCATGGGTTCTGGCGGTTTTGACCACCGTTAGAGATGTGCGCCGATCCGCAAATCGACGGCGGCAGCTTTTGTCATAATTTTGGTCGGCGGTGTTTTTGGCGCCATTACATTACATTACACCAATACCATTAAGCCACCGGCGGCGGTGTGAAGCGCCGTGGCGATTTTTTGTATTGCGTTTGTTACCTAAAGATTTTTCAGAATATTTTTAAGACATTAGACATTTTTATATTTTCGCCGGAAAAATCTAATCCCTAGGTAATTATTCCAAGCTTTTCGGATTTTGACGGGAAATACTCTGAAGTTTCCTCGGAGATTTCTTTGAAATTTTCACGGGAAATTCTTTAGAGTATTTTTTTTCAAAAGCAATTATAGAATTTCCACATAAAAATTGGTGTTTGTAATGGATTTTTTTTTAAATTTTCACGGGAAATTGTTCAAATTTCTGAGGGAAATGGTTCAGATATACTTCGGAATTTCCACAGAAAATGTCACTTGCTGAACAAGTAATACGGTCAAAAATGTCGACCAGGAGGGTTTGTGGCCTTTTGATCTTTCTCGTCGATTGACGAAGGTCATTCGGTGGAAATCCTTTTTTCAAATGCCCCTTGACCGAATAACATGTTAAGGCAAGAGTTATCTAACCAACTTCCATTAGGGCGAAGGGTTATAAGGTCGAAAACGGTTTGGCCGAAAAAGCCATGTGGGTGAAAGCGACATACGGGCGAAATGGTCATACGAATCACAAACTGATAATTTGGCTGAAAAAGTTGTTTTCCCCAACAGATCATTTGTCCGAAAATTGCGTTTGGCCGAAAATGAAATATAACCTCATTCGGCTAAATGGCCCTTTCTGCTTAATGAGCATTTTGACCAAGCGACATTTTTGGGCCAGATAAATTATTCGGCCAAACGAATTTTGACCTATTATACCAGACTTATTTTTCGGCCAAATGACCTGTTCTGCCAAACGAAATTATTGGCCATATGGCTATCTTTCCAAAATGATTTTCGATCAGACGAGTTTCGGTCTAATGATTTGTTTGGCATAGACATGTCCGACCAGCTTTGGGCTTTATGGTCTTCGACCAAACGGCCTCTATGGTCTCCCTTTTGAATTTTGACTTCAAAGTGAAATTCTTTGGGTTTTAATGGGAAATCCTTGAGAATTTCCACAGAAAATTTAATAAAATTTCCAAAGGGAATTCTTTAGCCTTTCCACAAGAAATTGTTCAAAATTTGCACGGATATTTTTGTTTAATGTTCATGGGAAATTGTTCAGCATTTTCTGGAATTTGCACTCAATTTTCATGAAAGAGCACCTAAATTCCAATCTCTTCCAAATTTTTAACGGAGATTTACTCAGGATTTGAACTGCAGTACTTTCGGCATTTCGAAAGCAATTCTTTAGATTTCGACGAAAAATTCTTCGGAATTTCCATTTAAAGTTCTTCTTAAATTTTATGGAAAGCTTTTTCGAAATTTGAACGGAAAAATTGTATGGAATTTTCAAAAGAAATCCTCTGGAATTTAAATTTTGTTTTGGGAATATAAATCATGAAATTATACGGAAAATTCGTTTTTCGCAGTTTTCACGGTAAATTCTGCGGATCTCCGCAAGTTCTAATCGGCGTGGAAAACTATAGATCAGTGGCGTGATACTTTTCAAACGGTGGCCCATCGCAAAAATGTCGGCGGCGGCATGATGCCATAAACTGTTGGCGGTGGCGCACACCTCTAACCACCGTAAAGTGATGAACTTTGTATTACCTTAAAAATCACTCTAAGAAAGATTAAAAAAAAAAAAATCTAACCACCGTGTGATCCTCCAGAAGATCTTGAAGATCCCATTGGTGGATTGGATTAATCTGGCTTTTTGATATAAGTCTGGCACATATTGGGTACGTTACGACTGCGTTTGCCTTGAATTTGTGTTATGTTGTGCCAAACACGACTAATATTTTTATCTTTGTATATGACTACGGATAATCGAGCCATTTTTTTCCGGTTAATAGAGCCCCGGATAATCGAGTCCGCCCTTTACATGCCATTAAGGACAGGCCTCCCGGATTCCAAAACTAAATTCTTTCGCGTTGTCAAGGGCACATCACCCAATACGGAAGCAACGCACATGTGAAGTTGTTCATTATTTCATACATGTTACGGCGACGCAAAGCTGAAATGAAAGGATTTCTGTTCTGAAACATATTTTTTGCCGTTCACTACCATTCATATGTAATGCTCTCATAGCAAATCGATTTCGAAAAGCTTTTTCAAAGCTTTACAAAACGGATAATGAAGTTACTGATAATAGTTCCGCTATTTGCCGCTCGCAATAGAGCCAGTAAACTCACTAGCAGAACCCACAAGAATACACCAGCAAGCATTATTATTGAGCTTTTATTTTTATATTTGTATGATAGTACTTGATAGACATTATTTTAATACACAGCCAATTTGTCAAAAGCACCGCACGTCGGGCATAAGCAAACAAATTATACACTCTATACATCTAACCTTCAATGCGATTCAATTTGTATGTGATAATGCTCTCTTTTTAATTAGTCATGCGCGCAGACGCGTAGAATCAACAGTCTAAAGACGAAGAGATCCATTCTCGATCCAGTCTAAAGTCAGACTGTTCACAAATTACGTAACGCTGTAAGGGGAGGGAGAGGGTCAGGCCGAGCCTTACGATTCATACAAAACATATATAACCCTTCCATACAAAAAGTAAAAGTCGTCAAATTAGGCGTTACGTAATTTGTGGACAAGCCTTTCGGGTGGGAAGTAATATAAAATCCTTGCACTTAGGCATTGTGTATTCAATATGTTTGCCAGTCATAATGCATAATTATGCAATGGCAGGCATAGAAAGGCTTTTAATTGATCACTGTTAAAATGCTAATAGCACACTAAGTTGGAAAGCAGGCCAAGCTCCAGCTGGAATGTAGAATCATTGAAGGAGAAGAAAAATCCTCTAAAAAAATAATGATTGATTTAATCGTATTGCGATTGTCTATTATCATTATCCATTACTTTCAAGCTTTCACAGTAATATTGTCCGAGTTTTAGAAAACGTTAGACTAATCAAACAGAAAAACAATTTTTCGACGACGGTCTGTTGCAAATGCAGCTACATACACTAAGTCATCGTTATACCATGAGCAATTAATCAATCTCATAGATGAAACGCCTTTATGAAACTATTTTCGAATTAAAACCAAATTCTAGCAAAAGCATTCGATTGGTGTCATTACACTTGTATTAAATGAAATAAAGTTAAATAAATCTTATGTATCCTATCGGATAGTTGTGTTTCCAAAATTTACAAAATGAAGATGGCCTATTGTTGTTCGCAACTCTAGATAAGATCATTCAAAATGGAGGAATAATTATGAAAGTGTAAGAAACATTTGTTTCATCATATATAAATTACTTTTAGGACATCCTTAGTGTATCATGATTGACTGATAATTGTGTAACATGATTAAGTAAAAAAATATGTCACTGTTATAACTACATCTTTGAAACCAAAAACACATAGGAAACACATTGATTCGAACCTTTTTCCCAAGCATGTCTCAACTAGTGGTCGCAATAAATCTGCACTGTCATTAAGTTGCACTAGACACGTATTATTCATTGGAATTTGGGCCTGCAGATTTCTTCCAACACTAATAACTATTAAGGGAAATTAATTTCTTCACTATAGTACGGAAACATCAAACTCTTCAAACCCCAGCGCACTTCGCCAAATCTTCCGCTGAACTAAATACTCACTTGGCATTGTGCGCGATGGTATGCATTCCCTTGGTGCGCCGCTTTCTACTCGCTCGGTAGACGAGCTTGTAGAGGTACAACGAGTGATCCCTGTAGAGCGGAATTTTGACGGCCTTTGTATTTACGGCGTGCCCAAAAAATGAGAGCTCTTCCTCAAGAGCTACGATGGTGGTTCCTTAAGCAGATCAACCTTCGGATACTCAAAACGCGTCCAAATAGATCGGATCGAATTCCACCGGCGAAACAATGTTCATCACTTTTGAAAACAATTGCACAAACACCGACCGGCTTTCACAATAAACTGGATAAAATACCACGTTTGGTGGCACTCACTTCCCAGAGAGATGAGTCTGCAATTCAACTATCCAACAACTTAGAACGATCGACCGTTTTCTCCCGAAGGTACGGAGATTCTGAACGACGTGACTGCAAGCAACGTTCTCTTCTACCTCGACCCGGCGTGGTTGTGATGCAGAACAGCCCGACAGAAATAGATTTCCACAGCAAGCAGCAGTCGCTCGTCTCCGGCTGGGCTATCAATTTTGTAACTGATAGTGCGCGCGAATGGTTGGTTACAAACCCCTCCACAGCCGCATGGACAGCTCGTCTCGAGGACGACTGTCGGAGATTGAAAATAATGAAGGCAAATCAGCTAGAGAGAAAAAAAAAACAATCGATTGATTTTTATTACGGCATTACAAGTGACATGCTACGCAGATGTTACCCTCAGAAGGAAATCAATACGTATTTGGCAGTGGCGGTCGTGCTATAGTCTATAGTGTCTTTAGTGTATATCAAATTTACTTTCAGCCCAAGGCTGGCTCGTCTCGAACTTTACAACTTATTACTGATAACCGAAACTGCCAAAGTCAACTGATACTCGACATCAAAGTGAACTATAGATTTGTCAAATTCTAATCAGATTGTAGTTCCATGAATTGAAAAGCCACTCATGCTGCAAAACAAAGATGTGCTTTTTAGCTATCCGGCTGATTTTCAATAAAGGAAACAACGGAAAAGAATTCCTTTCAAGTTTTAAGAACAAGCCGGAATCCAAAATTTAATTCACTCACGTTTTCGAGGGTACACCACAGAATACAGAAGCAACGCAAAACTTTTTATTTTTTTTAACTAATTTTATTTGCTAATTATCTAATACATGCATTCATCTCTTAGACTAGGTGTTCCGTGTTTTCTTAACACTATCATCCTTATTTGCTATGTTACATTTTTAGTTATTATTAATACATTTCAATTGCCTGTGGCAGTTAGGATTTCTCCTCTGGTTGAATAGAACAGTATAGGAATTACAATGTTTTTCAATTAAAAATAAACTTAACCTAATTTATACTAAGGGTACAAGGAGCTAATCGTTCCGATAGAAGATTGCAACGATTTTTGTCTAAAATTGGAAATTATTTTGTTGGACATTTGTTGCAATGTCTCAATATTAGAAGTTTTATGAAGTTCATTGGTACTATACCACGGAAGCAACTTCAGAATCATTTTCAAAATTTTATTTTGAATCCTCTGGAGTGCTTTCATTCTGGTATTGCAGCAACTAGTCCATATTGGCACAGCAAACAACATGGCTGGTCTAAAAAATTGTTTGTAAATCAAATGTTTATTCTTAAGACAAAGTTTTGACTTTCTGTTTATAAGTGGATATAGACACTTAATATATTTGTTACATAGCAGACATATTGTCACTATGAATGGGGTTCCAATTAATTGGTCAAGCGAAGGTTAATATTTAGGACTTCTGCTGGATCAAAAATTAACTTTTAAAAGTCACATTGAAGGCATTCAAGCCAAATGTAACAAATATCTTCTTCTTCTTATTGGCATTACATTCCCACTCTGGGACATTGCCACCTTCCTGCTTATTGTTTATTCAGCACTTTCACAGTTATTAACCGCGAGGTTTCTAAGCCAAGTTACCATTCTTGCATTCGTATATCATGAGGCTAACATGATGATACTTTTATGCCCAGGGAAGTCGAGACAATTTCCAAGCCGAAAATTGCCTATACCGGCTCCGGGAATCGAACCCAGCCACCCTCAGCATGGTCTTGCTTTGTAGCTGCGCATCTTACCGCACGGCCAAGGAGGGCCCCTATCAGTGGCTTAGCCACGGGGGTGGTATTGGGTATAAAACCCCCCCCAAAGACAACATTTTTGGAAGAAAATTTTTTTTTCGAAAAAAAAAATGTTCAGAAAACCCCCCCAGACCAATTTTTTGGCTAAGCCACTGGCCCCTATTAATAAGTACTTCAATAGAATCACGAATGTTCTAGATTTAGAACAGCTGTAGCGAAATTTCGACCGCCATCGTAGCACTTTATTCTAGCCATCATCGTTCTACCGTTGCTACTCACATGTGAGTATTGTTTTTGCTCGTTCTTGTTGACTTGTCTCACCGCAATGCGATTACGATTGAAAAACCTCCTCTGGAACAACGACCGGGCAGTCAATGCTATCTACACTGACAAACAGACATTTGTAGCTTTTTGAGCATTTCGTCCAAAAAATACTAACGTCATCTGTTGCGAAACAAACTTCGGTAGTGGGGAAATGTCAAACGAGAACAAAAAGAATTGGAACGATGACAAATCTCTTAGTGTTATGTATGTTTGTCTGTGCTATCTCTGTTTATACCAGCAGCAATTTGTTTCTAGTTCAAGCTTCTACGTTAATGCTTCCGATGAACTTGTAACTTCATAACATGAGTATAACGGAAAGTTTCATCTGGCCGACATGACAGTTGAATAACAACTTTATTCATTATTGTGCCTTGTGGTATTGTGCCTTGCAACAAAATGACAACTTTCGTGATCATTTTTCAAGGCTTCCACAGATCTGAAAAAAAATCCCAGTACAAATAGCACGTTCTATCAAAGCATTCACCGGTACAAACAACCACGTGGCGGTAAAATTTTCAAAATTATCAAAGTAGCTTTTTTGCTGCAGGTTTGTTTTTCTTAAGAGACTATCTTGCGCTTATTTTTGGTTTGGCGACGAAAAAAAAGCGGATGAGTAGATTTTTTTACGCGCTGTACATTACTTTTCCTAACATAATTTGCGTATTATCAGGCCTAGACCTAACGAACTTATTCCAAAGTAAAATTTCGACAAATGCAACCATTTCCATTTATAGTTCGACACACACTTCGAAGCATAGATGATAATTTGTTCCACATCAAAAGAACCCTGCCACGTGAGTGCCGTTTCCGATAATCATTTTTAGAATAGATTAGAAATCCTAATTTTTCTTTGTAGTCAAGTGACCAAGTTTTGTTATCATCGAAACCTGTCGGCTCTGTTGAATGTTTTCTTCAATCATTCATTATTGAGTTTCGTTTGATTTGCTGCTTACGTGCCCAGTTGATATTCAAGCAGTTGATATTCTGCTTCGTTCTACAGGGTCACCGAACCAGGCGAAAACTGATTATGTTATATGCGTAAATAGAACCTGGAACACAGATTTATTCTTTGAGTCGGTCTACAAAACGCGTGCCTGCAGTAGGTACCAGTAGACAATAATTATTTACAAACATCCTCAAGTCATTAATCGTCCTCAATGATTTGCAGTGGATGTAAGCCGATCTAAAATTAGTCGTATATTGTGACCCAGAGACAATTCGTTCATAGTGGAATAAGAAGCTTATCAGTTTTTGTCTAGTTTGGTGACCGGGGATCAATGGGTTGGCTCTCCAATAATATTTGCGGGCAAAGGCGTAGCAGAGGTGTGCGCTAGACTTGTGCGCCAATCCACTTTGAACCGGCGGCGGCGGCTTAGCCGGCGACACGCCGCGATTGTTCTCGGCGGCGACGGTGGCTCGGATCGGCGCGATTGGCTGTAGCTGGCAATGTAACCGTGGTAGATCTTACCCCGTAACACACTATGTAAAGGTGTCTACCCAGCGTAAGCTAATCAACTTTTTATACAGACATAAATAAAATAAAATTGCTCAATGAAGACCAATCATTATTTATTATTTATTTAGACTAAGGCCGAAGTGGTCTGTGCGGTATATAAGAGTCTTCTCCATTCGGCTCGGTCCATGGCTACACGTCACCAACCACGCAGTCTACGGAGTGTCCGCAAGTCGACTTCTTCCACCTGATCAATCCACCTTGCCCGCTGCGCACCTCGCCTTCTTGTGCCCCTCGGATCGTTGTCGAGAACCATTTTCACCGAGTTACTGTCCGACATTCTGGCTACGTGCCCGGCCCACCGCAGTCGTCCGATTTTCGCGGTGTGAACGATGGATGGTTCTCCCAACAGCTGATGCAACTCGTGGTTCATTCGCCTCCTCCACGTACCGTCCGCCATCTGCACCCCACCATATATGGTACGCAGCACTTTCCTTTCGAAAACTTCAAGTGCGCGTTGGTCCTCCACAAGCATTGACCAGCTCTCGTGTTCGTAGAGGACTACCAATCTAATGAGCGTTTTGTAGATTGTCAGTTTGGTACGGCGGCGAACTCTATTCGATCGGAGCGTCTTGCGGAGTCCAAAATACGTACGATTTCCAGCCACTATGCGTCTCCGAATTTCTCTGCTGGTGTCATTTTCGGCAGTCACCAGTGAGCCCAAGTAGACAAATTCTTCTACCACCTCGATTTCGTCACCACCGATGCAAACTCGCGGTGGGTGGCTCACATTGTCGTCTCTTGAACCTCCTCCTATCATGTACTTTGTCTTCGACGTGTTAATGACTAGTCCGATCCGTTTAGCTTCTCTCTTCAGTCTGATGTAGGCTTCCTCCGTCTTCTCAAAGTTACGTGCCATAATATCTATGTCGTCGGCGAAGCCAAATAGCTGGTCGGACTTACTGAAAATTGTACCACAGTTGTGCTGAAGCCTTTGCTGCGTCCGGATGTGTTCGTGCTGAGCACCACAATCAATATTCTATTTCTTCTCACCGTGAACATGGTGACACTTCGTGAAAATACATTCAAAGTGGATTTCCGAGATTTCGAGAAACGTCCGAGTTATGAAGATGTGCATAATTTCATCTTCCGTACTCTTGGCTTACGGCCAAAACAGATTCAACGCTTGCAAATGAATCATATTCAGTGCTGTGTGCATGTAAAATGTGACAAACTTGAAACAGCTCAAATGGTGGTTGAACAACACAATGACCGTCACGAGCTCGAGGTGAATGGGAAGCGGTACAAAGTGCGCCTTACGATGGATGACAACAGAGTGGAAATTAAAATACACGATCTGTCTGAAAACGTGACGAATACCGACATTACATCATACTTACAGCAGTATGGCGAAGTCTTCAGTGTTAAGGAAGCTGTATGGGGTAAAACTTTTGCTGGAAGAGGAATTCCTTCAGGTGTACGGGTTGTTCAAATGACATTGAAAGAACACCTGAAATCATATGTCACAATAAAAAGTGAACAAACTTATCTATCTTACAATTCGCAGCCGGCCACATGTCGGCATTGTTCGAATTTAGTTCATATCGGCAAAACTTGTGCCATGAACAAAAAGCTTTTGGCGCAAACTAGTTCCAATCAAGCAGCTATTTTGGATAGCACACCCCCCAGTGGCCCTATTGTTCAAAAGAACGTAGGGAATAAAAATAAAATCGACCGTCAACTGCAGCAGCAACCAACGCTTCGGCAACAGCAAACGAAACGAACAGCGGTGCAAAGCGACACAACAACTGCGAGATCGCCGCCTAGGAAGAAAGTGAATAAAAAATCCGAACAACCCGCTATGGAACGACCCGTAGTAATGAAAAATGACCTTTTAACCGATGAAGCTGAAATGGAGACGTCAGAAGAAGAACCGGAGTACGATGAGAATCCTGAAAAATGGATTGATTGGCTTCAGAAAAAAACAAGTTCGTGATAAAAAAAAAACGATCAATAATGTTGAGAAATATTAAATGAATTGTATTTTATTGATGTTTAGTTTTAATTCGAATAATAGAGATGAGCCAGCCTAGGGCTGAAAATCTCTTTAATAAAGATAAAAAAAAAAAAATTGTACCACTCGTGTTAATCCCTGCTCTTCGTATTACCCCTTCCAAAGCGATGTAGAATTGCAGAAATGAAAGACCATCAACTTGTCGTAGCCCTCTGCGCGTTTCGAAGGGACTAGAGAATGCCCCTGAAACTGGAACTACGCACATCACCCGATCCATCGTTGCTTTGATTAACCGTGTCAGTTTATCCGGAAAACAGTGCATTAGCTACCATAGCTGGTCCCGATCGATTGTATCATATGCGGCTTTGAAGTCGATGAATAGATGATGTGTGGGCACGTTGTATTCGCGGCATTTCTACAGTACTTGGCGAATGGCGAACACCTGGTCTGTGGTAGAGCGTTCACCCATAAATCCCGCCTGGTACTGCCCCACGAACTCCCTTGCAGGTGGTGCTCGTCGACGGCATGAAATTTGAGAGAGTACCTTGTAGGCGGCGTTCTGCAATGTGATTGCGCGGTAGTTGCTACAATCTAGCTTATCGCCCTTTTTGTAGATGGGACACACGACACCTTCCATCCACTCCTGCGGCAAAACTTCCTCCTCCCAAATCTCGGTAATGACCCAGTGCAGCGCTCTAGCCAGTGCCTCACCACCGTGTTTAAATAGCTCTCCTGGTAGTTGGTCAACCCCAGGCGCTTTGTTCTTCAGCCGACCAATCTTCTCCTGGATTTCCTGGTAATCGGGAGCCGGTAAAATTATGTCCTGCGCGCGTTCTCCCAGGTCCATCACCATACCGCCATCTTCGTCTGCCACATCGCCATTCAGGTGTTCTTCGTAGTGCTGCCGCCACCTTTGGATCACCTCACGCTCGTTCGTAAGAAGGTTCCCGTTTATGTCCTTACATATCTCAGGCTGCGGAGCGTGGCCCTTACGTGAACGGTTTAGTTTCTCATAGAACTTTCGTGTGTTATTAGCGCGGTAAAGTTGCTCCGTCTCTTCACGGTCTCGATCTTCCTGCTGGCGCTTTTTCCTCCGGAAAATCGAGTTTTGTCTGTTCCGCGCCTGTTCATATCGTGCCTCGTTCGCCCTCGTGCGGTGTTGCAGCAAGCTCGCCCATGCTGCATTCTTTTCTTCCACTAACTGCTCACATTCACCGTCATACCAGTCGTTTCTCAGATCCGGGGGCACCGTGCCAAGTGCAGCGGTTGCGGTGCTACCAATGGCGGATCGAATATCTCTCCAGCCATCTTCAAGAGACGCTGCGCCTAGCTGCTCTTCCGTTGGAAGTGCCACTTCCAGCTGCTGCGCGTATTCTTGGGCTAGTCTACTGTCTTGTAGCCGCCCAATGTTTAGCCGCGGCATTCCACTTCGACACGTGTTGTGCACCGTCGAGTTTTGAGCGCAGGCATGCTGCAACGAGGTAGTGGTCGGATTCAATATTCGCACTGCGGTAAGTGCGGACGTTCGTGATCTCGGAGAAGAATTTACCTTCGATTAGAACGTGGTCGATTTGGTTTTCCGTTTCTTGGTTAGGTGATCTCCATGTGGCCTTGTGGATATTTTTGCGGGGAAAGAAGGTGCTTCGGACTACCATTCCGCGGGAGGCTGCGAAGTTTATGCATCGTTGGCCGTTGTCATTCGATACGGTGTGCAGACTATCCGGTCCGATGACCGGTTCATGTCACCGATAACGATTTTAACGTCCCGCAGTGGGCATCCATCATATGTCTGCTCCAGCTGTGCATAGAACGCTTCTTTCTCGTCGTCGGGTCTCCCTTCGTGTGGGCAGTGCACGTTGATGATGCTATAGTTGAAGAAACGGCCTTTAATCCTCAGCTTGCACATCCTTGCGTTGATTGGCTGCCACCCAATCACGCGTTGGCGCATTTTACCCAGCACTATGAAGCCGGTTCCCAGCTCGTTGCTGGTGCCACAGCTTTGAAAGAAGGTAGCCGCTCGATGCCCGCTTTTCCACACTTTCTGTCCTGTCCAGCAAATCTCCTACAGCGCCACGACGTCGAAGTTGCGGGAATGTAATTCATCGTAGATCATCCTGTCGCAACCTGCGAAACCTAGCGACTTGCAATTCCATGCTCCAAGCTTCCAATCGTGATCCTTTATTCGTCGCCTAGGTCGTTGCCGATTGTATCGAGTCGTATTATCTTCTATGTCGTTCGTAATAGTTGTTTTTAAAGGCGGCTTATTGGGCCTGCGCAAACCTCCTGTCTCGTCGTGTCAGGGCTGTTTAGCTGACGACAGCGACAATCTTCCTCTATAGTTTATTACCTCTATTGTCCCACCCAACACCAGGACTTGGGCTTGTGCGCTTTGAGCGGCACACGGTCACTTTGGTGGGGCCTACTTGCGGATACATGCAGCTTTTTATAGAGGTTAACAGGGCCCACAGATAACCTGGGAGGGATCGTCAAGCCCTTGGACATAGTCCCTGTTGCCCACAATGAAGACCAAGCTGCACGCAAAAAAAGCGTTCCCAAATTCGTGAACCAGCAAAAATACACCGTAATTTAATTCATGGATTCGGGAACACCAGTCACGTTTATGAATCTTCGGGAACACCAGTCACGGTTATGAATCTGCAAGCTCCAGAGCGCTGATTAATTAGGAAAGAAGCGGATACGAATTTGGTGGATCTGCTGAACCCTGTGACTGATTAGAGCTCTGTGTAAAGGTGAGATTCAGAAATGTCAAAACGCAATGAAATCAGTTCTCTGTACAAAAACGAATTTGGAACTCATAAGAAGAAGCAAAAATATGTTTGAACTTCAGTACCGATGAATGGCCAAAATCAGTATTATCCCATTTATTGTTGAGCCGAAACTGATTGAGGGCCTTTGAGAGTTGGTATAAGCCATTTCTCGAAGGGTATAAATAGCGGTACCTTAATCTAAAGAGACATGCATTAACCAAATGACACGGGTATACTACAAAAGTTCAATGAAATGGACGCAGTGGTTTATCCTGAACAAAGAAAAAAGAAGTTTCTTTTTGGCTCTTCCCTATACCTATGAGCATCATCATATTAGTGTTATGGCACAGGAATCCAAAAATAGTGAATTTACTTAGAAAAATTTAATTTTATTGGCATATCGGTCTCGATGCTGCTCGTATAGAGGAAGGGAGCAGCGTGTGTGAGAAAGCAGATGGGAAAGAAACGGAGTCTGAATGTTATCGCTAGGCAGTGACAAGTGTGAAAATGGTTTGAAAGGTGTTGAAGTATGCGAGGGCCATTTGAGAATAATAACTTTCGAAGCGTCCGCCGTTGCCGTACTGATCACGGTTGTACAGCTTCTGTTTACTTAGAAATTTCGCAAATAAAAACTGTAGAAGTCAATAGTCCAAAAATCCTACAAATATTTACAGGAACTGAATTTTCCAGGAGTTTCTCATTCAGAAATTCTGGGACACGTATTATTCATTCCTCAGAACTTTTAGACAGGAGAACCCCTAAAACTCATAGATAAGGAATTCTGAATTAAGAAACTGGGAGTATAAACCACCCTTCCCCTATAATTTCACAGGGATTCTTTTAGAAGGAACTTTTTAGAAGTCCTATCGATGGAATTCCCCAGAATACAAGGATAATAATTTTTTGTGGAATTATTCCCCATGCGCAAGTTCTCAGACCCCCTGAGGAAGGAAATCCCCAGAATTCCTCGAGATGGAAAAACCAAGAGTGATTACATAATCAGTTTCGCAAAGTTCATGGAGCAGGAATTTCCTAGTAGGATACTAGAGAAATTGTTTAAAAGTAAAGAAAAATAACAGTCTGCAAGAATCCCCAATAATTTCTGAAGCTATAAATGATCAGAACTCCTGGTATGAATTCTCAAGAACTTCTAGAGAAAATATAACCACGTATTCTTGAAATACGAGTTTCCCAGAATTACTATAGAAGGAATTTCGCAAAATTTATGGGATGAGATTTTCTCAGAGTTAAAGAGTCCAAAATTATTAACCTAGCAATTCCTCAAAATTCTTAGTTTGGGAACTCCCGAATTCTTGGAGAAGTCTTGAATCCCTAGGACTTCTGCAGAAAGAATCACTGGTGACGGAGTTCCCAGAATTTCAGAATCCCAGAAATGAATTTTCCAGAGTTCAGGGAGAAGAAATTTTTCCTAGGAAGGGTTTGCAAAAAATTACCTGGAGGATTTCCTGGTTTGATACCAGTTATGTAAAAAGATGCTCAAACATATTTCTAGCTCTCTTGTAAAATGGCTCAATAATGGTTTTGTCATTGCCAGAAACGATATGCTGATCCCGTATAGTACCATTTGATGGCACATTATATCATGTCTGTCATCAGTTACAAAATCAGATTTCTTCAAAAACGATAACACATCTGGCAAATTAATGGCGTAAAGAGAACATTTTGTTGTTGGAGATGGGAGGGACTTCTGTATTGAGTTCGATTAATCAGCTAAAAATTATGTTTCTTTTCTTTTCTCTTTTCGACTTTGTGTCCTTCGTCGTTCAAATGCAATGATCCAGAATATTTTCATTTTCTAAGTATCTCTTGAGCAAGTAAAATATTAAGCGCAACGGATCGTTTTCCAATTTTATTATAATTTTAAAAAACTCATCTCTACCGATATAGTAAAAATATGCATCTCAGTCCATACAATAATTGGCTGAAGTATGGGCCTTGAGCTTCTTGAGAGCTGCTTGCTTTTTTATTCGTTTATGCTGACTGTGGTCCATAGAAGTGAATTGGACTTTCCACAAAAAACCAAAACAAAATTCCATACATTAATATAAAAAGTCTATTGCTTCGAGTAAATTCCACATAACCAAGTTCAACCTCACACACCAAAATTTCATTTTTCGTTCCAGCAAAACATGTTTTATTTCATGTTTTATTTCAAAAGAGCATGTTTTATTTCAAAAAGGAGCTAGGGTAACCGTAATATTGACTTATACAATTGACTCCCTTGCACCTATAGTGGTGCAACTGTACGATTCTCATAAGAAATCAATATATAGCACCACTATGGGAACCAAAATTAATTTTTACCGCCACTAAAGGAACAGTGTACCCATTAGTTGTGCAAGCAATATTTCGCTGTTGTTGATGTTAACTGACATCAATCTCATTTTTGTTAGCAAATTTATTAGTTTATCTATTGGCTAAGATATTAAAGCTGTAAATTTTCAGTATATATCAATTTTTAAAAATATTTTCTTCTGTGGATCTACTAATACCTCCACTATTGGTACCGTTACCCTAATAGACCTTTCATTACCCGTAGACCTTAAAGGTAGTGGAATTCCGGGTTACCTGTAATGGAACACATGTTGAATGTACGTCCAATTTGATTCATGAATCGCTAGGAATACTGATATATAGACCGTAAGATATTAGTTCGTGGAGATCTCTGAAAGCCTAAACTCCAGGAAATTATTGGAAGACCTGAAACGAACCTGTCAATATCATATTTAATAAATTAATTTATTTGGATTGCTATGTATAATAAATATTTAAAAGAATTCGAAGATCAATTAAACGAAAAACAAGAACTTCTTTTTGCATCCTAGGGTAAATGACCCAATAGTGGAGGACTTAAGCATATCAATCTCATAATTAGCGTCATTTCTGATGAAAATAATACAAACTAATGTACTTTTGATAGCATCCAGATTTCATGAGGCCTTGTGCATCATCCTAAATATTGATGTACAAAGAAAATGTGCATTTACTTCGCTAAATATCATCAATAATTCAGCATGATATTGTTCCTATAGTTGCGAAGTGTTCCTATAGTTGCGTATGAGTGTTCCAATAGTTGTGGGGTAATATGTTTTACCTCTAAACGATCAACAGACATACACAAGCTATTGCGATTATATCGTAATAGCGGTATATAACTATGCATATATGGGTAATCAATAATTAGGGTCCATACACATATTACGTAAGCACATATTGGGGGAGGGGAGCTTGTCTTTTTCTTACGCACCTTATCAATGAAAAATCATTTGTATAGAAGAAATCTCACATGGGGGAGGGGGATCGAAAAACCCAGACAAATTGCTTGCGTAATACGTGTACCATCCCTTACATGGCACTGCAAAATGATATATGAATTTAACCAAGTGCTCAGTTTTCTTCTTCTTCTTTGTTCCGCAAAATTAGAATTTTTCTCTGTTCTCGTAATATATTTTATCCATTTCAAAAGTACACTTCGTCTAATCTAATCTTATACTAGCATAATATGAAAAGCACAACTCCTCTATTCATGAACTGTATTTGAAAGTCGTAATGCCTTAAACAAGTTAATTTTCTCACGCTTTGAAGTTATACTTTGTTCTCGTTTGGCTTTACGTAAATTCTCTCGTTCCAGTTTTCTAAGCTCTAATTCCTTCCGTCGCTGCTCGCGCATTTTTGCTTTGAACTGCTCAGCTTCAATTTTCTTTTGGGCTCGTTTTTCGGACTTCTCTTCTTTCTGCTCCCGGGACACTACCTTTAACCTTTCCACCTCTATTTTCTTCGCAGCCCGCTTTTCAGCATTTTCTTTTCGTTGCCTTATTTTGCCCTGCTTTTCTTCTTCAATTCTACGAAGCTCTTGAAGACGTTCACCAGCGGTAAGAACTGGATAGAATGTTCGTTTGTAATTCCGATGTTTGCAACTCCGTTTTGGTGTGTCTGGGTTATCAAGAAATGCAGAGATACTCATCTTTCTTTTCTGGCTCCTCTGTTCACAGGTCACTGTTTCCTCAGGTTCGACTATAGCACTGTTCATATCCAATTGTTCTGAAACTCGCAACAACTGATTCAGCGGTTCATGGTCAAGTAATTCTGAGCCATTCGAATTTTGAAATTCAGAATCAGGAGGTATTGTTTCAACTGTAATTACAATGAGCATTAGCTAAATTGAAATGATCTAATATCGCGTGATTCACCTGGTGTAACATCTGTATGATATACAGAGATGTTCATCAAATTAGAAGAAGAATCCGTACTTTCGTCCAAACGAGAGCTGCTTGGGCAACCGACAGTTACGAGAGGCATGTTCCAAAGATCGCTGTTTAGAAGTAATAAAATTTCTTCAAAATCTTCCTGAGATGAGTCATCATTCGAGATGTCATGGAAATTTCCGGCTGATGATGCAAGGTCGACTAAAAAACGAAGTGTGACTTATAATTTAACTAATTTTGAACTAATTACCTGGCATGTTCTGTATTTGTTCAGCAGTAAGTGACGGCTGATTGTCATCATAATCGGAAAGATTCACTGGAACGGATACATCGTCGTGAGGTTGAGTCATGTGTGATAATCGGCTGTGGAAGGGTCTTAATAATTTTTTAAACATGGTTTTAATAACAATTTCATCGCTGTTCAGCTCCAAACAAGTGGTTATCTTTCTTAAACGTTCTTCTCCAATATCTTTCAAAACTTGCTTAATTGTTGTGAAAGGGATGATGACGGAGTCTGTAATATAGGAAGGGTGCGCTATCAAATTATCACTGACTTGTGCCGGTAGGCTCGTGGAAGAGGGTGAGGCGATTGGCACCGGCGTTTCGACCGAAACTTCTTGGTTAATCGCGGATGCTGCTGACTTTGCAATGCATTTAGTGTAATCGATATTGTTTGCGTTGAAAGGATATAAACCGCAAGCTCTGAAGCCATTGATGACACTGCTCGCTAGGATTCCACGCTTCATTGCCTCTTGAAGGACTGGGCCGAAATGATCCAAGGAGAGGATTTCTCCATTATGTGTGTCATGCCATTCTGATACAGCTGCTTTCCAAGCATTTTTCAACGGTTTGAAAATGCCTACATCAGCGGGTTGAGTGATTCTTGTGGTATTAGGGTACAGAACAACAAGAAATATCTCCAATTCAAGGCATAAATCTACCACTTCTGCAGCCATGTGCGAAGAATGCCCATCAACAAAATATATAACAGGGAATGTTACACCTTTCTTCAACAAAAACGGATAGAATACTTTTTGTATATATAATGCAAAATTATCTGCATCCATCCATCCTTTTGCACTTTTACCAACGCCCCAATCTGCCGGAAATGTCCGTAACAAGTCCGTGCGAAGTCTTTTCATCGGTAATATTACATCAGGTGGAACAATTGATCCATCAGCAGCAAAACTGAACATGACCGTTATGTTCAAATGACTGTTGGCGTGTTCCACTTCGTATACATTGCGACTTCCTCTGGCCGCCAGTACAGCTTTGGTTTTTGGATGAAGGAAAAAGGATGTTTCATCGCCGTTGTATACCCTTGACGGATCTTGAAGGATTTCCGAAAGTCCACGTTCTTCAAAATACGTATATACTTTATCGAACCAGCCACGGATGTCAGCTTCGGAGACTTTTGCACTCGCTGCAGACACTGCTTCTGGTGTTCGTAGTGTGATGGATTTGTTTCTTTTTAGAAAACTGTTGAACCACTTACGGCCTAAAACAAGTTTACAAGTTATTAGATTCATTTGAAGTAAGAAGTAAGAGCTTGTCTAACCGGGACGATTGTTTCGAAATGGATTGGGTTTGGACGTAGCATCAAAAAAGGACTTTCGAGTACAGCGTTTCTTTGACGACTGGAATCCCCCTCTGTTGTCTATCTTTCAACCAAGCCACAATTTTTTGCTCGACAAAACTGTTGACGGACCTTTTCGAGTTTTCTGGGTCCATTTATCACTCAGTCTATAAATACCTTACACGGTAACCGCAAAATACCCAATAATTAGTACAAAATACGCATTTCGGTGACTAACTGGGACTACCCAATAAATGGGTAAAACTCTTTTACTCAATAATGCGCATTCAAGCTCTATGTCAAAAATTGCGTACTTTTAATCCCTTCATGAAATATGCTCAGGAGTGAAATTTACGCATTTTTGGTAAACAAATATTGGCTTGGCTCAGCGAAAATGCTAATTTTTTTTTCAGACTGACTTTTTCCGACGTAAAAGGAAACAAAACAAGTTTATATTGTATGTTTTATTAAACAATAGTTAAAATAAGTCGTATTTGTGATTTTTTCAAATTGAGTTGTAACAACCTCGGCAACAACGTTGTCTTCGAATTCCAAATCTTTGTCTTCCGGATGTGAAGGATTTATCAACGTCCGATCGTGGCTGCAGTTTTGGCAAGTGTATTAAACGCTTGGAGCACGTAGGAATGATTCACAGCCGGTACTCCGTAAGGAACCGGAATCCTTATTTATGTTAAGCTGTGAAACTGCTTGATACGGACTTTCAATTAATGCACAACCTTTTCAATTAATGCATCAATTAATGCACAACCCATTAATGCTTCGGTAATCTATCAAAAACAAGGGACATTTTATATTCAAAATAATAATTCTTACCCGAAAGCCAAAGAATTCTCAAATTTTTCCTTATTAAAATGTTTTTGTAACACAAATGCAAAATAGCAGGCACACGAAGAGAAAACGGTTGATACTTTTTTTTACGCATTTTTAGGTTGATGGCAAACTTATGAAAATGCATATTTTCTACTCCCTATTGCGAAGTAAAAAGAAGCCATTTTGTGACGTATACAGTATAAACCTGAAATTGCGTAAAATATACTCATAAAAATAGTATTTTGCGGTTACCGTGTATGGTAGATTCAGGGATACCAAAAGATTTCGACGCACCGTAAATAGTTTGTCGGCCAGTTTTCACATTTAAAATGCATTGCTGCACAATGCTTTCATCGTTATGGTGCTGATTCTTGCCTTGCTTATTTTTCGGTTCATGATTCTTTTTTCCTGACATACTGGAAAGAAAAATCTTCATTGCCATGATTAATTTGTATTATATTTTATACTTAAATACATTCAATATCTCAAGTGATCAACAGATG
This sequence comes from Armigeres subalbatus, assembly GCF_024139115.2. Lineage (NCBI taxonomy): Eukaryota > Metazoa > Arthropoda > Insecta > Diptera > Culicidae > Armigeres > Armigeres subalbatus. Next base: position 64,312,702 of record NC_085140.1, read on the forward strand.
AATTGGAGAGAAAACTGATCGACAACGCGAAAAATGTTGACGTTCCAAAGCGGCGAAATTCAAACTTTTACTTTTGAAGTACGGCACAGAATGCATAGGAAATGCATATCGCAACAAAAGGAACATAGTATGCCGTGTGTACCAATAGTGGAGGAGTAGTTTTTCACGTTATTTTAGCTTTAACACGGTGTATCATCATTGAAATAGTAATAGAATGTATCATTCTGCTTGAGGAATTCAAACTTCTAGAAACATTCGTATTAATATGGGTATTTTCGTTATATTCTGAAGACATAGTGGAAGAAAAGTGTTAGTGGCAGCCCGGATAAAAGTGTACCATAGGCTCAACAGTGTAAACAATTGAATTACTATATGCTCTACGGTATACAATAGGATATATTGTTTCTCGATAGTTGTCCATATAAGGCATTTTATGAGACAGATCGAAACAGCTGATTTTCTCGCGTTTATCTACTTTGACAATTAGTGGGAGCCCGTTTGTTTGGTAATTTCGCGCTGAACATTCCGATGGGTCCTATCATCAATTCTGCCTGTTTTACTTTTTGTCTACCAGGACTTTAGAACAAAGTTTTTCATATGATTCTTAAAACGTGTCGTTAGATTATTCATACCATTGCATTCTAAGCATGAAATGCTGAAGAAAACACAAATAAAAAGTAAAACGTTACAAACATTATTTTGTGTTCGGACCTAACGGAATGTTCACGCAGAATCATACCAAAACAAAACATTAGAAGTAAATAATCGGGCCACCGCGAAACGTCTCATAAAATGCCTTATTGTATCAACACCATGGATATAATACATCAACATTGTTCTCAAATGTAACAATACTTCCAATTGGTTTTAGAACTTGTTAGTGCATAAATTTTAATCGTTGATAGCTTCTGAAAATTTTATTCAAATTGCATATTAGCAATATAACAATATTTATCCTATTGCCGCAAATATGCATTATTTTTTTTAAAAACTTCATTTTTGACCGGTAAAGCCGTCATAATTAAGAAATCCAATATCGTATTGTTTTACTATAAAAATACAATTCAACCTAATGTAATTTAAATGGTTTTCTTCGCATATTTCAACAATATATTTACTAGACTGGCCCAGATTAGTATGGGGAAAAAAAATGTTGTCGAATTCCACGGGGCACCTCCCAGAAATGTGTCTTTGGGTGAAAAAATCAATCTCTGAAAATTTCAGCTCAATCGCTTGTTGCATAAGCTGGCGCATTTGATTTGAAGTTTGTATGGGGATTTCAGCCAAAATGTATAGGAAAATACACCTCCGTCACTCATTCGTTTTGGAAATTGGTTCTGATTGCTCGATTGACCTCAGAATTGCAAAAACGGCAGTTGGTATGCTACAGAACAACTTCACAGAACATTGCATGATGATTAAATAAACTTTTATATGATTTTCGGCTGATTTATTAGGAGCTGATTTGTGTATTTTTGGGTTTTTTGATCGAATCGCATCAGCCGAAACCAATTCTAAGTGGTTGTTAGCTGGGAGCGGTCCTAGTTGTTGAGGAATTTGCAGGAAAAGTCATAGTTTACGTTTGCGACATTTTGGCCCTTATGAAACAACCGTATCGATTTTTCGCGGTAGTTTTCACCTCGCATACGAACAACAAGGAGTTTGTCTATCATCTAACACACACAAACACTATTAAATGAATTTGAAACTCAGTTTTCTTCCAGTTTCAAATCAGCTCATATTTACAACAAACCAGTCGAGCAGTTGTAAATCAGTTTCAAAAAGTGCTCGAAAAATAAAATTACAACTCTGCGTTGTGAACTGGTAGTTTCAGTTTCAGTTTGTTTTCCAAACACGCCATACAAAACCCAACAGCATTGCGACCGGCCTGGGTTTAAACGGAATTTTGTTTAACAAATTGGGGGAGGAGGATGAACTCCCTAAACTACCCCGAGGCTACCGAATTTAAACTACTTCAACGGCGCACCCAAAATTTACCGGCGGCGCGGTTGAAACGCCGGTCAAAAATTGTGGCGGTGGCGCACAGCTCTAAGTGTGCGCCGGTCTAAAAATCGGTGTTGGTTTGCGCGTTGGAGTGCTATCAGATTCGTCAAATTGACGTTTGAATCTTTGTTTACAAAAGCAGATAAGTCGTTTTGAAAATTTGGTATTTAGTTGAAACATACGTCATTTTGAAAAATTATACTTGATGTAATTAAATTTTCTTGCATATTGTGTATCCGGAATAAATTTTTACCGCTTTTTATACCGAAGTTGGATTTTTCTCCAGATACAGGCAACTTTCCCAACTTCGGAAGTAGTGCGTTGGATTCGCCTAAAGATGCGCTAAACAACGCATCAATTAGTTTGACAAATAAAACTTCGGAAGAAAGTTCGGTTCGGAAGTCCCGACTTCCGAATTCTAAGGACGTTTTCACTGGTAGCGTTCTATTCTAAATTTTGACAGTTAAATAGACCAAATCTAAATTTCCCATTTTCACCGAGGCGGTCTAATTCTATTTTTCGAACAGTTTCGTTTCAAATAAATGGATCTGTCATACACTTTTGTTTCATTTTTTTCCACATTTGGACCAGAATTTCATCTTGCTCCAAATTTACCAAAACAAATAAAACGAAGAAGAATATTGTTTATTTTGATTTTGAGACTGTCATAGATTTTGATTTTTGTTTTTTTTTTACATTTTGAAGTAAATGGTGCGGATACGAGGAGAAGGATGCGGACAAAATATTTAGATCCGGAATTTTCACAGCACTATTGCAACCCCACAGCAACAGTAGGAAAGCAGTTCTGCGGCCAAAAAAATCCCATCCCATGGACTCGAAAATCCACTACCGTCGGTGCTTGGAGGCAACCAGAGCAGTGCCTGTATGGATTCGAAGGCGACAAAGATGTTCCATCCTCAAGCACTATGAAGATAACGACCTGTTCGTTCTTTTGTCTTTGATTGCATTAACACCGGAGGTGCTCGGATCCGATTTACGAGGCGGTCAACAAATCGGACAAGATGCCTTTAACGCTGACCAGCAGCTATTCGGGATCTTCAGTTACCAGATGGAATATCGCATTACCTACAGCTTCGGATAGCCGGAGATCCTCCGAAAAACAGCGATTAGTATCATTCGATGCTTAGAGGCTGTGAATTGTGAATTCCGACGGCAATCCACAGAATCATTCGCGAATTATGAAGGGAGTTCTTCGTGGATACCGACGGGAATCTTTAGCGTATTTCGATGAATAGCCTTCATGGATTCAGACGAAAACCAGACAGGAATCCGTCGCGATTTCTGAAAACAGTCCGTCGTTTATTTCGAGGGGAATCTTTTCGCTCAAACATTCCTCCAAGAATTCTTCAAGAAGTGTTTTCAAGAATTTCTCCAGGAGATTCTCCAAGAGTGCTCCCAGGCGTTTCTTCAAGAGTTCCTTAAAAGTACCTCCGAGAATTCTTCTAGGAGTTTTTTCAAGAATTCTTCTAAGAATTCCTTCAGAATTTCCTCCAAGAATTCCTCCAGACGTTCCTCCGAGATTTCTTCCAGGAATTTATCCACTAGTTCCTTCAAGAACTCCTCGAGCAGCTCCTATAGGAGTTCCTTCAAATATTCCTCGAGGAGTGAGAAGTTCCTCCAAGAATTCCTCCAGAAGTTCCTCCGAGAATTCCTCCAGGAGCTCCTGCGAGAACTCCTCCAGGGGCTCCTTCAAGAATTCCTCCAGGACTTTTTCCAAGAATTTCTCTTGGAGTTCCTCCATAAAGGCCTCCAGCGGTTATTTAAAAAATTATTCCAAGAATTTTAGAATTTCCTCCAAGAATTCCTCCAGGAGTTCCTCCAAGAATTCATCCAGGAGTTTCTCAAAGAATTTTTTCAAGAATTTCTTCAGAATTTGCTCCGGGAATTCTTTCATTAGTTCTTTCAAGAATTCCTGTAACAGTTACTTCAGAAGTTTCTTTAGGAATTTCTCCAGGAGTTTCTCTGAAAATTCCTCCAGGAGTTTCTCTGAAAATTCCTCCTGGAATTCCTCTAAAAATTCCTTCAAAAATTCCTTCAGTAGTGTTTCCAGCAATTTCCCAAAACAATTGCTCTAGAAGTTCCTTCAGGAACTATTTCAGAAGTTCTTCCGGAAATTCCTCCAGGAGTTCCTCCAAGAAATTCTTCAGGAGTCCAGGAACTCTAGAAGTTCCTTCAGGAACTACTTCAGAAGCTCTTCCAGAAATTCCTCCAGGAGTTTCTCCAAGAAATTCCCCAGGAGTCCCTCCAAGAATACCTCCAGGAGTTCCTCCAGGAATTCTTCCATTACTTCCTTCAAGAATTCCTCGAGGAGTTCCCTCAGGAATTTCTCCAGAGTTGCTTCAGAAATTTCTCCATGGGTTCCTCCTAGAATTCCTTCATGAGTTCCTACAGTAATTGTTTCAAAAATTCCTCCAGGAACTCCTTCGGAATTTCCTCCAGGAGTTCCTCCAAGAATTCTTCTAGGAGTGTTTTTCAAGAATTCTTCCAAGAAGTCTTTCAGAATTTTCTCCAGGAATTCTTCCATTAGTTCCTTAAAGAAACTCCAGAAGTTCCTCCAGGATTTCCTTCAGAAGTTACTTCAGGATTTCCTCCAAGAATTTCTCCAGGAGTTCCTCTAAGAATTCTTTCAGGAGCTCTTCCAAGAATTCCTCCAGGAGTTCCTTCCAGCAATTTTCCTAGAATTCTTCCTGCAATTTTCCCGTTAATTTCTCCTGAAGTTCCTCCTAGAACCCGTCCTGCAGTTCCCCTAGAAAAGCCTTTTGCGACTCTTTCAGCAATTCCTCATGGGATGCTTCCAGCAATTCCTTTTGGATTTCTAGATTCCTCTAGATTTTTTTTCAGGAATTCCACCTCGAGTTCCTGCTTAAAATCCTCCTCGAGTTCCTTCAGCAAATACGCCTGGAGTTCCTCCAGCAAATCCTCCTCGAGTTCCTCCTAGAGCTCTTCCAGGAAATCCTCCCGGGGTTCCTCCAGGAAATCCTTCCGGAGCTCCTCCAAAAAATCCTATCAGAGCTTCTCTAGGAAATCGTCCCAGAGTTCTTCCATGAAATCTCCGCGGAGTTCCTTCAGACTTGCAATTGCAAAACTATACGTCGGTTACTGGTCTCATCATCTCATCAATGCTTGCCGACTGTGCGATTATGGAACATTTTCTTCGAGAGGGACGCGAAGGTCGGTGCCCATCACGATCACACATTGTTTATAAACAACATTTGTTTAAATATTATGTTTTTGTTATGTTCACACTATTTGGAACGGACACCGGTGAAAAAGGACAAAAATTGGTCTATTTTTGGTGGTCTATATTTTTAGAACTGTTAGAAAAATAGACCAGAAAAATAGAGCAGCGGTGAAAACGTCCTAACTTGGTGCTACGGGTGCTACGCCGACAATAATTTATTTCAGTGTATGTTACCAACACGACCAACACAACCAAACGGTATGCTCATGTGGACCTTTTAAAATGGGAACATTGTTCCGAGTCAGCTGATATTTTGACCATTTTGACGGATCGTTGCGATAAATATATATCTCGGGTACTTATTCAAAAGGACGTATGTGATTTTGTAAACAAAGATTCAAACGTCGATTTGTCCAATCTGATGACACTTCCACGCAAACCAACACCACCAACAGGTAGCCGAAGGCTTCCCCTGCCTGTATGTGGTTATGGTTTGCGTGGGAGTGCCATCAGATTGGACAAATCGACGTTTGAATCTTTGTTTACAAAATCACATACGTCCTTTTGAATAAGTACCCGAGATATATTTATAAACAAAACGCTGTGCTTCGGGTGCTTCACTCCTGCTTATAAATTTCCTTCAATTTCCTGCTCAGAAACGTAATCTAGAATGGAAAACTTTATACGAGGTAGCTGCGAAACGATGTGTCCACAAGCTGAAATCGATTTGTGAGTTTAATATTAATGCCAATTTCCCCGGAAGGCGGTGTCGTGAATTGATTTTCCTGCGCTTCAAATTTCAGGCGCACCCGGGAGAAGATTCTACACTTTTACGAGCTGAAACCTGGCAGTCGAACGGAACCAGACAAGCGGCTAGTGGTAAAAGAATTTGCCCGATCCGCCGCTGGAGTAAAGCATCCGAAACATTGGGAGCTTCGGACGGTGAATGCTTTGAAGCGGACTGTGAAATATCTGCTGACCGAGTAAGTTGAGTTGAGTCGAACTGCGAATTGAATGTTTTGCAAATCAAGTTTGAGCCTTTATTTGTTTCAAAAATGCAGTGATCAAAAATGAATATGCAGGTTGAGATTGAATTAATTTTTCATTTAATTTGTTTATCAATATGATAATTGTATTAGATTATAATTTGATTTGAATTATTTTTCATGGAATTTTCATCAAATAAACGAATGAACAGAAATTTATTTGATTTTGAAGCAAATTGTGATCTGATACAGAATCATATTTGTTTTTGATTCAAATTCAAAGTTTGTGATCAAATTGAATTGATTGTTTCTTGATTCACTTTTATTGTGTAATAATTGTAATTGTAATTGTTAAAAACAATGCTACCTACTGAATGTTGAGCAATGAAATATCGTCGTAATGATTATTATAATTATCATTTTTTTAGAATTCTGAAAGATGAACGTCGAGCATACAGCTTCCGATACGAATTCATTTTTGATCGATTACGAGCAGTCCGGCAGGAAGTAGTAATGCAGAACCTAGGAGCAAATGATACTCTTGACATTCTGGAACCGATTGTATGCTTCCTCGCGTACAGTGCCTACCTCCTATGTGAATCTCACATAAGCGAATTTGACTCGAAAATTTGCAGTACCCACTTGCAAGAATGTCTCAAAAAGGTTCTACGCAGTTACGACGATCTGGATCAGGATTCTTTGTCCTACGATTTGAGTCGTAGGACCAAAATGGAAGCACTCTATCTAGCGTTTAATCTGGGAAGCACTGAAGCTCTCACCCGTGGAATCAACCTTCCTAAAAACATTCGTAAACACCTGGCGTTGCAATTATCGATAAACGTAGAATACCTCAGAAACAACTTCCACCGAGTGCTGGTCTACCTTCAGAAACTGCAACCGCTGGAGGCTGCCCTGGCTGCCCTTAAAATTCCATCAATTCGACGCCAACTCCTGCTGCGTTTCTCAGCCGCATTTCAAAGCAAAGTTCTATCCGTTTCCCTCGAGTGGATCAGTCACGTTCTGCTGTACCAGCGGCGAGAGCATCCAGCTCTGATCGATGACTGCCAACATTACAACCTGCAGTTGGTTCAGATAGAGGAATCTGAGAAGACCAAAGATGATTATTCAACCGTAGCGACACCAAAAGATAGCTGGTGGGATGATCACGACGAGAACGATGACAAGAATACTGAACCATCTAAAGCCACCGGCAGTGTGCTCTGTGGGCGCTCGGTGAAATTTGAGAAGTCCCGGTTCGATTCCAGCAAACCGTTGGTAAGTTCAATTTGCCCATTCCTAAGTAGACTCAGTCAAAGTCGCGAATCTCAACCGAGCACAACGACGACTGTGCAATGAACGATTGAGTAATCACCCTCCAGTTTCTGTCTGACTGGTTAGCTGAAATTCAATTGCTCGCGTTTCGCTAATTGGTTAATTTCGTCTTGTTAAATCTTATCTCGTACAGGTTCAGGCGCGGCGGGTGGAGTTTGTCGATCGGAAACTTAGTGCGGTAACATCGGTTTCTGGCATGCTGTTGGAGGGAATGTGTTGAAGTTGGATAACGATGGGTGGACCCAGAGTGTATGTAATTAAGAGTGGCGACATGTGCCGCATTTGACAGGTCTCCTGCTCGTTTGGAACACGATTTTGTATGGGAATGACAGATGAATTCTGTTCCAATTCTGACAGTGTCGCCACTCTTATTTACATTCACTCTGGGTGAACCATATCGCACAATGTTATGCTGAGCAAAGCGACGATCTCAATACTGTCTGTATGATTTTAATGTGTTATAGATTTAAATGATAATCAAAAGATAAGTGCAAGTTAAATGAATTTGTTTTAAAGTTCTAAATAAAGCTGAAAATGGCTTAATTAAATAGTCGTTCTTTAAATTTCAATATGAAGAATGTTGAAAATATTTTTGACATTCATGACCACTACAACTTCTCATCAGTGTAAATAAGGTATGTTAAATTTTATTTATATGTTGTAATGTAACTGCTCGTAATAGCATATATCTTTCATGTCGCTTGGCATACTCATATTGCTTCGATCCTTTGATGTTTGTGTCTTAGCTAACTTCGAGTTAATATTAAGCGTTTATTGCTGCGTACGAAAAAAATAGCGTCTCAGAAGCGTAACTTCTTCTTCTTCCTCTTATTGGCATAATCATCATCCCCCACTGGGAGGCTAACACGATGACACTTTTATGCCCAGGGAAGTCGAAAAAATTTCCAATCCGAACATTTGCTAGACCGGACCGGGGAATCGAACCCAGTCGACTTCAGTATGGTCTTGCTGTGGCCGCGCATCTTACCGCACGGCTAAGAAAGGCCCCAAGAAGAAGCGTAACTATTTGATACCAAATCGTCGATGTTCGAACTAAAGTGTAGTGTATTGAGTGGATAGGTAACGGATCCATTAACCTGTTTCTAATTAACTCATGCACCCTAGGAACGCATGAAATGTTTTGCTGCTATGTTTCTTTGCGAAACACACTTCCTATAAAACGGGGAATCTTGTCGAGCAGTTTGAAATTCAAACGTTTTTGGTAATATAGAGAAAGTATTATAAGCAGGATAGGATGCGGCAAGATGGGTGAACATCCAATATTTAAATTTAACCTTTCACCATGGATCTATAAAATTAATCCATAATCTGTATACCACCGGTCATTCCACACGGTGTCTTTTGTAGAACAACTTCAACTAAAAAAAATCGGCATTTCTGAAATTTTGCTACATGACAGAGGGGAGTCATACCATTCATTTGCGACCTGGATGTAAATAATCCGTCGGGGGGTCTAGTGCAACTTTTTTTTTGAAGTTTTTTTTTATCAAAATGTTTAAATTTTCAAATGAAAAATGAACTTTGAATGAGAGTTCTCAAGTAATCAAAGCCGAAATTTGCATAGCATTATTTTAAATTTATACTTGATAAGGAGAAATAGTAAAACCGTACCCACTAAAAAATAAGAAAGGGGGATGGGAAAGGAGGAGGGGGGGTTATATCATATATTTTTGCATTTAAGTTAACTTACATCTGAGAACAAATTACAAAATGAAATGAGTCTGGAATCTTTTTTGTGACGTGATTTATGAATGGTCGTCCATAAACCACGAGGAGGTGAGGATTATAGGGTGAAAGGGGGGTAGAGTGAGGAGGAACAGGAGAGAGTAGTCTCGCTGGAGATCTTAGTCCGTACAAAGTTATGGAAACAATAGATCTCGGAGGAAAAGTAAGCGGTATCGTATATCACAAAAATGTATCCACGTGATTTATGGATGACCATTGGCGTCCAAACTCTTGCTTAAATCTCATGGAAATATTATAGGTAGGGGAAGATCCATTAATTACGTAACGCTAAAATGGAACATTTTCGACCCCCCCCTCCCCCCTATGTCTCACTTTATGTATGAAGCATCTGAAATTTTTGTACGGGTTATCACACTTCAAGGAACCCCCCCTCCCCCCTCTAAGCGTTACGTAATTTGTGGATGTTTCCTAGATTGGTTAGCGGCTGATAAATAATAAGTTCAGTTGTTTTAATGATACTTGAGTTATTTTCTATTCAGTTTTTAAACAAATGTAGTAGAATTTATGTGCTGGATAAGGAAAAATGACTAAATGTTGTGGAGTCCCGCTGGCAGCTTCAGCGGAATGACCAGCCGAATAATCGGCGGCGTCATTGGGAATTACACGGAGCTACTTACCTATGCGTGCGTGTCCGGTGACGGTTGGTGAACGAATGAAGGACTGTTGCTAGGCTGCCACGTTGTCGAGTTCTGTGATGGCAATGGTTACTATGATGGCATATGATTCGATGCGTATGCGTATGGCGCATCTTTTGCATCAGACAACACATGTCCCACATCTCCCTTCTTCTCCACTTTGAAGAAAATCAAATTCAAAATATTGATTTCGAACCCGCATAATTATGAACCATATGTGGACCACGTATGCTATAATTGTAGGGAATAAGTGTTATTGTAGCGATGGTCTCACTGACAGTAGTCAAATATGAATGGACTGCCTTACATACTGTTTCAACCGTATCCTAGATGGTAAACGGTCAAATCAAAGTGTATGTAATCGTCACGGAAACATCGCGCAATACTAAATGCACTGTAAGTGGACGATCAGCAACCAGATGGTGGTAGTTTGCAAACTTCAAACACAAGCAAATGGGCCTTTTCACGAGACGTACAAAGCAGCTGATTTCATCGTCAATTGACAGTTCTTCTATGAAAGTGACAGCTTCGGACTTGCAGGTCTGTTCAGCGGTTGTAAACAAGTGCAGTCTCGGCAGTGTCACATGAAAAGGCCTATTCGATGGAAGCGCCATCGGAGGTCGATCGACCTAACATTAAGTGTTGATGTAGGGTTAGTATGGTGAATCCAGCTCAAAATTATGTGCTAACAATGGCATGAATAATATATTTTATGTTGCATATGTAATTTTGACTACATGGCATGTCGTTTTTTTTATTATTATTATTATTATGCAGGAACTCATAAAAATTCATATTTTTAAATTAATTTAAATTCGAATAATTCAGACAAGCACGCCCAATATTGTTTGATGTCACTATTTTACCAAGGGTCTATCCGTTCATTGTTGCATTTATTTAGCGTTGGGCTGTAAACTGACGTTTAATCGTGACACTTCATTTTGTTCACTTATGTTGTTATTTCAAGACAAAATTTTCAGGTCGTTATCGAAGGTATTTACTCATATCTTAAGTTTACTTGTAATCTATTGATAAGTGATACTATTCATCTAGTGATTGTACATAATTTTGAAAGTATGCTGGTGTCCTTTTCTCTCGTGATGGGCGTTTTGGAGTTTCTGCCATCGGAGGAACTTCTAGTGATTTTTCTTCACGCCATTCGAAAACCCGTTTGGTCTGTGTGACGTGCCGCTTAATCGTCTGTCCAATACTGTTGCTGAGAACAAGATTTCCGTTGGTTTCCTTCAGAACCGTGTACTTCTGGGGAGCAAACCTTGTTTCTCCTTTGCTTCGGGTTGATCTTTCAACGATGACGGTATCACCTGGTTTAACACAGCGTTATGAGCATTCACTGTGGCTCGCAGTTCGTCGATGAAATTTTTGTTCAGAGTGATTGCTGTTGACATTGCTCTGTTAACGAGTTTCATGTAATTTTCCACCAACCCGTTTTGTTGGGGGAAAAGTGGCGTCGAGAAAACAGTTTGGATGTCCCTTTGTGAACAGTACGATAAGTACTCCTCTCCATTGAATGGGGGTCCGTTATCGGAGCGAATTTGCTTGGGAAACCCTTCCCTTTCAAATACTTCTTCCAGGACTCGCTTAGTGTGATCAAAACTGGTGGATTTAACAGGCTGTGCTATTACGTATCGGGATCTATAATCGACGATCACGAGTACTGAGATGCCACCGTACTTCAAGTAGGGTCCGTTGAAGTCTAAGGCTATCGTTTCCCACACTGACTGAGGGGCAAAAATTCTTCTCATTGGTGTCGGACGTTCTGGTCGACCATTAGTGGCGCAGATTCGACATGCTTTTACCCAATTTTCTGCAGCATTAGCAATACCCGGCCACCAGACACGTTCCCTGAGGATGCTTTTCTGTTTTGCCACCATCGGGTGGCCATCGTGGGCAAGTTCTAGTGTTCTTTCACGGAGCAGTGTTGGTATTACAGCACATCCATTCTTAACGAGAATACCATTGGTCACGGATATAGATAGTGGAATATATAGATGAGCGAAGATAAATCCTCTGTCTCCAAACGAACTGTCAAACGTGTCTCCAAACGAGCATGACGTCACAATTTCAATGGAAACGTTAAGGGCTGTGACGTCATATGCGCGTGTGCACGGGCAAAAAATCGACTCAGCCATGCTTTCGCTCATCTATAGATTCTACTATCTATAGTCACGGATAAATCACTAGCAATTGATTGATACTTTTTCAGCTCGACCGGCCACTGCTCCGTTTCCAATGAATCCATCACTCCCTGGAGCTCTGGATCTTTTGCTGTTGCGTCTCTTACTTCATGCTCTGTTAAAAACCCCACTGTGTTCACTTCTAAGCAGGCTATTTCCCATGGGCTCCTAAAATCGTCAAACGGAGCATCTTCACCTACGTACAATCTTGATGATGGATCAGCTATATTGTCCCGCCCACGCACGTATTCGACGTCGTAATCATAGGGGCTCAGCCTTAGAGCCCACCCATCAGCTCTGGTGAGCACCCGTTTGGAGGCCTCGCGGGTGCGTTTTAATATGAAAGCGACTCCTTCTGCATCCGTCCGTAATGTAAAATGCCGCCCGAGGAGAAAAAACGCAAAGTGCTCGACAGCCCAGACTGCACTTAATGCCTCACGCTGGTTCTGCGCATATTTTCGCTCTGTTGGTGTCAAAGCCTTTGAAGCGAAACTTATGATTCGTGGTGGTTCATTTTCTTTCTGTTGTACCAGAACTGCGCCAAGTGCATTTGGCGAGGCGTCTGTATATAAAATAGTTCGGTCGTTTTCTGAAAAGTATCCCAGTGTGGTGGTACAGTTGGTGATTCGTTCTTTAACATCATCGAATGCTTTTGCTTGTTCTGCGCCCCATACCCATGTTTTAGCCGAGGATACGGCCCATAGTGGGCTTGTAATATCAGCGAAGTTCTTGATGTATGCACTTAAGAATGATGCCAGCCCCAGGAAACTTCGAAGCTCTGATATCGTAGTAGGCTGCCGGAACTTACGGATGTCCTTATGGGTCAAACACAATTGGTACGTTTGCGTGCGTTTTGACAGTTTTTCCATGGGGAAACTGTCAAAACGTACGCAAACGTATCAATTGTGTTTGGCCCATTAATCTTTGCTTCGTCCACGTGAAAGCCGTCTCCGTCCAGTTCATGACCGAGAAATTTGAGGTGTGTTCTCTCGTACTCGCATTTCGCTACATTGAGAGTCAACTTATTGTCTCTTAGTATTTTCAATACTTTGGCGGTACTTAGGCGAAGCTCTTCTAGTGAATCCGCAAAAATAAGTATATCATCTATGTAGACGATAATGTTATCCACGCCTTCAAGCAGCCGACACATTTCGCGCTGGAAAATTTCGGGCGCGCAATTGACACCAAACATCAGTCGGGTGAACCTATACATTCCGGTCTCCGTGAGGAATGTTGTTAAATCTCGTGATTCTTTTGCGAGTTCGAGATGATAAAAGCGTTATTCAGGTCCAATTTGGTAAAAAATCTAGATCCATTTAATCGGATCTTCATTTCATCCAACAAAGGAAGGCGAAAATATTCTCGTTTGATGGCTTTATTTGGTGCACGCATGTTCACCACCAATCGGAAGTCGTTCTTACCTTTTGGTACGGCGGACATGCCGCTAATCCACTCAGGCGCCGTATTCACTCGCTCTATGATTCCACGGGCCTCCATTTCTTCTAGCCGTTGTCTAGCCCCTTCTCGATAAGCGGCGGGGACATTATAATAGGCATTTTTCTCTGGAGGAACCGCCTTATCCACACTAAACTTCACTTTTATTCCAGGTACTTTTGGGAATACTTCCGTAAAAGATGAATCTTCGCAATTGTTGACTGCGAAACCGACCTCCAAAAGTCGCATTTCATTCGCTGTTACTCTCCCAAGAAGAGATCGGCGACCTGCTTTGATGACAAGGAATTCAGCGGAAACTTTTGGTTTCGAGCCTCCAGCCACTTCAACTAGGGCTCTGAAAGCATGGTGCACCGCCATGGGTGTCCTGACTGCGTATGCTCGAAGCTCTTGATTTTCTGGAAGGCTTATTGGACGTAGATGAGCTAATCCGCTACATGATTGCTCGGATAGCTTTTCCCAATCGGATCCGCCTATGATGTTCACATCGGACCCGGAATCGATCAAGAAGGTAATTGGTTTAGATGACCCGACATGGCAATCTACTAGAACATCTTCGATTGTGATAGAATTGATACCCTGTAATGAACGTGTGACGGTTTCGGACAAAATGTGTTATTTTTGTGTAAATATCTAGTTCATCTGTTTTATTTCTCAATTTTGTGTATCAAATTATCGTACCTGCTGGACATTGTCATCCTCAGCCCATTCTGATGAAATGCTCCGCCTTCGTTTGTTCTTTTGGTTTTCCTGGACGTGGTTGATGCGCCTTTTTCGACAAGCCGCCGCGAAATGACCAATATTGCCGCAATTGTTGCACCGCTTGTTTACAGCAGGGCATTGGTGTCCAGCATTAGATAACCTGTTGCACTTTGCACATCGTGATCGCCGACCCTGTCCATATCTGTCTGGTTTCGAATTCGGTTCCGTTAACCTGGCCTGATGTCGCGCAACCTGCGTTTGTCGTTTGAAACTGCTGCCTCGTTGCACTGAATAAGCAGTTTGATCACGGTTTTGGTTTGAGTTGCTTTGTGCTTCATATGCCTCATCTCTGGTTGCGGACTGTACTATATAGTTTGTTTCATGTTCGAATGTACGAGCGATTTTTGCCAACTCTTTATTACGCATACCTTTCAACAATTGGGTGCGTACGAATCGCTCTTGGTCCTCAGTGCTGTAGCCACATAATCTGACCTTGTCCGTTAGCCGAGAATGAAAAGCGATAACGGATTCGCCCTTCTCCTGATACATGGCTGTGAAAGCTTCGTGTTCGGAAGAAGTGTCAGTCATCGATTTCAAATGTGTGTCGACATTTTTGACGAATGTGGAATAGCAGCTCGAATTGTCCAAATTTGGCCTCAGTTTAGCAGCCTTAACGATGCTTTGAAGTTCTGTACCCATGGATAAGGGTCTGTTCACAAATTACGTAACGCAAAAATCCGAGTTTTTGACCCCCTCCCTCTCCCTCGTAACAAAAAGTAACATTTTTGGCACCCCCTCCCTCCCCCATGTAACGCGTAACTGTGAAAATTTTAAAGGCAGGTTTTTTCCCTTCTCTGAGCTATTTGGGTTTTGGTATTTTTTGAACACTGTTAGAATAGAGACGGCACATGATCAAAAATCAAGGATATTAAAATGCAGCTATAGTAGAAACGAAAATAGAATTTGCACTTGAGCACTTGTGGAGGGAGGGGGGTCGGTCAATATCTTACGCTCCATATAAATAAAAAATCATTTGTATGACAAAAATCTTACATGGTGGGAAGGGGGGGTCGAAAAACCCAGAAAAATTTCTTACGTAATAAGTGTACGACCCCATGGTTGATTTCGATAATGACTAATATACTATAAACGATAAACAGCAATTACTTCAATCAGTGATTTAAAAAAAAGACATTCAAATAAATTTTTATTCGCGTTATGCGTAACATTTGGTAGTACCCACCCCTCCCCTACCTTTTAGTGTAACAAAGTATAACGCAAGCTGGACCTTCCCCCTCCCCCCAGAAGCGTTACGTAATTTGTGAACAGACCCTAAGAAGAGCAGCTTGGCACGCCATACAGGATCTGAAGTGTTAGATAGCGAAACCGCTATTTCAAAGTTTTCAAAGAAGCGCTGCCAAGCTTCCCACAGTTTATTGGCTGGTAAATCTTTGGGGAAAGGTGGGATCTGCTCCCAACGAATATTCGGTGTAGAGCGATTAGCTGTACTTTTCTCGTCCAAAGTTCCCCAGCCTTTCATAGTAGCCTGTTGGTGCTGAAGCTCATTGTTGTGGGCGTTAATTCTGTTGACGACTTGTGCATCTCTTGGAGACGATTCCAGGGATCTTACGAGCTGTGCCATCATATTTTCCAAGTTGGACATTCTCTGACTTAGGTTTGAATTATCAGTTTCTGTCACAATCGTGTCTTCTGTCATCATCTGTCTGTCATCGAATGGGTACTCTTCACCTACCATTTCAACGCTTTCTGGAACATCAGTCGTTTCCAGAGAACCTACGTCATCAGCTTCGACTACCTCTACGGCACCGAGATCAGACGATAGCAGTTCGTCGGAGTAGATCGAGCCTTCGGATGGAGCTCGCACATGCTTTCCGTGGGTCGACATATCGTTGCGTAATCTAGAGAGGATGCATTCAGACGACAGAAAAGCATGCGTTAGTTCGATCCGTATTACACATCTACTTAATAGTGCGCCTTTGTAACTATTTTAAGCGGAAGTCTCATCACGCTTTACATTTCTACTACCGAATGGTTTAGAGCGTAATTATCAATTGATGTCCCATCTCATTGATAACTATCTCATACTAGCCACATCTTGATAGTGATGCTGGTTTACATCATACGTCACATTGTTTCGTTCAACATAATTTTTGATTACCAGTAGATGTCCCGTCTTACTGTTCGGTTTCGGTGCATTATTTCTAAATAATCGTTTTTTTTTTTTGTGGATGTCACATCACACCAAATAATTCATATGACTTGCTTTTCTTGCGTATCCTTAGCGTGCGGTAGACGTCTTATCTTACTGTATCCAACTTACCAGTAGATGTCCCGTCTTACTGGTTGCCCTTGTTTCTATATTTTTTTTATTTCCGTTATTCGACAGTTGTCCCAGCCCGCCGAAGTAACCGTTTCGAGTTTCTAGAAAATCTTGAAAATTTGTCATTCGGTTGTCCAACACGTTTACCGCTTTTTTTATCGATTTTATCATTCTGACGGTTATCCCAACTCGTCCCAAATTCAATAATTTCCATAATAGTAGATGTCCCTTTCCACTTTTGGACGAGAGAAAAATAAATCTCACGTGGTAATATAAACGATGCTACTGTTTCAAAGCGAAATTTTAAATTCACTTTTCTTTGGTTCATTTGTTTGTCGTCATTTGAGACAAACCGGGCGGGAGCGCCAATGTGGAGTCCCGCTGGCAGCTTCAGCGGAATGACCAGCCGAATAATCGGCGGCGTCATAGGGAATTACACGGAGCTACTTACCTGTGCGTGCGTGTCCGGTGACGGTTGGTGAACGAATGAAGGACCGTTGCTAGGCTGCCACGTTGTCGAGCTCTGTGATAGCAATGGTTACTATGATGGCATATGATTCGATGCGTATGCGTATGGCGCATCTTTTGCATCAGACAACACATGTCCCACAAATGTGATCGCTGTTGTACAAAACTATGGAACGAAGCAAACGATCGTCGTACTGGTCAGATGACTCCGGAACTTTCAATTTCTGCCAGGTCAATCCAAAGTCAAAATGAACGGTTTCACAGGCCTGTTCACCGTATAGTAGGGATGAATGACCGCCTGAGTTAATATCCCTCAAAAACAAACCATCATCATCATGTTCACCGTATCGTCCCAATCCAGATCCTGTAGCGTTACAAAACTCTGGAACATGGTAGCGTAAGATATGAAATTTGGAGCTGTTTGGAAGCCCAGCCTAAAGTCAGTTTTTTGCAAATTCTTCAAGTTTCATCTCGTATCCAGCAACCAACTTTTCTTGCAGGCATGCAGCAAATACCTCGGCAAAGTTGTCAAGCACCTGTAAATTTCAATCAAATAATTTTATTACAAGAACAGAATCAATTTATTGAATTCTTACGGTTCATCAGTTGGAGACGCACATTAATCAGTTGGAGACGCACATCAGGGCCGTAGTGAGCGGGTGGTCAGGTTGTACTTTGTCAATTCCGCCAGTACTAGGCTGACCATACGTACCGTATTTAACGGGACAGTCCCGTTCTTAGACCTTATTGTGCTGTCCCGTCGTAATCTAAAAAATCCTCAATTTGTCCCGTTTTTTCATTGATTCTTCCAAAGAACTCCAAAATATTAATCAACAAATTCGATATTTTAGGTAAGATTCTAAAATCAAATACATAGATGGTGTCTTTCTTAGAGCGATTTGCAGCCCTTCGGCTGGCTCATTTCTCAACAAAGAAAGTGGACGAAAAACCCATAAAAAAGTATGAGATGTTATGTTATTAGATTTTCTTTTAAAAGAATGCTATTTATGCCGTTTTGCATTTTTCATTGATCAACTTCTCTTAAAGTTTTGAACAAGTAATGACAATAGGTGTTTTTCAGTTTCATTTCAATGATTTGTTTCTGCTTATTCCGGAGGCATTAAAGTTCGGTCAATTTCATCAGTTGATTGAACGGAATTAGTTATACTTGGTAGGCAAGTATTTTCTGAAAATCAGGTCATGCCTCAACGTCGATCAAATGAAGCGAAGGGACAGACAATCTAATTTTCAGATCAAGTGCGTTTTGGATTATTCTTTTTGAATCTTCCGAAGTAAGTAACTCAATTTTTTTCTCAAATCTGCTTTACCAAATATTTTACAATCATTTGATTCCTTTCGAGACATTAAGAATCATTCAAAGTCTTTCTGAATAATTCTGAATATTTCGAAATCATCCACTGTTAAAAAAACGATAGCATGAAAAAATAAATTATAATTGAGCTGAACAAAATTTAGTTTCAGGCAGTTTTAAACCGAGAGAAAATTTGGTCGGAAAAGGCTAGATTTAAGGTCACATATCAGGAGCTTGTCTGCAAATGTCACTCCCATATGTGTGGACGGGATTTATGGGATACCGTTATGAAAAATTAGATATTCGGCTCGATTTAAAATACACTCCAGCGGAAATCACCGAGAGTCCTCTGTTTTGGGAGCACATGGAAACAAAATCAATGGACAAGATTCGCGAGGTGTGGGGCTACTTTTAGCGTAATTTAAATCAATTTCGATCAAAAGGACTGTGAATTGGGTCCTAAAATGAAGAATCGATATTCGATTTTCTTTCAGGGAACGATGAAGGTAATCATTCTAAACGTGTCAGTTTTTCTTTAGACTCAAAAATCGAGAAGAACATTGTTTAATTTGAAATTGAAAAACAGATGAAAAATGCTTCCTCGACATTTTCGGTCTTGTTTGACGTATGGATTCAAAACACCACATCAGGACACTTGACTCAACCTTTGACAGTTAATATATGGGGCTGACGTTTTGGGCTGATGGTTCATTCGTTCTGAAATGTTGCACAGCCCAAAATTTGCCTTAAAATGTCTTAAACACAAAAATATTATTTTTACTGATTTAGAATTTTACCAGAATTTTTATAACAACGGTACAAGTATTCTTGACCGATGCACTATCGTTTGCAACCATAAACGAGGTAGGGCTTTAGGACCCAATTGATTAGATTTGACATTTATTCTCTTGCGCCAACCATATGGAAATATATGGAAATAATTAAAACTACATTTAATTAATGATCTTTTCTTGTTGAGATTCTTGGTATTAAGATAAGAGATAAGACATAAAAAATGGATCTGGCACGGGAAATCAATAATCTCACCCTACACTCAAATAAATCGAATGATAATTTCTATGTGCGAAACTCGCATAGAATATATTTATGGTACCAGGCTGTAGTGTTAAGTGCACCTTATGAAAAATATGTGCGATCATATTGAACTGCATTACTAATTTGAAATAATTTTAAGTGCATAGGATATTGAAATCGAACTATAGTTCACCGCACTTAAAATTTATTACGAAGGCAGTCAACGAATCTCGAGTGCCTTCGTCAACAACAAAACTAAAGAAACTGCGCAGAAGGCAAGCCGTTCAACAATTGTTTTACGCGGTTTATCTCACTGATTGCATTTCAAAATCAACTGTATCCATCATCAAACATAGTTGTGAGGTAAGTAGGAAGTAAGATATATCTTCTCTACAAAATATTGAATCAATAATTCTTTACTTTTAGATTTCGGATGGTGCACGTCTTACTGGACCAGTTATGTCGATCATCTCACCATAACCAATGATTAGATCATTTGGAATCTGAAAAAAAACGAAGTCTGGTGGCAGGATATATCAAACGGCAAAGCATTTCACATGAACTGGAAGATAATTCCTTATGAAATAGAAAGAAACGTACCGGTGGAAGCAAAAAAATGAAGGTACTAGATTTCCATTCCGAAAAATGACGGAAAAGATGTCACATTCCGCAGAGCACGCGTCCCGCATCTGATATGCAATGTTTCAGCGTGATATGATCGGAATTTCCCGGGTTGAAAAAACTTGGTTTAATCCCGTAAGAAAAAAGGAACCGGCGTAGTTTTATTGTTACGGGAATGTTCATGTAAAAATGTATCAAAAATTAATAATAAATAGTTTTCTAAATTCATTGAATAAATATTAATTTCATCCTTTCATCCTTATACTATTAAATTATAGCCAGTATGAATGATTATGGAAAATATGTGCAAGCCTAATGGTTACGAGTTACGAATAAGTTTCCTCATGCATTGTAAGTGCAATCCTAATGAAGAAATCAATACGTTCGCACATAAAACATATGATCATATAATCGGAATATTTCTATTAGCACTGCACATATTTTGAAAATGCGAAGTACACTGGTCAAAATATAAGTGCGGGGCACATATATACAATATGCATTTTATTCTCAGTGTATTGCTCTTTTCGCATTTGTATTTTGACATTTTTTTCTTAAAACTATTTTTTTTAGTCTTTAGGAATAGTACTTTGACTATTGTTTGTTATTTTCAATTGTTCAGAATTGGAAAAAAAAAATGATAGGGTAAATCACTACTTGGGCCTATGGACCCCATTCCCGGCTCACTGCACAGAAAGCTAATGATTTATACTGTTTAGTAGCCGTAGGTTTATGATTGATCATTTTAAAAAAGTCTCCTATTTATCTCGCACAATACTCAATATTTTTCAACCATTTATTTAACTCCTAATCAGGGAATCAATTTTTCTGAAATGCGCTTGCGAAACAAGCGACTAAAGAGAATCAACGACAAAGCTTTGTTTTTGTCGGAGATAATAATGACAAAGATCCGAAAACTTTTGTCAGCAACAAAAAAGAAGACAATCTTGTTGCTAACTTTTCATCTCGTTATTGTGCATTATTTCTAGAGCAAATTTCGGTTTGATGCTATCATAGTTTCTGCTTTTATGGAAATATTCGAGAATCCAACAATGATTACAATATTAGCATCGTATTCTCGGAAATATCAGAGCATGCAAGGCAAATGATTCTTGTCATATTGTGTTCGGGTTCTGATAAACGTTTGTCGCTAGGTGCGTTTGTCAGTAACAAACTCTGTTGACGACAAAGGGTATATTGTTAGGCGTTACTCGAATATTGATTCCCTGCTCCTAATCGATCCAATTATAGAAAATAAAAATATAGATTTCAAACTTTTGCTCTTCGTTGCAACACCACTGAGCCGAAGTGATTCTTTCCACTTTTACAAAACGGTATCATCAAATAAACACCTACCTGAAAATCGTCACAGTGCTCGATACAACCATTGCTTCAGGCTGTTTATCACCACACAATAATGCTAAACTCACGCACTTTAATCTTTTGTAATTGTTCGTATCACTAGATTTTATATAAACATATTGGAATACATTTAAAAATGTATCCTCAAACCGAACAAAAAACCACCTCGGCCCAAGAACTTCTAGCTGTACAGTGCTGCCAAAAGGCCATAAGTCTTATTTTAGTATGAAGATAATCCTTCATCGTTAATAGGAAAACTGTCTAATAGATATTGTTTTTAAGTGTTTGGAAGAAATTTGGATGAGTAAATATATCTTCTCAACCAAATAAAAATGATTATGAATAATACCATCTGGCATCTTGTTGTCGTGGAACGTACATATTTTTGTTTACGTCGCATTTTCTACCGTCCCGAGAGAGAGAATGAGAGTAAGATGTTGAGAGATTGAGTAAAATATTGCGTATGCCGAGGAGATTTGGGGTATACCGGATAAGCAATCGCCTATGACTGAAATGAGTGCTGCACCATGTTAATTTAAATCAAATAAAAGCTTTTTCAAGCGGTGTTTAGCAAGAATAACTATTTTTGAAGCAGAGGTGAACCCCATCGCAATATTACACGGCCCACAAAATTCAGAAAAGTTGCCCCTAGTCATAAATATCAATTAAATAATGCAGTCGTGCGCATGTTAGGCCGGGAATGGGGTGAGAAACCCTATTGGTCAATAATAATATCCTTAATGAATATCTAAGAGTGTGTCAAAATAGAATTTCAAAACTCCACTTTTTTTAAATATTGAGACATGCGTAATTTTTTGTTCCTTCGTGTTCATGCCTGCGTACTTTTAAAGAATGAAATATTTGTAGCTTAGTATTTTTCCATGTTTAACTTTTAATACAAAGAATGTTATGGTACTAAATGATTCACTCTAAAATATTTCTAATTTCTTGCATTGCGTTCAAAAGAAATTTCTTTTTCTATCCCAACCCCATGTTAAATTCCGTTTACGGAATCAGAAAAGTAAAAAATTGAAATGAAATTTCTTCGACAGTACCAGCCTGCAAGGAACAAAAAACAAAAAAAAAATTTGTTAGATTTCCACAAACTAATCGGAGATGTCACTTATTTTCGGAAAAATAGTCTGCTCGATTATTCCGCAAGTAAAAGTGACATCAGTTGTCAATATTTGGTAATATTGAACAAAATTCCGCGACCACTCTACTTTTTAAGTAGATACTGATGAAGTAGCAACGGAAGTAGCATGCCATGATATTAATTAGTAGTTATTAATGGAGTATAATAAAATCATTCTTTGTCTAATGTTCAATCGAAGCAGACGTCTTTTACTGACTCTCATCAGGTTATGGGCCTGGAAGCATCAAGTCTGCATTGAAAGAAATTGACAGGCAAAAAGAATATGGACAAAATTGGAGTACGAAAATTGAATGACACCAATTATTCTGACTGGAAGTTTGAAGTAGAACTTCTACTTGTCCGCGAGAAGCTATGGAAGTTTGTTGAACCTGGTATGCGACCTGTTGAGCGACCTACGACAGCGATGGCTCAAGGCAATGAAGCGGATATCGCCGAATGGGATGACGGAGACAAACGAGCAAGAACCACGATCGGTTTACTAGTTGAGTCTACACAGTACATCCTCATTAAGAAGACGAAGACCGCAAAGGAAGCTTGGGAATCAATCCGTGGCGCTCATGAGAAGCAGGGACGTACAAGCAAAACTATGAT
Source organism: Armigeres subalbatus (assembly GCF_024139115.2). Classification (NCBI taxonomy): domain Eukaryota; kingdom Metazoa; phylum Arthropoda; class Insecta; order Diptera; family Culicidae; genus Armigeres; species Armigeres subalbatus. The sequence goes on from NC_085140.1 coordinate 64,335,863, forward strand.
ACTCAGAAAAATAATGTGAATGCAGTACGTCGAAGGTGAAGATATTGGGACCTATGTTAGCCAGATGGAAGATCATTTCGAGAAACTCGCGATCGCTGGTCAAGAGCTTGGTAAGGATCTGAAGGTGAACATTGTGCTCAGTAGTCTACCGGATTCGTTCGCTACTCTGATCACTGCTTTGGAGGGTCGTCCAGATGCTGATTTAACGATGGAATTCGTGCGTGGTAAGCTAGTAGATGAAGCTACTCGACGAAGAAGCTCAAGTGGAGCAGAATCAGCATTGAAAACGGAGTTTAGGAGAAAACCAATATTATGCCATTTCTGTCAGAAACCTGGACACAAGCGCAAAGATTGTCGTCAGTGGATGGAACAGCAAAAAGCGGTGGAAGTAAATGAAAAATTTGTCCAGAAATCGAGAAATCTGCAAAAAGCAAAAGTAGCGGAGAAAGGTAGCAAAGAGTTTGCATTTTTATCTAGACCTGGAGATAGCAAATACAGAAAGCCACGATGGATAATTGATTCTTGTGCATCCTGCCACATGTGTAACGAAGAATCCAAGTTTCTAGATATTGATTCAAGTGTTGTCGTAGAAGTGACTTTAGCTGATGGAAAGCAAATTGTAACCTGCGAGTTACAATTAACCCGTTTTTTTAGTCTTGTCGCCGAGTGTATTTTGGGTAGTTTGTGCGTCGCTTTAACTGGCTACCCATTATGCTTTTGTTTTTGTTTTAATGGCAACATGCACCACCACTGTGGATTTGTAAATATTTTAATTCGTTTGTTTTTTCAATTAAAGTTTGTTTAGATTTTGTTGTTTAGCGTTTTAAATTGTTGCTTTTAAATTATAGTGTCCGTTAAGTTAGATTTTAAAATAAAGTTAGCGCCAGAGCTCCTCCCGTAGGCTAAAAAGCGACATCAACACAAGCAACATAACAGTCGAGCACGGTGGCAGGAGCGATGGCGATTATTTGTTTTTGGTCTGGTCGATGACGGGAAGAGAGAAAGTTACGAGCCACGGCGAAGTGAAGACGCGTTTCGGTGGATCGGCCGGTTTTGTGTCCGCAAAAAGTGAATTGTGGTTTTTTGAGTTGCGTGCGTCGGCTGGATGGTCAATTCCCAGCATCGTCGGGAGTGGAAAATTAGGAGTTCCCCCGAAAGTGCCGTGGTTCGGGAACATTAAGTGCTGTGAAGGTGCAGTGCAAAAGGGTGTTGGATCGCCGCCATAGTGGGAAGCTAAACGCAAAGGAAATTTCGCTTCCCGGCGGTCTAGCAAAAGATCCCAAGAACACCCGCCGTCCTTACTGTGGGGGCTCAGCCAGTAGAGTTCCTCGCCCCCGCAGTTAACAGTCAAGAAGGACGAAGCCAGACAGTGCAAGGGGCGTATTGTCTGGGGCAGAATTCTGTGGAATCTGCCGGGGCCTACTACGGCGAGTATGTAGTCGGTTCGGTGTTGTACACCAGCGTCGCTAGGGGGATCCGATAAAGGAGCTTGCTCTTCCCCCTAGCTAAAAGTCAAGGACGGCTGCCGGAGGCAGTCCCTAAAGCCCGAAAGCAGGAAGAAGAGAAAGAAGAAGTCGAAAGTGTGAAGAAGAAGACGAAGAAGAATAGAGGAAGAAGGCGAAAGAAAAGGAAGAAAGAGGAGACCAGTTTGCCTGCTGCTGCTGTGCTGTCGTCGACGAAGGGGCTAACGAGAGCAGTGAGTCGACCAGTGCCGTAGCGAGGGGAGCAAGAGGTCAGAATAGAATATAAGGTTTTTTAATTTTGAAATATTTCCTCGTTTTGCTCATTTTGTCCATCCGAAATCCGAAGGTAAGTGGGAGTACCCTGCTCTAGGCTGCCCTGCCGGGGTGAATTGTATGAGGGGAAGCTCAGGGCTTTCAAAATCAAATCGAAAGGTATCAGGACATGCTTGATGGAATCGATGGATGAAAAAGAAAACACGAACACACTCAAGCTAAGCGAAACTTCGTTAATGCCGGACCTAGAAGTCAACTTGATGTCAGCTCAGAAGCTCACAAGCAAAGGGGGCAAGGTTATCTTTGAAACCGACGATGTGTCATTGAGAAAGGCGGTTTGATTACGACAACAGCTACCACGAGAGGCGGTTTATATTATGTGAATAACATTCACACTGCGGCGAAGGCCATGAAGGTTTGTCATCAGTCTGACTGCCTGCATAGTTGGCATAGGCAGTTAGGACATCGAGACAACAAGGCCATACTGAAACTGGAAAAGTACGAACTTGCATCTGGTATCAGAATCCGTGATTGTAATTCAAGCAGAAGTACGTGCGAATGTTGTATTGAAGGAAAGATGACGAGATTGCCGTCTCCAGTGAAAGCAAAGCGTAAATCGAAGGCTATTTTGGACTTAATACACAGCGATGTATGTGGCCCAATGAATACTCAAACTCCTGGAGGATGCCGGTATTTCTTAACGCTGATAGATGATTTCAGTAGATACACGACGGTATATTTTTTGAAGCAGAAATCAGAGGTAATTGATTATTTCAAGCAATTCGTCCGCGCTGTGGAGAATCGTTTAGGAAGGAAACCGGAAATTCTGCGATCCGATCAAGGGGGAGAATTCAAGAGCTTTGAAATGGAATCGTTTTGCAAATCTGAAGGCATACAACAACAGTTTACGACTGCATACACTCCTCAACAGAACGGAGTCGCGGAACGGAAAAATCGATCGTTGGTTGAAATGGCAAGATGTATGATCCTGGATGCTAAGCTATCATATACGTTCTGGGCGGAAGCAGTGAATACGGCCAACTATTTGCAGAATCTGCTTCCTACAGCTGTTATAAGTCAAACACCATATGAACTCTGGAACAACAGGAAACCCGATTTGGCGCATTTGGAAATATTCGGAACTCCAGCTTTTGTTCTTGTTCACAAAGAGAAAAGGACGAAGTTGCAGCCCAAAGCAGTAAAGATGATTTTTGTTGGATACTCGGACTGTCACAAGGGATACCGTTTAATTGATGCAAAGTCTCATAAATTGGTAGTAAGATTTGTTCCGGATGAAACGATATGTACAGATGAAGATGAGGTCATTGTCGAATACCAGTTTCAAGAATCACCAAATCCTGAGCAAAATGATTATAATTATGTGGATAATACTGAAGAAGAATCTCAGAGTGTTATATCAGATCTAGAAGAAGAGTATTTCGATCTTTCCAGTGGAAACAATACAATAACAATGGAGGATACAACAGATGAAGAAGATACTGCTGTCCAGAGAGATATTCAGGAGGAGCAGGAGGATGTAATAGAAAATCCGGAAAGTGGTTTGAGGCGTTCGTTGAGAAGCAACAAAAGTATTCTGCCATCTCGATACCGTGACGCGGCATTAGCAGCACATTTAAAAGATCCACATACCATCGCGGAAGCTAAGAACAGTCCACATTGGAGGGAGTGGAGAGCTGCAATGGAGGATGAAATGAACTCTCTAAGAAGTAACAAGACTTGGAGTATGATGAACTTGCCAGCTGGAAAACGAGTCTTAGGGTGCAAATGGATTTTCAAAACAAAGGAAAATGATCTAGGTGAAGTTGTACGTTATAAGGCGCGCTTAGTGGCACAAGGATATACTCAGAAATACGGTTGTGATTATGATGAAGTGTTTGCACCTGTTGCAATACAAGTTACTCTCAGGCTACTATTAACAGTTGCTGGAAGACAAAACTTATTGGTGAAGCACGTAGATGACAGCATATCTCTATAGTGAATTAGATGAGACGATTTTCATGCAGGAGCCTCCAGGTTTTGAAACTAACACTGGACAAGTTTGCTGCCTCAAGAAAAGCATATACGGTCTCAAGCAATCTGCGAGAATGTGGAATAGGAAGATTGATTCTATTTTTCGTCGAATAGGATTCAAACCATCAATTGCTGACCCATGTTTGTATGTGCGCCAGGAGGGTGGAAAAACCAGTTACATTCTATTGTATGTGGACGATATGCTGTTAATTACCCCTAGTCAAGAAGAATACGACGAGCTACTATCATACCTCGAACAACAATTCGCTCTGACGGTGCTTGGAGATGTGAAACTTTTTCTTGGGATACAAATCGAGCGCACTGCAAGAGGTTTTTCGTTGAGCCAGGAGAACTACCTATATAAAGAAAATAGCGAATCGTTTCGGCTTAAATGATGCAAAACCTTCGAAAGTGCCGATAGAACCTGGCTTTATTCAGCAGAAGGAGGAGAGCGAACAATTACCATCCAAAGACAAATACCAAAGTTTGATTGGTGGTCTGCTGTACATCGCAGTCAATACTCGACCAGATATAGCTATTTCTGCATCGATTCTTGGAAGAAAAGTAAGTAGTCCAACAATTGCGGATTGGAATGAAGCTAAGCGTACGTTGCGCTATTTAAATACGACATGCAAGCTGAAGCTACGACTTGAAAGTACCAATGACAAACTGACTGGTTTCGCCGATGCAGATTGGGCAGGCAATGCGAACGACAGAAAGTCTAATACCGGCTTCATTTATTGGAGGAGCACCAATTACTTGGGCAGCGAGAAAGCAGTCATGTGTAGCACTTTCAAGTACAGAAGCGGAATACATTTCTCTTGCGGAAAGTGGACAGGAGCTACTCTGGATTTTGAAACTTTTTAAATCAATTTATCAAGAAGTGAAATATTCGGTGGTAATAGGAGAAGACAATCAAAGTTGCATCAAATAGTTCACACAAGATTCTATTAGGCAACGGTCTAAACATGTGGATACTAAATATCACTTCATCAAGGATCTATACCAAAATGGAACTATCGATGTTGTATATATTCCAACGAACAAAATGGTTGCTGACATCCTTACCAAACCACTTGGGCGTGTAAAATTTGAGTATTTTCGGAGTAAGCTCGGACTTCACGTTGAGGAGGAGTGATGAAGTAGCAACGGAAGTAGCATGCCATGATATTAATTAGTAGTTATTAATGGAGTATAATAAAATCATTCTTTGTCTAATGTTCAATCGAAGCAGACGTCTTTTACTGACTCTCATCAGATACTGGCCTTTACACGGAAAATGAAAATTAATCCCATAAATTTTGAAATTTCCACAGCTCTTGAATTTTATTACAAGCGAGTACGGACGTGCTTTTTGCTCGCGCATTTTTTCCAAGTGTTTGTTTTTCTCGTTCGTTCGCAGTGTTTACGTTTTCGCTTCGTTTTGTTGGCGTAATTAATGCTGTCCAATGAGCAGCTCGAAGTTGTTCCCATCCTGCTCGTTCTTTTTTGTCAACAAATGGGCAAGAGCAGGACAGGGAGAAACTTCGAGCTACTTCAAGCTCTCATTGGACAGCACTATTTTCTCCCGGACCCGTCATCGGAGACTTGGTGGGCGACTCGGTCGCGGGAAAGGTGCCGAAGCGCATCCACCGGATGAGTGTTTGTTGTCTGTGCCAGGACCACAGATCAAACAGCTCGGTGCGGCCTGGCAGGTGTGAGCCTTGTGACCTTCAGCTCCACACTTCCGACAAAGCCGACTCCAATTAGGACCTTTGCAGTCATATGACTTCTGTTTGTAATCGAAGCACTTGAATCAGGCCTGAGGTTGTTGGTTTGCGCTCACCGAGCATACCGACCAACCTATCTTTAGCTTGGCCTTATCCAGTACCTTCTTGGCGTCAGCCACAGGTACCTAGAATGAGGCAACCTGCGTTCCAGCATAACCTTTCCGCAACCGAATCGCGGTATCCTGGATTTCAACGTCACACTGATCTCTCAGTGCAGCTACCAGCTCATCGGCTTCGGTAATTTCATCCAGGCCTCGACATTGGATTACCCCTTCTGGGCATAGGGCTTTCACATGAATAGCATCACCCAGAACCTCTTCTGCCAACTTTTTATACGCGGAACTCTTCCGCACAGCATCCCGCTTCAGGACGAGGATCATCTCGCCCTTCTGCGTTCTGCGGATGCAGTTGACATCATCTCCTAGGCCAGTGAGCTTTTTATCGCCCCGCAAAGCCTTCAGAACGTCAGCATAGCTCTTAACATCAGCCTTGACGATAATTGCTTCGCCTCTGTCCTTCATGCCATGATCATTGGAAGGCGTGCCCTTCCCTTTACGGGCATTCCCCTTCTTGGCCAATGGCGCCTTCGCCTCCTCTATCGCCTTTCGCTCCCTCTGCGTCTTTTTGGGATTCACAACCTTCCTCCAGGGCAGACCTCCGTCGTTCCTTAGGGTCGGCAACCTACCCAACCTTCTCCCCACGGATCTTAGTAGCCTTCTTCTCGTGCAAAACCGGCTTGGCGCTAGCTCCCTTCAGGTCGGTTGCCAGAAACTGACTTTACTAAGCTTTTGAGTTGCTCCAGTAACAGCCATGCGTCTGCGGAGTCTGGCTTTCTCCCAACTGCTTTTCTTCCATAAGGACTCGAATCTTCGACTCGGCTTCCTTCCTTGCCTCCACCGCTTGGGTTACTGCCTCGGTAAGTTGGCGAATCTTTCGTTCCGTCTCCTTACTTGCCTGCAGCAAGGACTTCCACTCCTGCTTCACCTCTACAACCATGTTGCAGAGGGTCAGCACGGACTTCTTGAGGTAAAATAAAAAATACATCTAATAAAATGCATCAACTTTTATTATGTATTCATAAATATACAGAAAAATCGATTCATTTTCTCACTCGTTCCACATCCCACTTAGATTTTATCTGGAATAGAATCTTTAGGTTATGAGTAATGTAACAGCTATGTGAATTTGGATGCAGCAACTTGCCGTAATTCTCATAAGTGTGGTATTCGAGAATAAGAGTGTAGATGGAGAGTAGTGTGGTCGGAGATGAGCGTGCAGAGACAGGTCGTGGTAGTTAAATAAAGACATATATTTTGGTGAATAATATAGTAATACATTGGAATTAATATATTCTTTAGTAAGATATCACATTGGCGATCCTGCCAGTGATAAAAAGACTGCATGCGGTAAGAAGTGGTTTTGGAAAACGGTAAGTTTTGTTTATTTTTTGTATACTGTGACAGTCGTCATGGGAACACGGAAAAATAAAGAACCTAAAAAAATCGTTTAGTGCACACTGAAAAGAAAAGAACCCAAATTTGAGTTTTATCGCCAAAGTTTCGAGTGAGTAAAAATAACATAAATTTGAGTTGAAGAAACTTGGGTGAAAATTCAACACAGGATTAAACGTAAGGTACCAACCGACAGTATTTTGATTTTTGTCAAACTTTTGATTTATTCTACGAAAGGATGGTTTTAGGTGAAATAAACTCAAAAGTAGGTTGATTTGCGATTCATTGAAAAGTGCGCCATTCTAGATAGAGTGAAAAAAAGCATTTGCGCGTTTAACTAAAGTAACATGACGAAACGTCAAAATTTAAACGAAATTATCAAACATTTGTTTTACTGTATTAAAAATATTGAATTTACATGATTGTTTTTTATTCTGTGCGTGAATAATTAATGTAGGAGAAATGTAGAAACGAATTTTGCTTGTGTTGAAACCATTAGTACTTAGTGTAAATATTCAATAGTAAAATCATTCTTTGAAAAAAAAAATGACAAGCTGATTAAATCTCGAAACGTCTTTCTTAGCCTTGCGGTTAGATGCACGGCTACTAAACAAGACCATGCTAAAGGTGGCTCGATTCTTGGTCTAGGAAATTTTCGAGTTTTTGTTAGCATCATTATATACGAATGTAAAAATTGTAACTTAGGTTAGTAACATCACATTTAATAACAGTATAAGGAATGAATGAGGACTAATCTCTGAGGCGGCAATGGCCCAGTGGAAGAATGAGTCGGGTAGAGCCCAAGGCCATCTAGTGTTTGTTTCATTGTGATTGATGAGTCGGGTTAAGCCCAAGGCCATTTGGTGTTTGTTGAAAGGTTTAGAAAGATGAGTCGGGTTGAGCCCAAGGCCATCTGGTGTTTGTTGCATTGTTGGGATAGATGAGTCGGGTTAAGCCCAAGGCCATCTGGTGTTTGTTGAAAAGTTTAGGAGGATGAGTCGGGTAGAGCCCAAGGCCATCTAGTGTTTGTTCCATTATTGTGATAGATGAGTCGGGTTAAGCCCAAGACCATTTGGTGTTTGTTGAAAGGTTTAGGAAGATGAGTCGGGTTGAGCCCAAGGCCATCTGGTGTTTGTTGCATTGTTGGGATAGATGAGTCGGGTTAAGCCCAAGGCCATCTGGTGTTTGTTGAAAAGTTTAGGAGGATGAGTCGGGTAGAGCCCAAGGCCATCTAGTGTTTGTTCCATTATTGTGATAGATGAGTCGGGTTAAGCCCAAGACCATTTGGTGTTTGTTGAAAGGTTTAGGAAGATGAGTCGGGTTGAGCCCAAGGCCATCTGGTGTTTGTTGCATTGTTGGGATAGATGAGTCGGGTTAAGCCCAAGGCCATTTGGTGTTTGTTGAAAGGTTTAGGAAGATGAGTCGGGTTAAGCCCAAGGCCATCTGGTGTTTGTTGCAAAGTTTAGAATAGATTAGGCCGGTAAAGCCCAATAACATGTGGTGTTTGTAACAAAGTTGGAGTAGATGAAATTGGTAAAGCCCAAGGTATCCATGGTAGGAGTTGCACAGTTGAAACATATAATTTGGGGTAAATCCAAGACCATTCAATTTTCGTTACATATTCTGGGTGAATAAGTCGTAAGCAGCCAAAGGCCATCTTCGTTGCTAAATATAAATAATTAGTTGAGTCATGTAAAAGTTGTCATCTGGATTAGGTTTAGCTCAGGAGTTTTAAGTTTTGGAAAGTATCCAAAAGGTAGATATTTAAAACAGGTTTGAGGCAATAAACTAGTATCAGGTATTGGAAAAGGACATTCTCATGGCGAACACCACAACCGTAGTCATATGTCATCTACATGGATACCGAAGAACTATTGGTCAGTCTGTCGATTGAAGTTTTCGTTAATATTAGTTCTTTGTACATTATAATTTCTGTCAGGGGAGGATGTGGTATTCGAGAATTAGAGTGTAGATGGAGAGTAGTGTGGTCGGAGATGAGCGTGCAGAGACAGGTCGTGGTAGTTAAATAAAGACATATATTTTGGTGAATAATATAGTAATACATTGGAATTTATATATTCTTTAGTAAGATATCACAATAAGCCATACTTTAATTCGTTTAGTTCAATGATTTTGTACTCAAGTTAACATATGGCACTAATTTTGCTTTAGAGCTAATTGGAATTATTCGGAATCATTTCATAAAGTTATCCGGCAGTGCTGACAGAAACATTGATTTCTTGCATATGGTTTCAACAATCAATTTTCGAAGCGTAAAACATTTTTTGAAGACCTTTCAGCAGCGTACTTTTTTCGCCGACGTCTTTCTATATCTTTTGACTATATGCTAACGTATTGAGTCACGTGATTGACGATGAATTGAAGCCGCTTAGAGCAAAAATGTAAAAAAATACGTTTTCCCATACTAATTTCCATATAAAATTAAAACGCGATGCTGAAAGGGAGAACGCAACCAATCGAGTCCATATTTTGCACAGTTGATTGGGGTCCCAAAACAATTCAGAAAAACCTTGATCTGAACTGATTGGATAAAGTTTTCGTTTTCCATACAACTGCGCCACACTATGCAAGCATCGCTGCAGGCAGGCGAAATTTTGTTTCTGAAAAGTTATCGACGATAAATGATTGTTATACTATAGATAGTAGAATCATAGTTATACCCATTCATCAAGGCAGTGGCGTAGCCAGAAAATTGGGGGGGTTTTCTGAACATTTTTTTTTTAGAAAAAAAAATTCTTCTAAAAATGATGTCTTTGGGGGGGGTTTTATGCCCAACCCCCTGGCTACGCCACTGCATCAAGGGAAAATCAAGACAAAATTTTCAAAACGACTTGTAAACAAAGCTTCAAACGACGATTTGACGAATCTGATAGCTCTCCCACGCAAACCAACACCATCGATAGGTAGGTGAAGGATTCCGCTACCTGTTGATGGTGTTGGTTTGCGTGGGAGAGCTATCAGATTCGTCAAATCGTTGTTTGAATCTTTGTTTACAAAAGCAGATAAGTCGTTTTGAAAATTTCGTCTTGAAATAATGGTCATGCTGCCGATTCGGGTAGAATACTGTTTCCGATTTTGATTTTCTAACTGAACAATTGCACCATATGGTTGATGCAATGTTCAAAGCAAATACCAAAACTAAAGCTGTTCCTGAAACCGGATAGGTGCCTGTAACTTCCTCGAAAGCCTCAAATTTGCTAGCTGCATGCAGTGGAAATGGACGTGAGGACCTTAAACTATCGTTTAAATTGAAGGCCAATAAAGATGGAGACTCATTGCCATGCTTGTCCTTTTGTCTGTGCTCTGTGGTCAATATGACCCCATGCTACTTTGAGTGGCTCCCATTTTTTTAGTTTTCAACCGATTCTCCTAATTTTTGGTAGTTTGGTCAAACTCGCCGAGATCTGTCTCCTAGGTGTAAATTTGTTTGAAAAATCTTGAAAATGTGCGCTACAGTGTTCATTTTTCAAAAAACTTACGTTGTCTGTGCTCTGGGGTCAATTTGACCCCAAATTAAAATTGCTATAACTTTTCTAACGTTTGGCCATTTTTGGATTTTTGGGGCTGTTTCGAAAGATAATTTAATCATCTTTCAGGTAGTTACCAAAGATTGACTACAGGTGGGCGGGTATATCGCGGGGAGGGGTTTTCGTGAAAAAGGGTACAAAAACAGTGATTTTTCATGCTTATTTTACTTATATTTGAAAATCCTATCCATTTTGAACTGCACCTTTTCAAAAAGGTTATGCAGAAGGGCGTGTGCTTTGACATGAGGCATTGATTAGTCTAGAGCTTGGTCGCTCGGTGGCGGTATATTTGAATTCATTATTTTAGACTACTCAACTAATTCCGATATATGAAATTTTCCTCATTGTAAATATTCCTATCGCACAAATTTGAAATTTGTAAAGATGATGTCTTTAACAAAGTTCGTCTGGTGGGAATGGACTGTCATGTGACGGAATAAATAATTAGAAAATTTACAAATAGGCGGCGCTGGTGTACTTGCAATATTCTTGCATATTTGAAATATTGCTTTAGCTTGAGATCCCTCATACCTACACCCAAGTTGTATTCGGCAACATTGTTCAGGATGTCCAGGACTACAAAGCGGTGCTTAATATAATGAGCACTTCTTCCAAGATGCGGCGCTAGTGAGCTGTTATATTTGAGTATATTGTTCCATGTGAGATCTGATGTATTTTGGTTTGTAGCATTTTTGGCAAACATGAATGTTGTGGTAGAGTTCATCGAAAGTTTTCTTTGTATTCAACCTGCTCCAGCGATGCTGCAAATAATATAATGTGTTCGCAGAATATATTTCAGGTCATCCAAGAAAACCCTGGAATTAAGGCCTTTGGGTCTACATGGGTAACCAAAGATCAGCCAATTTGCCGCCTATTTGTAAAATTCCCAATTATTACTTCCGTCACAAGACAGTCCATTCCAGACGACCTTTGATCAAGACGCCATTTTAACAAATTTTAAATTTGTGCGATAAGAATATTTACACTGAGGAGAATTTTATATATCGGAATATCTTGAGTAGTCTAAAATAATGAATTCAAATATACCACCACCTGGCGGCCAAGTTCTAAACCTATCAATGCCTCATGCCAAAGCACACGCCTTCCCGCATAACCTTTTTAAAAAAGGTGCAGTTCAAAATGGGTAGGATTTTCGGATATAAGTGAAATAATCATGAAAAATCACTGTTTTTGTACCCTTGTTTACGAAAACCCCTCTCCGCGATCTACCCGCCCACCAATAGTCAATCTTTGGTTACTACCTGAAAGATGATTAAATTATCTTTCGAAACAGCCCCAAAAATCCAAAATCGGCCAAACAATAAAAAAGTTATAGCAATTTTAATTTGGGGTCAATTTGACCCCAGAGCACAGACAACGTAAGTTTTTTTGAGCACAGACAGAAGGTTAACGAATATAACCAATCTTTGACGTGTATAACTGTAAATTTTTTTTGAGCGATGAGTTTTGCGGGTTTTTACTCGCGCGTGATTTAAATTATGCATGGAATTCAAAGAATGTGATATACCTACTTGTTATTATTCAGGCATAACATATATTGGCTCACAATACTAAGATTCACGAAGTTTATTTAATATTTGGTTTCCTTACTATCTATTCAGCATCACATGTTTTATTTGGTGCTAACAATGCTCCTATCATAGTACATTCATGTTTGGCTCACAATAAGTTAGTTAATTCGTTAACACACTCGACTCCTTCTAGAAGGCGAATTCCTTACAAAGTCTCCACCATGTTACCCTTCAAATTTGAATAAATTTTCAATTTGTATCCTCGATGAGAATAATACGATTTGAGTTACTTGAGTGAATCTCTCCCTGTTATTTATCCACGACTATTGGAAAAATCCATTTGAAATCTAGTTCACAATACTGAATCGATTAACAAATTTGATTCGATGAATTTGTCTAGCAACCGATGATCAACATCTCTTTACACTCAATTTTAATGTCAAGATAATTTCAGCTATATACTCTTTTTTCATGAAACCTAGTTATGAGGAGAATTGCTTACGCCCTAACATAAGTCTAGCATCGATCGAAGGAACTAACGATCTTGGCCATGGCGGTGGCCAGCACCAACCAGCTGACTCCCATCGACATCGCTGCGGCAGCTCCACTGCCCTTGCCGTTCTTCCTTCCGTTCGCACTGCTAGCACCGGTGTGGGCCTTCTTCGGCTCGTCGATGGCGTTCTGTTCCACTTCGCTCGGTGGGAGCTCGCCGCCCTCTCCCAGGTCCACGTCCTTCACGATTTCATCCGTGTTGTAAAGCACCACCCTGTCGCCCAGCGGCTGTATCGGTCGAAAATTGTGGGTCAATGGGTGACCTTCCTCGTCGTCAAGTGCGCGAAATGCCTCGATCTGTTGGTGCCGTGGCCAATTCGATGGAAAATGAGAAAGAGAAAAGAAAAATTTGTTTTCAAAATAGGGCTTAACGGAACATATATGCGGGTGATAAAATACGTTGCTCTGGTCGTGTGACTGTTCTTAACATGAAAAATGGGACGTGTGAATGAGAAGAATTTGGTCGGTGATTGATCGCGAGAGTGACTGAAGTACAAGTTAAGAGAAACAAATTATAGTAGATAAAAAGTTTATCAATTGTTATTCGTTCAGATCAGCGGTTCTCATCCTTTTTCTTGAGAGGCACCCCTTTGAGATTTTGCATTTATTAAGGCACCGCTCATTTTTTTTCTCAGTAATAAGCGTAACTCTTAAGATATATAAAAAACAGATATGAATATTAACAGGTTAAATGGCTCATCAAAAATTTGTCTGAAATGTTCGTTATTCCGTTAAATTTTCTAATTCAAATTACGTGTATGCAACAAGCTTCCTATAAGACTTTTAGAACTTTTAGAGACTACCGAGCCTCTTAAAAGAAGGCTTCTCTACCTCTTTAAAGAGGGCTTCTGAGCATTTTGAAAGGACGGTTCTCAGCCTCTTGAAAAGAAGCATCCGAGCCTTTTGAAATTTGGCTTCCAAGCCTTTTGAAAGGTGGCTTCCGAGCATCTTCAAAGGTGGCTTCCAAGCCTCATGAAAGAAGATGCACACCTCAGGAATCTTGTCCATTGATTTTGTTCCCTTCACGAAAAGTAAATCACGAAAGTAAAAAAAATCCTGTCTAATTTATAGGCTGGTTTACTGCTCGGACTCTCGGAGACTTCCACCGTATTGTATTTTAATTCGGAACGAAATTATTATTTTCTACTACGGAATACCATAAATCCCGCTTACATTAAACCCCGCCCACATTAACTGTTAAAATCCTTAAGAAAAGTTGCTAAATCCATAAAGGCATAAACAGCGTTCTTTTAAAAGCAACACTAATAACATAACATCTCACACTTGTTAGTTGGGTTTCGTCCATTTTCTTTGTATTTTGTTTTAGATTCCTGTTTAAACTATTGAATTTGTTTGAATAATATTTTGAAGCTTTTTGGGAAAATCAATAAAAAAACGGGACAAATTGAGGTTTTTCTAGATTACGACGGGACAGCACAAAAAAGTCTAAAAAAAGGAACTGTCCCGTTAAAGACGGTACGTATGGTCAGTAGAGTGGCCCAGCCTAGTATGGGGAGAAAAAAGGCGTCGGATTCTACGGGGCACCCCTCAGGATTTTGCCTTTGGGTAAGAAAATCATTCTCTGAAAATTTCAGCCTGATCGGTTATTGCATAAACTGGCGCAATTGATTTGAAGTTAATATGGGGGTTTCAGCCGAAATATATGGGAAAATACACCTCTGTTACTATTTCGTACAGGAAATTGGATGGAAGAGCCCGACTGAGCCCAGATTTGCAGGGAATGAAGTTAACATGCCCATGAACAATTCGACTATAAATTCTACTATTACTAAATAAACTTTAAATCAGTTTTTGGATGATTTATTTGGAGTTCGGTTGAGCAATGATTTTTTTGCCCAAAGGCAAAATCCTGGGGGTGCCCCGTAGAATCGGACAACTTTTTGTATCCTGGGCAGTCTAAATTGGTCAGTCTAAGCATAATCAACGTCCATCGTCCGGAAGCACTAATGATCATAAGGTGCTGGTACGCGAGTACGACAGCTGCCCAAGCCTCGACCTCAAAATTGACTTAGGAGATTTAAACGCTCAGATTGGCCAGGAAAAGGAATTCAGACCGACTATTGGAAAGTTCATCGCCCACCGGCTGACGAACGAAAACGGCCTACGACTAATATAATGTCACCGCCTTCAAGAATATGGCCATTCGCAGAACCCTACTTCCAATAATACAGCCTTCCGTATCGGTACAACAATACGGGCTAATACAGCGAAGGAGCCGACTACGTCAATTCAGTAGATAATGGAAACTAACTGTTGCGAAACAAATAATGCCCCCACTCGCATAACAATCCCATTTGATTTTTCATCACTTTTAAGAAAACCCAATGAATAGCGTTCATTTTTAATGTACAGTCACTCTCAAAATTGAGCGTACAGTATGGATTACATGAATATATTCGAAAATTCCAAAGGAAATTTAATTGTTGGCTTGGTTGTTTTTAATGCATTTCAATATTCATCCCTTCCTTCAATGTATGCGTACATAAAATGGTTGAAATTTTTTCACTTAAGTTCATTTATTTGAAAATAATCTCAAAATACGCCTATTAGATGTGACAAAATTGAGCGTACAGCGAACTTTTTTCTATGAAATGTCTTATTATAAACACGATTAATGTTTTTTAATATTATTTTTTCATGATTATATTTATAATAATAAACATCCGCTACTTAAACATTCAATGTTTTGAAATTAAACCATGTTTTGGTCAAAATGGCGAATAAGTGAGAGGTAAGAACAATGCTATTTAACAATTCAATGCTGCTAGGCAAAATAGATACTTTAATTTGTATGTTTCACCGGCTTCGTATCTTATATATGATAGATAATCGAAATCGAGCGAGACATACGATAAAGTTGGGAAAATTCAGTCGGTAAATGATGAAAACAGATGTAAACATACAGAGAAAACGACAAATGTTAGGAATGACATAATTCAAATTCAGTATGTCTTTAACTTAAATTAGTACATTCAAAGGTGATTGTCTATATGCCGGGTATTAAGCCACCCGGAGTGGAAATTAATTACTATGTCTGAAACTTGATTATGCATATGTACAACATGTGATAGATTTAGTTCGGAAAAGGTATTGGAGGGTAACCGCCCCTTCGGTGGGGTTTGATCCCACGACCCCACCGAAGGGGCGGTTACCCTCCAATACCTTTTCCGAACTAAATCTATCACATGTTGTACATATGCATAATCAAGTTTCAGACAACTTAAATTAGTTTTTAAGCTCGATTATTGTCTCAGGTCTATCAATAAGAGTAATATTATTGAATCCAATCATTCACAGTTAAATTCTAAAAGTACAAGGTGCATGTTAAGGTACCGAACATAAAAACAGCTTTTCAACCCCGTAGAGCACTTTTGATTGAATATTGAAAAAATAGCTTAAAATCGTAATTTCATAATTAAATTTGGATTAAACTCCACGATCTGTTACCATAAGGGATACAATTGGATGATTTCCATGTGGCGAGTAAAAATAAACTTGTTTAAGAGTTCGGCAGCTTTTTAATGATATCTTGGTGAATTTAAATGATTCAACCAAATTTGTTCCTACGGTGACTGAGTCTTCAAATATAAAATGACATCTTATAATGTATCCGTGTGTTGCTCTTTTATTAATATTATTATTAATGAGTGTCCTGAGCTTATAAGCTACCTGTACATCGACTTTCAAATAAAGTTATACTTAATTTGAAATATGCCATTCCCAACATTTGTCGTTTTCTCTGTATGTTTACATCTCTTTTCATCATTTACCGACTGAATTTTCCCAAATTTATCGTATGTCTCGCTCGATTTCGATTATCTATCATATATAAGACACGATGCCGGCGAAATCCATATCTTAAAGCATCTATTTTGCCCAGCAGCATTGAATTGTTGAATAGCATTGTTTATACATCTTACTTGTTCGCCATTTTGATTAAAACATGGTTTAATTTCAAAACATTGAATGTTTAAGTAGCGGATGTTTATTATTATAAATATAATCATGAAAAAACAATATTAAAATACATTAATCGTGTTTATATTAAGAAATTTCATAGAAAAAAGTTCGTTGTACGCTCAATTTTGTAACATCTAATAGGCGTATTTTGAGATTATTTTCAAATAAATGAACTTAAGAGAAAAAATTTCAACCATTTTATGTACGCATGCATTAAAGGAAGGGATGAATATTGAAATGCATTGAAAACAACCGAGCCAACAATTAAATTTTCTTTGGAATTTCGAATATATTCATCTAATCCATGCTGTACGCTCAATTTTGAGAGTGACTGTACTTCTATAAATCATGATAAAATTGAGATTTTGTATGACCATGAGTGAAAAATTAACCAACTAATGTTCGTCCCTTATTGAAAGTACCCGCAAAACAGTCCCATTAAGAATCTACATGACCAGATTGCATAAAACTAAACAATGTTTCAATCAAACTAAATTATTTCACGATAATCTATCCAATGATGAACAGCTACGTAGCGTATTTTAAATTTGAACCCTAGCTTTTTTATCGAGCATCTCTAAAAAATATTACATAAGGCATAACTATTCTATAAGACTATTCAGTTTAAATGGGTGGGTGTCAGTAGCTCAGGATGGAAGTAATTGTCTTCCTAGTAAATCACCGAATTTGTAAGTTATTGTTTATTCAATTTACGGTTTTTTTTAATAAATAGAATTAAAAGCTTTTTAGCTGATTAATGACCTGCTGTAAGAGTCGGAACGATGCTACATTTCCACATCTGAAACGCAACAACTATGGAAATTTTCAACAAGATCCGATGATGTTTCAATAAATTAGACTTTTATTTTCGAAGTTTTATATGAAAGATGCGTTTTGGAACTTCAATGGCTATTATTTCAGTATGCAAAAAAAAACGGTATGGGACTGATATGCGAGTGGGGCAGAATACGAAGGAGTTCTTTCATAGTCGTCTGTTGCGGTAGACCAAGGTTTACATACAAAATGGTCATGTTTGAGGATCAATATCTGGATTTCTAGCGATTAGATTAAGGACATATTTTGCATCCCAGCCTAAAATGACCTGAATTTTCAATTAACCTTCCTAACGTATTCGGGTCGATATGACCCGAATCGCACTTTCAAATTGTTATAACTTCTCAACATATCAATGTGAAGGTCTGAAACTTCATGACTTTTTCTATTTCGAGGAAAACTATGTTTCTGAACTTTGACTCCTTTTGTACGACGTTCCTAAAGGGCCTCAGAGAACACTTACGGTGTTTCATATTTACCCGAATTTGACTTAGCAATATATCAGGAATTTCTCAGACAAATTCACATATTTCTATACCCAAAATTATCGTCAGCTCATAAAGTTTCTGAAACTGAAACGGATTGTTTATCGACCACACATACGTCCTGTAATCGTCGGAGGAAGGATCGTCAGTTTGTCACTTTTATATGGACGAAAACTGCAATTTCTCAAGAAAGTACCCGATACTATTTCAGAGATAACGAAGCATGAATGCAGACAATATTTATACGGATGTTCTAGGTTTCCCAAACCATTCTGGATTTCAGAGCCTTGGTCTACCAAATCAATTATGCTTGGTATGAAACCAATAGGAATATGGTGCCCATACAGGTCCTTAGATGCCATGCGCATAATTTACGATGTATATATTTGTCCAAACTGGGTGTTCTAAGTTCTCCAAAACATTCTAGAGCTCGAACCAATTGGTCTACCAAGTCTACCAGACTCAATACAAAGTCAATAGCAACCCATGGGGTCCATACATGCATTTAGAGGCCATGTGAATGATTAAATCAAACAAGTTCAACGCAGATGTTCTAGGGTCTCCAAATTGTCCGGGAGTTGAGATCAATCGATCTACTAGGTCAACTACGACTGACATCAAACCGATTTCAAGCTTGCTTGTCCATATAAGTTCACAGAGCCTTTTTGAATGCTTTACTATTCAAATAAGTCCAACGCAGATATTTTAGGGCCTCCAAATTGTCCAGAAGTTGAGTTCAATTGATCTACCAGGTCAACTACGACTGACTTAGTTGGACTTAGTTGAGTGGTTAAGCTCGATTGTATGAGATTTGTGCAAATAATGTAACAAGAACTATCATAAGGCCTCCAATACTTCTGGAAAAATATTGTAGTGAAGTTGCTCTAAATAAATGAAAATTTTATTTGAACCTACAGTAATCCAACATGTATCAAATAAGTCCAACGCAAATGTTTTAGGGGCTCCAAATTGTTCGGGAGTTGAGTACAATTGCTCTACCAGGTCAACTACGCGTGGTATCAAACCGATAGCAACCCAGCGTATCCATATACAGGGGTTAGACAAAAAGGTTAAGATAGGCAAAATTTTGTCGAAGTTCAAATCAGCATAACTTTGCGTAGAATGATCCGATTTCGATGAAACCGGGACCTTCAGACGCGGAAACTCTTCTAGTATACTGTCCCCATGCAAAACCTCAGATTGGCCCTTGGCCACCGTAGACGTTCCGGGTTTTCTGAGGATATGTTATAAAAAAAGGTCACTTTCGCAGAACACCCGGAACCTGTTACAAATTGGCCAGAGAGTCTTACAGTCACCATAATGTATCTTTAATAAAGATCCTATATTCATCGTCTTGGGAAAACATGAATTTTGACACCCATATATGCATAGTTCCAGACGGTGCCAAAACCGGCCCCTCCTGGAAGGCCCTTGGAACCTGCTATAAGGGTGGCAGTGGACACTATCATTCTG
Organism: Armigeres subalbatus; assembly: GCF_024139115.2. Taxonomy (NCBI): domain Eukaryota; kingdom Metazoa; phylum Arthropoda; class Insecta; order Diptera; family Culicidae; genus Armigeres; species Armigeres subalbatus. The sequence goes on from NC_085140.1 coordinate 64,355,255, forward strand.
GAAATGTTTCTGTAATCATCGTCTCGCAAAGTCATGAACATATTATTCCGATATGTTATCATTTCATCATGTTCCCGGAACCGTTTTTACGGAAATGGCCATATCTCTGCGTAGTTTTGATGGATTCTCGATCTACAGCCACCGTTGGCCGGTGTATTAATTCTAGTTTTTGGAGAAAGCATAAAATATGGTGAAAGTAAACGTCACATAAAATGACAAGCAGTGGAAAAAATGCATTTTGAACATACCTTCGAAAAACCCGGAACATCTACGGTGGCTAAGAACCAATTCTAAGTTTTACAGGTGAACAGTATACTAGAAAAGCGTTCGGTTCTGATGGTCCTGATTTTATCAAAATCGGATTCTTGTACGCAAAGTTATGATGATTTGAATATCTACATAATTTTACCTATCTCAACCTTTTTGTCTAACCCCTGTAAAGTCCTTAGAGTCCTCGTGAATGCTTCACCATTCAGATAAGCCGAACGCAGATGTTTACTTCTACTTCTTCATTGGCGTTACATCCCCCACTGGGACATTGCCGCCTCGTTCATTAAGCACTTCCACAGTTATTAACTTTAACTTATTTTAACTTTAACTTATTAACAGTTATTAACTATGCTTACTATCTAGAGCCGCATTCTATTTCACATCTCAATAAAATTTGTTGCGATGAATCTTCTTCGAATAACATATTTGTAAGAACATTTTATTCTACGGGTTTTATCACCGTGACTTTTAGTTGATACTAACAGATACTTATGTGGTAGCGGATTTGACACAACAAAAATCTTTTCGCAATAACACGTGTTTAGCATAGTTTGCAGAACATATTGTCGGGGTTCTGCCAAATCGCACCAAACGGCTTTTTGACTGGCTTGTGATATTTTATTCGTATAATGGAAACGGCAATCATTTCATATCAATTCATGCACAAATTTGTTGTAGAATATCCTTGTCCTTAGTTATGTGGTCGAGGGATATGAACTGCGATTTGTGATCAATTAAATCTACTAAATGAAAGCTTGTATGGGTATTTTTTGATGGCGAGTGCGAGTTGGCAGAACCTCCACCATATAGGGTGAAAGATCCGATAGTCGTGGGTGTTCCTATAGTTGCGGTAGAGCTGTTTTAACAAAATCTACGTATTAAACGCAGCAACCCATCTAGTCCATCAATTTGTTGACCTGTCATTAGTCGAAATAAAAGAAATCAGGTTTGGATTTCCCGCAAAATCGGTAAAGTATCATTAAAATACCTTATCTTTTTCTTGGCTTTGTACCAATAGTTGCGGTAGTGTTCGCATAGTTGCGTGTTCCATATGAAAACAATGGGATTCGCTACTATAGGAACCCGAATTAATTAAAATTATCACAACTATTGGAACACTGCACCATTAATTGGAGGTTCCATTTTAGAAGGCAATGATGGATGTTACTGCAATAGGAACACATGTCGGATGAAATATAATTAAAAACCTTTCATATGCACACTTGAGGTAAGTGAAATGAAGTATAGACTTGGTGGGAACCAACAAATAGTGGTGGAACGTTCTTAGTTCCTCCACTATTGGGTCTTTTACCCTATTAACCTATTTTTCCAAATAATTGTTCACTGCACACAACAGTAACGATTCCTTAGCCTCATTCTAAATGCATGGGATAATGGAACTGATAACTTTATTTCCATTTTGTGCAGTCAAAATATTGAAATCTTCCAATTCTGTGTCATTGAACAGATACAAATTAAGATTTCGAGACACCATTGACAAAAATGGGGGGCCCTCCTTAGCCGTGCGGTAAGACGCGCGGCTACAAAGCAAGACCATGCTGAGGGTGGCTGGGTTCGATTCCCGGTGCCGGTCTAGGCAATTTTTGGATTGGAAATTGTCTCGACTTCCCTGGGCATAAAAGTATCATCGTGCTAGCCTCATGGTATACGAATGCAAAAATGGTAACCTGGCATAGAAACCTCGCAGTTAATAACTGTGGAAGTGCTTAATGAACACTAAGCTGCGAGGCGGCTCTGTCCCAGTGTGGGATGTAATGCCAATAAGAAGAAGAAGAAGAAGATTGACAAAAATCTTTTAAAGCCAGGTGAACTTGCCGGTATTTTTGAATAGAAATCGAATAAATGTAAATTCCTGACTATTTTATTAAACCTTTTATTCATCAACCAATCGAAGCATGGGAAAATTCTTGACTTTGTTAAATATTTTAGTTACCATCGTTCGAGGGTTCTTTTTACAAGTCGGGAGCTACTTTGAACATATTGAAAGAAAAATTATAACGTAAATTACTCTCAAATTTTATTACCATTATCACCACTCGGGTGTCGTGTTGATAGTTGCATGGCAATGTTCTGTTTTAAATTTGGTATTAATTCCATTGAGTATTTTATAGGAAATCAATAATCCAAAGTAGCCCCCGGACTCAAAAGAAGCCTTGCACGACGGTAGCGTAAATTACGTTGATATTCAGCTTATTTTCTGGAGTTAAAAATAAAGCAAATTTAAATTTTGCCAAACCCTAACTTGTATTGAAAGTTTCCTCATTTCAGAGCAGTATATGACAACATTAGGTTGATCATAGGTTCATTATTTAGTTCGTTTGAATCTGCGCAAAAATGGACGTAGTTGCTATTACCATAGCCCGGGCAAAACCATCGAAGTGGTTTGCTGTTGGCCTACGTAACATCTATGAAGTTATTATGAAGTTATGAATTTACATATTTAATCATGATGGTGCTTAAGCATCGTCATAATGTGAACTTGAAAGATTGCTTAGTATAACAAAAAACTGAGCATGATGAAAATCGTTTTGTATAATCTAATGCTTATCGTCGGGCCACATGTAGTGTATATTCTGAAATCCTTCGCGGGCCGCAGGAAAAGGCTTCGAAAGCGGCACTGTTCTAGGGTCTCCAACATGTGTCTACCAGGTCAAACTGATAGCAACCTAGTGAATTCATGTAAGTCTCTAGAGCCCTTGCAAGCAAGGATGTTAACGATCATTCAGTAATTTGCGTTCGATCATTTAGTAGTTTGTCAATAACACATTCCAGAAGCTGAATTTCAAATCATGTTGTATGGTGGACTTCTAGTGCGAAGGTTTTTCTACAACTTTGCATGGTTCGTTATTGGAACTCAACTAATAACGGAGTTAGAGCGCTAGTTGCAGTAACTTAAACTAAATGATTGGAATTTTGTTATCATTTAGTCTAAGTTACTGAAACTATAGCTATAACTCCGTTACTAGTGGAATTCAAACAACGAACCATTGGGCAGAGTTGTAGGAAAACCTTCGCACTAGAAGTCCACCATACAACATATTTTGAAATTCAGCTTCTGGAATGTGTTATTGACAAACTACTAAATGATCGAACGCAAATTACTGAATGATCGTTAACATCCTTGCTTGCAAGAGCTTAACCACTCAACCAAGTCCAACGCAGATGTTCTAGGTTCTCCAAATTGTCCGGTAGTTGAGTTCAATTGATCTACCAGGTCAACTACGCCTGGCATCGAACCGATAGAAAGCAAGTGTCCATCCATATACGTCCCTAGAGTTCTTGTGAATGCTTCAGCATTCAAATAAGTTTAACGCAGATGTTCTAGGGTCTTCAAATTATCCAGGAGTTGAGTCCAATTGGTCTACCAGGACATCTACGTCGGGCATTAAACCGATAGTAGCCCAACGTGTCCATATAAGTCCTTAAAACTCTTGTGTATGCTTCACCATTCAAATAAACCTAACATAGATGTTCTAGGGTCATCGTGCAAGGAATTTAGGGACTCGCTGGGTTGCTATCAGTTTGATGCCAGGTGTAGTTGACCAAGTAGATCAAATGATTTCAACTTCAAGACAACTGGAAGACCCTAAAACACCTGAACTCATTTGAATGCAGAAGTCTTGTATGGAAACGCTGGTTTGCTATCGGTATGATATTAGCCGTAGTCGACGTGGTAGACCTGTTGAACTGAGGGACAATTTGGAGACCCTAGAACATTTGCATTGCAATTATTTGAAATGTGAAGCATACACAAGTGCTTTAAGGAATTTTATGGATACTCTCAACTCAACTTCCGGATAAAATTATAATTGGATTTGATTTGGATTAGCATGGATTTTCTTATCTGTATTAGGTTGTTCTTGAATCTTATTAGTAATGAAGTTAAACACAGCTTTGTTTTGGATTGCATTTGGGTAAGATTTGGAATGTTTTTTGGAAGAAATTGTCATTGTATTTGACAAACAAAAGAAAACCATTGCCTTCGTAAATTTTGTTGTTGTCTAATCATCCAACGAAAGTATAAATCACGTTTTATCTTTCGCGACCCACAGTTTGGGAACCCACACTCCGAATCATAGTTCTGGTATTAAAATCATGATGTTGAAAACGTTTATTTTGGTGTGAGTTTGCAATGGAGTGACCCGGTTGCTCAAATGCAACCGATGTTCACCTTCATTTCATTTAAATAGTCAAGGAGAAAAACAAGCATTGCATCCTATGCTAGAAGATTTTTTTTGCGTTTTTAATGAGAGAAGAAAGGAAATGTGGGGTTTGAGTAAAATGCCTTCAGCGTGTGTTAACCCAGCCAACACAAAGTCGCATATAATAGTGAATAGGTGTATAAGGTGGATGCGATATAGGTAGAGGTATTTGACTGCATGCAAATTGTACGTATAAAGCCTCCACTTTGTACACTTATTCGCTATGATATACGATCTTGTGTTTGCTGGGAATAGATTCACACATAAGCGTGTCAAGCGACGAGCAGCAAGCCATGACTTTTTCCCTCCTAGTCAGACCTACACGGCGTGCACATGCATCCAGGGTCGCTGTCATAACTTTGTTCCGGCCATTTAGGGCCACACAAATAGTTATACTTTCATGGACATGCAAATCAATGTAATTCAAATCCGATCCAATCCAATACAAATCCAATCTAAAGCCAATCCAAATCCAATCCACGTCCAATCCAAATCAAAATCCAATCCAAATCCAATCCAAATACAATCCAATCCAAATCAAAATCCAAATCCAATTCAAATCCATTCCAAATCCAATCCAAATTCGTATATTTTATCCAACTTTTAGTTTCGCGTATAGTAGACCATCAGCCATTTGCCATCAACTAGTACTGCTAGCCAAAAACTCCAAACTAATCTTAGGCATAATAAATTCGAAATTCTGAATAGTTTTGTGAAATCCTTCAACCTTATTAATTTTTCAAATTCCAAGATATCTGCTCCTACAGGTAATCTCGCTATGGCTACTAAGTTAATACATTCCAAGATAAATTTCCCGATATTGTAGGGTACTGTCAATACGATACACCGCGCGGCTGTTGTAATGTTTCCAAAAGCGCATTTGCTCAAGATTCCACGCGGCGTTCCACGTTGGAAAGGAGCAACTGCACCCTAGGAAACGCCGCATCGTTATCTCCCCATAAGAATCGAGTATACGAGCAAAAAACACAGTGCGTCGTTTCCTTTGGAGAGCGCCGCGTGTATTTCTGGGCAAATGCGTTAATAATATATTTGGCTTTCCGAACAATTTCGAACAGTACAGCATTGAATATTTGTCCATTTCTCTCAGATTTTGTTATATCATAGCTCAACTGGTAGTCTCATGTACGTCGCCAAATGACTTCATGAAATATAAATTTGTTTTAATCAAAATCAATGCTCGCAGGACTTTTTTTCCGTTGGTCTTCCATACGCACCTTGTAGTTTCACAAACTACAATACATTTTTTCGGGCACCTTTCAGACACGCCTTATAGTTCTCTTAACCATCGATCTTCCGGACGCGCATTGTAATTTTGCAAACCACAAACCAATTTCTTACGGTCTTCCAGGTGAGGCTTTGATGTACTTCAAACCACAAACAATTTTTTTCCAGCGGTCTTTCAGACGCGCCTCCACAAACCATTTTCGACGGTCTTCGAGACGCGTCTTATGATTTTGCAAACCAAAAACCATTTTCCGACTGTCTTCGAGACGCGCCTAGTGATTTGCAAACTAGAATAATATATCACTCGTCACAATTTAACCACTTGAATTCAACTCACCTCATGAAATCAGCGACAGGAAAATAGCAGAATCACCAAAATGTGTGGCCCTAAATGGCCGGAACGAAGTTATGACAGCGACTCTCTGTGGATGCGTGTGCACGCCGCGGAGGTCTGACTAGAAGGGGGAAAGTCATGGTTTGCTGCTGGCCACTTGACACGCTGATGTGTGAATCTATTAACACACGCTGAAGGCATTTTACTCAAACCCCACACTATTCCCCTTGATTATAGTGAAAATTCTAAATAAAAACTTCTAAAAACCTCCAAGATGCATGGTTTTCAAAATTAAAAGTTCGTCCTGGACATTTACGGGTTTTTGATATTTTCTGTGTTACTTGGGATGGCCTCTAAGGGCCTGTATGGATACTATGTGTTGCTATTGGCTTCGTATTGAGGCCATTGGACTCGACAAACCAATAATTGCTCTGAGCTCTAGAATGATTTGGAGAACTTACAAAATCTGTTTTGGACTTGGTTAGATCGTAAATCATGCACATGGCCTCTAAGGGCCTGTTTGTAACCATGGATTGCTATTTGCTTCGTATTGAGCCCATTTGACTTGGCAGATGAATTGATCTGAACTTCAGAATGATTTGGAGAGCTAACAGCATACGGTTTGGACATATCTAGATCGTATATGAAGAACATGACCTCTAAGGGCCTGTATGGACACCATGAGTTGCTATAGGCTCTGAAATCCAGAATGGTTTGAGGAACCTAGAAGATCTGTAGAAATATTGTCTATATTCGTGAATCGTCATCTCATCTCATAGTATTGGGTACATTTTTGAGAAAAAACAGCAATAAATTTTTTCATGCGCGATATTTGTTGGCAATTTCTTCCATATAAAAGCGGCCAACTGACGATCCTTCCTACGACGTTTACAGGATGTAAGCCTGGCCGAGAGACAATCTGAGGTCAGTTTCGGAAAATTTATTAGCTGACATTTATTTTGGGTATAAACATATGTGAATTTGGCTGAGAAATGCCTGAGATATTGCTAAGTAAAATCTGGGTCAATATGACCCGTAAGTGTGAGTTTTTCTTAGCAAGGTTAAGTGGGGCCCTCCTTAGCCTAGCGGTAAGATGCGCGGCCATAAAGCAAGATCATGCTGAGTGTGACTGAGTTCAATACCCGGTGCCAGTCTAGGCAATTTTAAAGTATCATCAGCTAGCCTCATGATTTACAATAGCAAAAATGGTAACTTGGCTTAGAAACTTCGCGGTTAATAACTGTGAAAGTGCTGAAGGAACACTAAGCACCGAGACGGCAATGTCCTAGTGGGGGATGTATTGCCAATAAGTAGAAGAAGAAGAAGAAGAAGAAGAAGAAGAAAAAGGAAGGATAAGTATCTACTCTACTTTGTTTGACGAAATAAATAAATAACTGGATATCGTTAAGCTTGTGCAACACGGCAGACAACGAATGGCTGGACACGTTGTTCGTATGCCGGAAAAGAGTCAAGCGGAGATAATATTCAGTAGAGAACTCGTTAGAGGCCGTAGGCTTCGTGTAAGGCCGCGTACACGAAGGCTTTTTGCAGTTGAAGAGGACCTTTGAGCGCTCACGCCCAAGGCCACTGGAAGCGATTGGCACAGTATCGAGGAGGAGGATACTCCATTCGGCGTAGATTCATCGAAGAAGAGCTGTAGCTCATCAAGTATCAAGTAAGTAATAAATAGAATTAAATCTTTCCTAAATAATTCAAAACATTCATAAACAATAAAAAAATCCAAAAGACAAAAATATTTAGCATTTGGCCGGGGTTCTGCCAAATCGCACCAAGCGCCAACAAATAATTATAATTTTTCTGCCCAAACTTTTCGTTGGAAGATTTAATTGATCACAAATAGTATCGGATGTCGCTCAACCTCATAACTGTGGATATCCTTCAACAAATGGACTGATATGAAATGATTTCCGTTTTATTTTTGTTAACAAAATACAACAAGTCAGTCAAAAAGCCGCTTGGTGCGATTTGGTTGAACCCCGACCATTTTTAAAAGTAAAAATTGCAATTATAAAAGAAGAATTTTCCACATTTTCAAATCAAAATTTTTCATTGAAAAAATATTTTTCCGAAAGGGGAAACTTTTGTAATTGTTTATTGTTCAAATTGACTTATTTATGGAAATTTTGTATTTTATTCAGCAAAAAAATTTGATTTCTTAATGGAAATTTGTTGTTTTATAATTGCAATTTTCATTTTTAAAAGTGTTTATATGTTTTTGTTTCTTAGAAATTTGTTTATGGAAATTTTGCGTTACTTAGGAAAATTTCTGATTTATTTATTGCTTCTACCCTAATTTCTTCATTGGCAACTTCCTTATTTTTTATGGAAAATTGCATTTTTTTAACCATGATCATTTTAAGCATGATCTAATTTCTCAGAGCAGCAGGGACTATGTCCAAGGGCTTGACGATCCCTCCCCAGGCCATCTGCGAGTTGTGGCGCCTGCCTAGGATGTGGTGGGGTTTGACAGTGGGCCCTGTTAAACCTCTATAAAAAGCTGCATGAATCCGCAAGTAGGCTCCGCCAAAGCGACCGTGTGCCGCTCAAAGCGCACAAGCCCAAGTCCTGGTGTTAGGTGGGACGCTAAACAGCCCTGACACGACGGCCCTCCGACGAGACAGGAGATTTGCGCAGGCCCAATAAGCCGCCTTTAAAATCAACTATTACGAACGACATAGATGATAATACGACTCGATACAATCGGCAACGACCAAGGCGACGAATAAAGGATCACGATTGGAAGCTTGGAACATGGAACTGCAAGTCGTTAGGCTTAGCAGGTTGCGACAGGATAATCTACGATGAATTACATCCCCGCAACTTTGATGTCGTAGCGCTGCAGGAAATCTGCTGGACAGGACAGAAAGTGTGGAAAAGCGGGCATCGAGCGGCTACCTTCTACCAAAGCTGTGGTACCACCAACGAGCTGGGAACCGGCTTCATAGTGCTGGGAAAGATGCGCCAACGCGTGATTGGGTGGCAGCCAATCAACGCAAGGATGTGCAAGCTGAGGATAAAAGGCCGTTTCTTCAACTATAGCATCATCAACGTGCACTGCCCACACGAAGGGAGATCCGACGACGAGAAAGAAGCGTTCTATGCGCAGCTGGAGCAGACATACGATGGATGCCCACTGCGGGACGTCAAAATCGTCATCGGTGACATGAACGCTCAGGTAGGAAGGAGGAAATGTATAGACCGGTCATCGGACCGGATAGTCTGCATACCGTATCGAACGACAACGGCCAACGATGCATAAACTTTGCAGCCTCCCGCGGAATGGTAGTCCGAAGCACTTTCTTCCCCCGTAAGAATATCCACAAGGCCACATGGAAATCACCTAATCAAGTAACGGAAAACCAAATCGACGTTCTAATCGGCGGTAAATTCTTCTCCGACATCACGAACGTACGCACTTACCGCAGTGCGAATATTGAATCCGACCACTACCTCGTCGCAGTATGTCTGCGCTCAAAACTCTCGACGGTGTACAACACGCGTCGGAGTCGTCCGCCGCGGCTTAACATTGGGCGGCTACAAGACGGTAGACTAGCCCAAGACTACGCGCAGCAGCTGGAAGTGGCACTCCCAACGGAAGAGCAGCTAGGCGCAGCATCTCTTGAAGATGGCTGGAGAGATATTCGATCCGCCATTGGAAGCACCGCAACCGCTGCACTAGGCACGGTGGCTCCGGATCAGACTAGTATGAAGGCGAATGTGAGCAGTTAGTAGGAGAGAAGAATGCAGCATGGGCGAGATTGCTGCAACACCGCACGAGGGCGAACGAGGCACGATACAAACGGGCGCGGAAGAGACAAAACTCGATTTTCCGGAGGAAAAAGCGCCAGCAGGAAGATCGAGACCGTGAAGAGACGGAGGAACTGTACCGCGCTAATAATGCACGAAAGTTCTATGAGAAGTTGAACCGTTCACGTAAGGGCCACGTGCCGCAGCCCGATATGTGTAAGGACATAAACGGGAACCTTCTTACGAACGAGCGTGAGGTGATCCAAAGGTGGCAGCAGCACTACGAAGAGCACCTGAATGGCGATATGGCAGACAACGGTGGCGGTATGGTAATGAACCTAGGAGCACGCGCGCAGGACATGCGACTTCCGGCTCCGAATCTCCAGGAAATCCAGGAGGAGATCGGCCGGCTGAAAAACAACAAAGCCCCTGGAGTTGACCAACTACCAGGAGAGCTGTTTAAACACGGTGGTGAAGCACTGGCTAGAGCGCTGCATTGGGTGATTACCAAGGTTTGGGAGGATGAGGTTCTGCCGCAGGAGTGGATGGAAGGTGTCGTGTGTCCCATCTACAAAAAGGACGATAAGCTGGATTGTAGCAACTACCGCGCAATCACATTGCTGAGCGCCTCCTACAAGGTACTATCCCAACTTTTATGCCGCCGACTAACACCAATTGCAAGAGAGTTCGTGGGGCAGTACCAGGCGGGATTTATGGGTGAACGCTCTACCACAGACCAGGTGTTCGCCATACGTCAGGTATTGCAGAAATGCCGCGAATACAACGTGCCCACACATCATCTATTTATCGACTTCAAAGCCGCATATGATACAATCGTTCGGGACCAGCTATGGCAGCTAATGCACGAAAACGGATTTCCGGATAAACTGATACGGTTGATCAAAGCGACGATGGATCGGGTGATGTGCGTAGTCCGAGTTTCAGGGGCATTCTCGAGTCCCTTCGAAACCCGTAGAGGGTTACGGCAAGGTCTTTCGTGTCTGCTATTCAACATCGCTTTGGAGGGAGTAATACGAAGGGCAGGGATTGACACGAGTGGTACGATTTTCACGAAGTCCGTCCAGTTATTTGGTTTCGCTGACGACATTGATATCATGGCACGTAACTTTAAGAGGATGGAGGAAGCCTACATCAGACTGAAAAGCGAAGCTAAACGGATTGGACTAGTCATCAACACGTCGAAGACGAAGTACATGATAGGAAGAGGCTCAAGAGAGGTCAATGTGAGCCACCCACCACGAGTTTCTATCGGTGGTGACGAAATCGAGGTGGTTGAAGAATTCGTGTACTTGGGCTCACTGGTGACCGCCGATAACGATACCAGCAGAGAAATTCGGAGACGCATAGTGGCTGGAAATCGTACGTACTTTGACCCGCAAGACGCTCCGATCGAATAGAGTTCGCCGCCGTACCAAACTGACTATCTACAAAACGCTTATAAGACCGGTAGTTCTCTACGGACACGAGACCTGGACGATGCTCGTGGAGGACCAACGCGCACTGGGAGTTTTCGAAAGGAAAGTGTTGCGTACCATCTATGGTGGGTTGCAGATGGCGGACGGTACGTGGAGGCGAATGAACCACGAGTTGCATCAGCTGTTGGGAGAACCATCCATCGTTCACACCGCGAAAATCGGAAGACTGCGGTGGGCCGGGCACGTAGCCAGAATGTCGGACAGTAATCCGGTGAAAATGGTTCTCGACAACGATCCGACGGGAACAAGAAGGCGAGGTGCACAGCGGGCAAGGTGGATCGATCAGGTGGAGGACGACTTGCGGACCCTCCGCAGACTGCGTGGTTGGCGAAGTGCAGCCATGAACCGAGCTGAATGGAGAAGTCTTTTATGTGCAGCACAGGCCACTCCGGCCTTAGTCTGATGATAAATAAATAAATTTCTCAGAAGTATTCCATCCACAAGGAATCCAACCTTCAATACTTTTAGATTTGGTTTTTGTTGGAGACACATTTGGTACATAACCAGGGAAAAGAGATTTACGAATGACTGCAAATGAACAAACAAGCAATAACACAAAAAATGTTAAAATATTCACTATAAATGCAAAGCGGCCATAACACAATATTTATGTGCTCGAGAATTACTCCTGTCAAACATATGAATTTTAAAATAAGCGAAATGATTGATTTGTGACGTTACTGCGAGTAAGGATTGCTACTTTACAGTGCATCAACCTAATAAGCACCTCAACGGTGAGTTTCTCAATATAATGACGTCCGACAGTGTTGTTTGCATTTAATTTGCAAATTGTGATTTAAAAATAAAACTGCCATCGTTATAAATAAAATACGACCGTTGTTCCTGTCGTTTCCCTATCACAGCGTTGTGTTACTGAGCGAATCACGCTCCGCGATGTGGTGAAGGAAGGTCATGGTTTACATGATTTGCTCTGTTACGTTAGACTCAAACAAATTACCTGCGAATGCGACAGCAAAATCGGTTCCTTGAAGTCGATCCACGTGACAACCTCGCTGCACGGAGGAGTCGTCAACGATCCGTCGTAGGTGTAGTAATGAAGTGTGTCATGGGCGATCAAATCCTTCAGCGAGGGTGGATTCGTAAAAGTGGTCGATTTATGAGCGTTGATGATGCTTCCCAGCAGCGTCACAAACTCCTCATACCGCGGATTGGCGTCATCCGATACCTCGTAGAAGAATGCCAATACCGTTAGACCATCCGGGTGTTCCAAAGCCGTTTTAGCGTTTACGTAGTCCTGCTTGAAGAACACCACGTGCAGCTCCATTGGAAAGCTGTAATCAGTAACGTGAGATGGATTAAATGGAAATCGATCTTATCTGCACAACTCACATGTGATTGTCGATCATGTCCTCGCTTCCGAACGTATCATTGTCGCCCCAATGGAAGTGCAGCTGCGAGTACTGGTAGGTTCCATTCAGCGGTCCTCCTGATATCGTTGGGATATGATTGGACTTCATAGTGACGGCAACTGTTGGAGTAAACAGAACGGCAATGATTAGCACCGTTCTGCCAGAGTTAAAACCCGCGTGCCATCATAATCGGCTCTTGGTGTTTGGCAAATCTATTAACGTGATCGGTGATGCCACACCATGACAAATCAGATTGTTAGGAAAAATTAGAGCCCAAAAATTGTTAAACGGCACACTTTCAAGGGTGATGTATGAAGCATGGCAAGTTGGGGAATTCATCTTCGTGGGGAGTTTTCGCAAATGCTTGAGTCATAGGTGTCAGAATAATGTTAGTTAATGATCATATTTCTAAATTTTAATCTCAACTGATCGTGTGATGCATGCGTAACGCCTGTTCAAATGTGAGCTCAAATGTCACCTTTACTTTTTGCAAATTTATCATTTATCCATGGTCTATGATTTCGTTTATAATTTAGATATCAATCATTATTCGTCATTATTCCAATTTCAACAAAAGTTAGTCTCTCTTTCTTTTGTCTACCCAACGTGTATCCAACGAGATCGACTCGATGTTGTTCAACATTTGGTTCAGCGTACCAAATTTACCCCCTTGGCAGAAATAATCAATTTCAGAAGTAAGTTGCAAGTATACTCACCGGTATGTCCGTTATTCGTCAAATTCGTTTGCTGCGGTGGCACGTCGAATCCATCGAACACCAGCGGCGGGAGGTTCACCTTCTTCACGTCCAGCGAGTTGATGTTGATCGGGCTTTGGTGCTTCCCGGTACAGCTGTTGTACTGCTCGCCCCAGTGAGATGGACCTGTACGAAAGGGGTGTAAATTGAGCACATCAATACCAATTCTTAGATCAATAAACGCGAATGTGTTATAAGGTGGCCGTTGGTGGTGGGTGATGGGATGGCTCGCAGTCAGGGCGCTCTTGATAGAGAAGCTCGTCAATGGACCGAAACGTGACAGATATTTACGTCTCTATAGGGGTTGCAAATTGAGATCGAGCTGTAACAGCTCTATAGGTGTCTATCCGTGTGACGCGATTTACTTGTTCGATCGATCACGCTGCACGAGCAAGCTGGATCGAGTTGGATATGTGCAAGTCAATAAACATTCGTCAGCGATTACGATAGGGTGAAATCCGTTCGATACAAATATGTGAGGTTGATAATTATGGACTCGTGTTTTGCTTTTCTTTATTAACGTTGTATTTTGGACTAGTACTAATTCAATTAGTTATTTAGCTGACAAACTTAATTTAGACAGTTTTTCGCATACTAGCATACGAACTAACCGCTGAACTAACTTTCAATACTGGGGAAAAATGTGTGAAATATTTAGCGAGCTTTTATGGCTGGACAACAACTCGGTGTTGAATGGATAATTATGTTGTCTTATAGTAACAAATCTAACTTATTATTTCACCAAATATAACCCACTATTCATCTTGCTATGTATTTGACAACATGGTAATGAATGTTGGTAAATTTGTTTACAACACGTCATTGCCGCGTTTGACTACTTAATGCTCAATTCCAATTACCGAACCTCTAAGTTGACATCCATTAGTCACAGATAGTCACAGCATTTAATAATTCAATCGCCGACTACAACATCAACCACAATAGGCATCGGGTCCATCTGTTTGACAATGATAGCGTTTACAAGGTTCCGCTGGGGTGTTATGGCGGTGTACCGATTTGTAAACCACCAAGTGCTGCCCGTCGTCGACATCGCCTTTGGAATGATTGTCACGCAATGTTTGGTCACGAAGTGCTTCCGAAGTCTAAAGGGTAGTTTGACGGAAAATTATCTTGCTGAGTCACTGACATAAATTCTCACCAAGTAATATGATTTATTTCCTTTCATGAATTTGGCAAACAAGTCATGTGCTATAATAAGACGTAAGAAAATTCTTTTTTCGTTTTGGGTTAAGAGAGAAAACTTTCTGACTTATCATTTTTGGTATAACTTTTTTATTAAAAAACTGAATAAAAACAATTAGTATTTTAAAAATTGGATTATAACAGTCAAACATTTGCTTAAATAATTTGCTTGGTCAAAAAAAAACACAAAGCTATGCTATGATTATTGACCTTTTCTCTGACTTTTTATTGGAATGAAATGATAGCCTTTCAGCTCATGTTTATTGGACAAGGGAGGCAGAAACAGATATTCTGGTTCAAATTGGTACTTATTACAAATTTGATTGATATCCAGTTTCGCTTTTGCTGAAAGGTTACGATACATAATGACATTCACACTAAGTAGATCAGATATAAATTATTTGTAAAGTGTATTCAGTGAAAGGTCTTCTTCTTCATCGTCTTCTTCTTCATTGGCATTACATCCCCCTCTGGTACATTGCCGCCTCGCAGCTGCTCATTAAGCACTTCCAAAGTTATAAACTGCGAGGTTTCTAAGCCAAGTTACCATTTCTGCATTTGTATATCATGAGGCTAACTCGAAGATACTTTTATGCCCAGAGAAGTCGAGACAATTTCTAATCCGAAAATTATCTAGACCGGCACACACTGGTTTAGAAGCTCCCAGAACGTGCGTTTTTTAGTTTTCGACCTGAAAACTGCATTTAAGAGTCATGATGTCTTCAGAAGAGTAGAAGGTTATTTCTTGGGCTTTCTTTTGATAAGAAAATATCAATGATCTATCCACCTTGAAGGGCAGTATGAAATAAAAAATTTACGTTGATGTACAAAAGCAGTGGCTTTCCTCTGCAATGTTATAAAGAATGTGAATTGGAACATCTTTTCTAAAGACACAATATTGGACACACGGTTTGTAACGAATTAGAGCACGTTTTGTATGAATGATTCCCAAAAATCATATTTTAAGCATAAATTTTTTGAGAATGATTTTAGCGATATGGTTTATTCTAGAAAATTGTGCATAATGACAAAAAACATTTTTGTCTAGAAGACTACTTTGATCTGTCTTGAAACCTGTCAAAGTTATTAAGGAATCTTTAGAAAAAATAGTCAATTTTCACATCAACATCCCATGAAAAATGGCAAGAGGCGGCAAGCCAAACAGCCACCATCTGAAAGACTCGGTTTTAAGCTACCGAATGCACAATGTTTTGTTTTGTTCCGTCGTGTCCACTATTATTTTGAATCAACTTAAAATAGTTCTTAATGTACGTTTTTCAGTACAACTGTTACGTAAACAATTAAAAAGCCGCTAACATGTTTGGTTATTTATTGCATAGTTATTGTCAAACCGAAAAGAAAGGCTGTCTTCAATACCTCATACTTGACTTTATTTGACTAAAACGACCGCCGCTTATATTATTGATATTTTTTCCTCTTCTCGGGAGAATAAAAGGCCCACCACTCGATCTGGGGAGATACCAGATCGGACCCTCGTGGTGTTGCCGTACTCGAAGCTTTCGAGAAGACAGAACTTGTTCCTCTTAACGAAGGTTCCCCAACCCGTTTTAATATTCATTAGGTAACCGCTTAACTTAAGCACTTCGATCACGCAGGAGGCTTCCTCCTGGAGACTCGAGAAAGGTAAGTGTATTGGAAAACTACAAACACTATGAATGCCGAATAGTCATCCAAGACGATGAGAAAACTATTTAGAGCTTTTAAGTGCACTAGAACGAGTTAGTTCCATCCCAATTAATTTCACCACTTGATTGTTAATTTGCACATATATACGTACAGTAAGGCCGTCGTCAGTGTCCCGTACTAGATTCAAGTTGAGTGTAGTCAAATACGAGATATAGAACATGGCCTTAAGGTCTCCCGTAAGCCTTGCGAGAAAAGGCGTGGGATAGCAAATCCGGAGATGGCGAGTTTGATCCTTGGTTCGGTTTCGGATGTTTTCTGGTAGGAAACATTCTCGACTTCTTCGGCATAGTGTATCCATTATACTTGCCACACTAGACTCATACTCATTGAAATCTCAAATCAAATGAAATTTGCAATATTCTGAGTCGGGTGGTTTAATCCCTGGAATATAGACAATTAACTTTGATTGACCTTAAATGAGAGCTTAGGTTATACAGTGAACTCTCTCTAACTCAATGTTCTGTAACTCGATATTTTCTCTTACTCGATGAAATTCAAAGTCCCTTACGTTACGCATTACCTCCGTAAGTCAATACCTCCCTTACAAGATATTCTCTAAATCATTTTTACCTTTTTAACTCGATGTTGTTAGAATCAGTTCACATGGCGAATGCGGTTTGGCCGAAAAGTAAAAAAAACTTATATTGTGAGTAATGAGTAGTAGTAATTACGTGAAGATGCAGCGAGAAGTGAGTAATGAGACATTTCGCACATCTCATAATAGGAAATAGGAAGTGAAAAGTGAAAAGTGTAAAGTGAGAAGTGAGAAGTAAAAAATGATAAATTAGGTGGTGAGAAGTGAGAAATGGAAAGTGGGAAGTGAAAAGTGAAAAATGAGAAATGAAAAGTGAGAAGTGAGAAGTAAGAAGTGAGAAGCGAAAAGTAGGAAGTGAGAAGTGACAAATTCGAAGTGAGAAGGGGGAAATGGAAAGTGAGAGAAGAAAAGTATAAATGATAAAGTTAATTGTGAAAAATGAGAAGTGAGAAGTAAGAATTGAGAAGTGAGAAGTGAGAATTAAGAAGTGAAAAGTGAGAAGTGAAAGGTGATAAGAAAAAAGTGAGAAAGTTGAGCTTCTGTAGAGTGAGAAGTGAAAAGAGTGATGTTCCCGTTAACGGCAACAAAACTCGGTTTCCGAGCATTTAAACAAACGCGCCCAAATATGTGTTGTATTGACTGTATTTGACTTGTATGTTAATTTTTTCCTGTAACGTGTAGCAAATAGTTGGAAATGTAACAATATTATGTATCGATCTAAAGACAACTTAATTAATTTACTCACGTTTAGTATGTCTTTTACACGTTTAGTCCGGAAAGCGGTCTCGTACGGTAGCTTCTGGATTTCTATCTGTAGTGCAGTTTTGTGTTATTGGCATATATCTTTTTTTGGTCATATGAACAATAATGATTACCTTAGTCTATGATAGGTGGAACAAGCTCCAAATTCGAATCCGTGGTTTAACACTAACTGTGATTGTCGAACTACTGTGATTTATATCTGTGATAAATTAGACTAAGTAAATTCCGTACTACTAGTTTAAAGATCTTTTCGAGTTCAATTTACCTTACAGATGCACTATTTTGCTAACATTAGTTCTAATAATTCACTTTATGACTTAATTTTAAGGAGCTAAACTTGATATTTTAGAGCAATTTATGTGGCTTTTATCAACTTGATTGTCAACAAACTATTAATCTTCACCTACTCATACATTTCTGTCTATACTATATGCATTGAATGCACTCTCAGTATGCCTATATGTATTCAATTGGTTTCGCTTTCTCAAGGTTCCCTACTATCTGTATCTTCTGCTGACGGTAGAAACAAAATGGGCTCGGAGGCGTAACAAGGGAAATGAAAGTGAAAAATGAGAAGTGAAAAGTAAGAAGTCAGAAGTAAGAAGTTAAAGATAAGAAATTAGAAGTGAAAAATTCGAAGTGAGAATTGTGAAGTGAGATGTGAGAAATGAAAAGTGTGAAAAGAGAAGCAAAAAGTGATAAATAAATTGTCAAAAGGGAAAAGTGACAAGAAAGAGGTGTGAAGTAAGAAGTAAGAATTGAGAAGTGAAAAGTGAGAGATCAGAAGTTAGGGGTCGTACACTGATTACGTAAGCACTTATGGGGGAAGGTGGTCGGCCATTTTCTTACGCTCCACATAATTAAAAATTTATTTGCATGGGAAAAATCTTACATGGGGGCAGGGGAGGTTGAAAATCCCAATTGCTTACTTAATTAGTGTACGGCTCCTTAGAAGTGTAAAGTTTGAGAAGCGAGAGGTTAAAAATGAGAAGTAAAAGGTAAAAAATGAGATAGAAAAGTGAGAAGTGCTGATTCCGAACATTTCATTTCTCACTTATCAATTCTCTTTTTTTCACTATTCATTTCGAACATCTAACTCCTCACTTCACTTAATAAGTTCATAAATTTTAACTATTCTGCCAAACAGCATTTGGCCAAATGGCAATCTGTTAAATTACCTTAAACCATACTTCTACATGTTATGAAAATTGTTTGATGTTTTGAAAGAACAATATAAATGTTTTCCCTATCTCGATGCCTAACTGATTCGATGGTTCCTTCAATATCGAGTAAGGGAGAGTTCACATAAAAAATAAATTCTTCTACGACTACTCAGAGAAACGACGTTAAGGGGTCTGTCTGTCTATCCTATAAACGCCTACGTTTTCATACTAACAAAATGAATGATTTAATAACCATTACAGTGTCGATCCGATTTTGTCACTCCCCGATTTTATCTACCCCCGATATTATCAAGTTTTCGACCAGATTTTGTCACCCCAACATTTTTTGATAATATTAGTCGTTCTTTTTATTTCCGTAAACTAGCTTTATGTACCCGGCCTTGCTCGGAATTGCCAGTTTGATTCGCAGTTTTTTTTTTCACAATCGGAAAATGAATAAACCAATTGGTCAACAGGATAATTGCGTTATCTTATCGATACTTCATCATTTGATCAAAAGAAGGCAGATTTCATTTGAAAACATTGACTGATTTTGGAAAAGGGAGCGAATTCATAATCGCCATATTCCGGGCAAACGTCTATTTCTAAAGAAGGACAAACATCCACCGATGCCTTATTCCGAGCAAACGTCTATTTTTAAAGAAGGGATCACATTCACCATCCAGAAGGAAACACATTAATCATTGCTTACGTTGGGCAAACCATGATTTCGATAAATGGTTGAATTGATCGATAACTAAACAATACAATAATGGGTTCAGAAGTTAGGCTGGAGCACACACACAAACATACAAACATTGAGTTTTATATATCTCGGCAACTTATTCAAAACGACGTATGTGATTTTGTAAACAAAGATGCATACGTCGATTTGTCAAATATGATGACACTCCCACGCAAACCAATACAACGAACATGTAGCCGAAACCTCCCCCTACCTGTATGTGGCGATAGTTTGCGTGGGAGTGCTATCAGATTGCAGAAATCAACGTTTAAATTTTTGTTTACAAAATCACATACGTCACATACGTTGAATAAGTATCCGAGATATATAGATAGCTAATAGCTATATGTATCCGGCTTTGCTAGGGACTGAAAAGTAAATTATAGAATTAAAATGTCCAATGCTGTAGCACGAAACCCACAGAGGTAGATCTACCGCTCATAGAATTGAACCTTTGTATCAATATATTTTTATATCTTTGTTTGGCCCTACCTTTTCAATAAACATCTTCCAAAATAGAGAATAAGTGTACCAAATCTGGTTGGAATTTATCCTGGGAGTTACACTGAATTGCTCATTTTTAAAGACAACCCTTCCCCCATAACTTTCCCTTTTCCAAAATGACCCTCCCACCTTCTTTGTTATCTTCTCCTTAGAATAGAAAATGTGTGCACCAAATTTGGCTGAAATTGGTCCTGGGAGTTGGGTGTTACACTGAATTGCTCTTTTCTAAAGACAACCCTTCCCCTTACCCTCCCTTTTCCCAATGATCATCCCACCCTTTGTTATTTTCTCCTTAGGATAGAGAATGTGTGTACCAAATTTGGATGAAAGCGGTCCAGGGGTTCAAAAGAAACACTGAATTGCCTGTTTTCTGAACAATACCCTCCCCAGACCCTCCCTCTTTCCCAAATTACACTTCCATGTGATCGACTTCTCTTAGTGAATACGTGTACAATATTTGGTTGATATGGGTACTGGAAGTTGGGAGTAACACTGAATTGCTCGTTTTATAAAGACAACCCTCCCCCATACCCTCCTCTTTTTACAATGACCGCCCCACCCCATTTGTTATCTTTTCTTTAGGGTAGAGAATGTGTATCAAATTTGGTTGAAATCGGTGCAGGGGTTCAGAATTTACTCTAAATTACCCGTTTTCTGAACAATACCCTCCTCCAGACCCCTCCCCTTTCCCAAAATCTCTCATATGATTGTTTCCTTATAGTGAATATGTGTACAAAATTTGGTTGAAATCGGTCCTGGGAGATGAAAGTTACACATAATTGTTCGTTTTCTAAACAAAACCCTCCCCTTTCCTAAATGACCCTCCCACCCCTTTGTTAACTTCCCCTGAGGATAGAGAACGTGTGTACCAAATTTGGGTGGATTCGGCCTAGTGGTTCAGAAGTAGTTAGCGAACATACATACATAGATTGGTTTTTATATATTTCCGTAAATAATACCGCAAACAACAATGATTTTCATGAAAGAACTTTTACTGCCTGTGATTTATTATGAATAACCTGTAAGCATTTTCTACAAGAAATAACGAGTACCGTTTAGAGGTGTGCGCCGCCGCCGACGACAGTTTTTGGCACGCCGCCGCCGATAATTTTGCACCGGCGCGCCGCCGTTTAAAATTTGTCACGCCGCTAATCTATAATTTTCCACGCCGATTCAAATTTGAAGAAGTCCGTAAAATTTCCTGATTGATCTCTTCAACATCTCGTTGAAACACCAGAGAATTTTTCGTGAAAATACCAATGATTATCTTGAAAGTTTAATACAATTTCTTATTGAAATTTCTCCTCCATACTCTCCGTAAAAGTTATGAAAAAACTTGCGTAAAGTTTCGAGAATTTTTGTTAGAGTTTTCGCGAATTCTTTGGAATTGCCAAGTGGAGCTCTTTGGATTTCCCAACGGAAATTGTTTGGAATTTCAGCAAAAAAATCTTCGGATTTTACAAGAGAATCTCATCAGGATATTGTGGACGTGTACTATACACATGTGGAAGTGTTGGCTTGAGAAATGGATTGCGAGTGATTTGACTATGCGTCCAATTTGGGAATCTCGAGCTCGTTCAGTAGCCGCTAGGTTGCGAAGGCCGACGGAGGTCCTTCGTAGCTCAGTTGGTTAAAGCACCAGTCTAGCGTACTGTAGGGTCATGGGTTCGAGTCCCATCGAAGGGAAAGTGGTTACCTCCAATACATTTTCCAAATAAATATCTTCCACATAACGTACATATTCACATATGAGTTTTCATAACATTGTAAATTAACGTCCAAGTCGGGTGGTTTAATCCCCGGAAATAGGCAATTACCTTTGATTGAACTGATCAGGATATTGTTGTTGAAGTCATCAGAAGCTGTTGTACAGAAACATATTCTGAATATCCGCGGAAAGTCTTTGTTGAGTGCTCTTCAAAATTTACAAAGAATTTCCTTCATAATTGTACGATTAAGTGATTAGAAGATGCTTTAACGATGATTTTCTCAATTTAGATTAATTAAAATGACTAGTTTAGCATATCCAACGTTAAAACAGAAAACTCTTCGGAATTTTCGCGGGAGACTCCCTGAAATTTTTAAAAATTCTTTAAAGCTTCCGCGGAAGATTATTTAAAATGTAAATTTCGAAGAAAAAAAAAACTGGGAAACTCAACGGAAAATTGCTCGAACTTGTTTATGGATTTTTTTTTTAATTTCTACAAAAAAAATCATTGTCCATAGGATATTCTTGGGAAATTCGATTGGCCGAAAGTACCAGATGGCCAAACTGGTAATTTGCCTGAAAAAGCCGTTGTCCCTAATAAGTAGTCTGACAACGTATAAGTAGTCATTAGATAAAAATGCCTTTTGGCCATTTGGTAATAATATCTAGGAACTTTTTTCAAATAGGCGTAACTGTATTTGACTTTGAAATTTGAAACGATTCATACTTTCTCTATGCCACATATTTCGTTCTACCAGATACTACCAGATCTTTTCTTTCTGTTGGCATGAGTTGATCAAAATAATTTGAATTAAGAGCACAATCATTATTCCAAAAATCGAGGTCAGAATCAATTAGGTCCATTTGAAAAAAAAGTTCCTAGAAATGGAAAAAAATTGCCACTCGTTTGGCGAAATTGTCAAATGACATTTGAACACAATTCCGTGACCATTCTATTTTTTAAGTCGATATTGGCCGTTAAGCCAAAAGTCTTCTAACCCATTTCCATGTAGCCAAGACGAACTGAACGTTTATCTAAACTGATATCAGGTCACAAATTGTTTGACCGAACGCAACATACAACCGAAAGGAGCATTCGAATAAAAATGCCGTTCGGCCAAAAAAGTCATTTGACCAAATAGATCATTTTACCAAAAATTCAGTTTGGTAAGAATTAAATTTTGTAAGAAGTCGTTTAGCCTGTCATTTGACAGAAAATACCGTTTGGTCGAAAGGGTTGTTTTGCAGAAAGGACGTTTTCGGGCCAATTGGATTTTTTTTGCCAAATGACCATTACTCAAACGGCATTTTCGGTCAAAAATGAACTATTCGTCATTTGGTCATTTGTCATTTGGCCAAATGGGTGGTAATTTTTGACCATATTATCCGTTCAAGAATTGACATTTGGCCATGTGACTCGTTGGCCCAAACAACATTTTCGGCCAAATTACCCATTCTGTCAAACAACCATTTCGGGCTGATGACCTATTCGGCCAAATGACTATTTCAACCAAACGAGCTGTTAGGGAAAACGACTTTTTTGGTCAAATTTCCAGTTTGACCGTATTTTGCTTTCATCATATGGAATCTCCCAAGAATTTCTTATGGACAATACACTAGTCATTCGATAACTGCAACGCATTCTAGAAGTCAAACGGTTGTCATCGACCTCACATGCAATAGAAGTGCACCTAATGGTGCAGCACAATGCAGCTATCATCGGCTTTGTTTGACATCGTTTTGAGGTTCAACGGTCCGATAACTGCAAAACTGTTGCTTGAAAAGTAATAGTAAAAGAAATAGTTGTTCAGTGATTTTTTAAGAATTTAAAGGAGACTGAAATCATGTGTTGCCTAAAACTGGGCGGACTGTATCGACTCGGTGGCGTTGTGTTTCATGCTTTCCCAACCAGGGCTCTTCGATCAATTTAGCGTAGATACGACGTAGTTTTTCGCTAGTATTTGTTAGTATTTTTGGATACTGTCGAAAGTTTAGAGTTAGTCGCTCCTTGGAATTTTCTGAGTTAATTTCGAAAAATATTCAACAGAAACTCAACAGAAACTTTCCGCGAATATTCCGAACATTTTCCTGTAGTAATTTGGAACAATTTCTTATGTAAATTCCAAAAAATCTTATGCTGAAATTCAAAACAATTTTCTTTTGGATTTCCAAAGAGCTTCTGTTGGTAATTCCGAAAAAATATTCCGAAAAAATATTCCGAAAAAAAAACAAAAAAAATCTCAAAGAAACGTATTAAAAATCGCCACGCCGATTTACGCCGCCGCCGCCGGCTGCTAAAATGGCTTTCGGCGTGACGCCGAAAGCATCGCCGCCGAAGGCCAAAATTCGGACCAACGCCGTCGCCGCTGAATATCGGACCGGCGCACACCTCTAGTACCGTTCACACATTTTGCCTTTCCAAGTCATAAACTGATTCATATTTGTGAAATAAATTGAAAAAAATGGCACATGTCCCATTTTATTACACCAAAATTCACCAGGGGGTGATAAAATCGGGATATTGCTGTATAGTACTCAAATGAGTTGCATAAAATTGATTATAACACTTATTTGAGTGCTATAATGGAAACCTAACAATGAAACAGCAGTAACATGACTTAATATGTAGTTAGTCTGGGTGAGTGTTAGTTAGAAAAATAGTCAGATAGACATGACTTCAAAACAACGTTCAGCTATCGTTTCATGGTTTGTCGAGCTGTGCAATGTTTCTCGATAACATGGAAACTAAATTGTTTTCTGTATCAAGTAAATCAAAGGAGGGCGCGCTGGTGGAGCTTTGCGATTCTAAAGCAGAGAAATTATTAATTTTGGCTATTGAGGGCTGACTTTGTGGAATTGTGGGTTCTGGGGGTTGCGATTGCGAGTGATCTTGTCTTTGGCTGGAACCGTTGGTTGCTGAATGCTGAGCGCAAGTGTAGCATCGTATGGTGCTTTTGGCCGCAAACGGGACAAACTGAGCTGGGACAAGCCCGTACCAAGTGGGAAGAGGAAAGACAATTCAGACATAGGCCAGCTTTCTTGAATGATTCCAGTCTTTGCGGGGGATTCATGTTGTTCAAGGAGGTACATTTGAACGGAGAGTGAAAGAAATTTTGACAGTGTAGACAATTTTTTTTCCTGAGCTGTGGTGGTTGTCAGCGTAGAGCCAAATTTCACCTTGACCGTCGTTTTTCCATGGTCCGATCCTCGAAATTTCTGGGATGCCAGAGGTTGTAACGTTGAAAGATGGTCCCGTAGAAACTTCATCAAGTCCTCTTACTTTGGTGCTTCACGAGAGCTATGAGCACGCTCCTAATGTCTCTGTGTGTCAGCATTCAACAAAGTTTCCATGAGCGTTCGAGCTATGATTTTATTTTGTTCTCGAACCGTTGCTCTAGCAGTTGCCATGCCACGACTAAGTTTGCCCCCGTCACTTCAATAGATTCCCCCAACGTTCTTGTCTCTTTGGTTAACACTGAGAGAAGATTTTGAACACAGGAAGATGATCTCGAGAATTGACAGGGGATTGGCAGGGCGGAGCGAAAGACTGCAGTTGTCGGAGGGTCTCTGTGAGAAGTGAGAAAATCTTTCACATCAAAGTACCCGTTCTCGATATCCAACCAATTTTTTTTCGAATCTTCGAAGTCCTTCTTGAGTTGTTCCTCCTTGCCTTCCTCGGTAGAAGATTTCGATAAATCTTGCACGATTAGTCCAAAACTCAAAGTTTCAGCGTTTCCAAATGCCCCAGACGTGAACCAGTCCTCACTTTATCTCGCGGAGCTTGAAAATTTTCCACAAAAGGCTCCATGTTGGCCATAGAGTTCACAAAACCCCGCTTGTTCGGGGTTCAACCAATCCACACCAAGCCGCTTTTTGACTGACTTGTGGTATTTTGTTCACAAAAGAAGACGGAAATAATTTCGTATTAACTCATACGTAAATTTGATGAAGGATATTCACAGTATACCTCAAAAAGTATCGAAAATTCAACCGGTCTGCTCAGAATAACAATTCTGACAAATGACTAATTTATACTAATTATATTTGATTAAACGCTTGTGAGACATGTTGTGTATCAGCAGAGATCACACAGAAACTTCAAGAATTCATCAACCGATGTCAACGTTTTATAATTCTGGCCTGGTGGCATAACAACTGGATTTCGAGAGCTGACTTCATCGATGATGCCATTAAAAAAACAGCCATTAACATTTACATAAGCATTGATCAATTCGCACAAATTCCTAGGTGGTACATCATGGTGAGAGTAGCATCATTTTTATCCGTTACCAAAGATATTGATATGGGATTAATCACTATCTCTTTGATGGAAGCTATGCACTCTCCAATAGTCGAGATCTCTCCTTATCAAGTCCTTGCGAATGCAAGAAAAAAGAAAATAAAGGAGAAGGATGGCTAGTTGGACATCTATTCAAAAAGATGTAGACGAACGTTCTATTTGCATTAGTTTTTCATTTTCTAGAGACTTCTTCGTATTACGAAGTGGTGCTTAGGTGTACGGATTTTGATGCACCACAGTAACAGTAGGAATAACTTTGTTATAACGTGAAACACAGAAAGAACAAAGATAGAAATACAAAGTAGGAAAAGAGCGAGCCTACAATTGAGGCATTCCACGGGGGCATGTCAGTCGATCCTGAGCGACCATTTCGAAAATATTTGAAACTCTGCACAGTTTTTCAATTTCATCTAAATCGTCATTTTTCGATATCAAATCTTCATATTGAGTCACAACTAACTTTTCAAAAGGGTGTATGTTAAAATGGTTCAAAAATATTTAAAAAGCTGCACAGCAAAAACGGAATGTTCGATTGTTATGATTTTTTCAGCAAAGTTAGACAACTAAATGGTGATTCTTAAGAAAATGTGCACAGTAAAAAAAATTTTTTTGCCTTTATAAATATCATTTTGTCACAAAACTCAAATATCTCAAAACCCTATCTTTTTTCGAACGTAATTTTTTTAGGGTCCATTATATTAGCTATCTACCATAAAAATTTGGTGATGGTAAACTAATAAACAAAAAAGTTATGACATTTCAAACATTTCACAATTTTCACATTTAGTAAATAAAAAAATTTTTCTGTGTAAGTTATTTCGAGAATTGCAGTTTGATGCAGATTTTATTGTTAAGGGACGTGATTTAAACAAGTTGTTTTCATGATATTTTGATTTAATTATTCATAGCATCTATAAGAAACTTAGACACGATCCAGTGTTGTGATCAAAAGTATTGATAGTGTCATAATTTTCATTGCACGTGACTGGCGAAAAATTCTTTTAATAGTGTTGAAACCTGTTGATAATAACGTTGATAGAAACATATCAGAAATGTTATTTTTAAGACAAAAGCTGCAAAATCAAAGATTTATATACACGTGTACGTCTATAGTTTACCTGCAAAAAATATACCTCTTAGAGAATAGACTTAATGATCGGGAGGAAACGGGTCTCTTCAACAACAACAAATGCATGATAGGTACATACCATGACAATGTTTCACGAAAAAGCAAAAAAATACTACTACTAAGGTTGTTAAAGATCTTATAGTAATTTTTTCTTCAGTCAAGCAAATGACACCAAACTAGTCAGTAAAAACTTAAAAGTGATTTTGTTTACTGAAATATTACGAACAACATGAGTAGCCGCTTTCTCAACTGTTGTAGGTCGTTTGATGGAAAAAAGCGTTCAAAAGAGTTACGAAATCTCACCGAAAGCACCATAGATAAACTGAAAGCGACTGGTTATGCTCCAATGTCCACATTGAATACAAATTTACGCATTTGCACGTCCTGCCGTCTAAACGTTGACAAAAGAGCAATCTGTATATCATCGGTTGAGCAGAGCGCAGGAAGTTCGAAAACGACAGCAACTGAGGAATTGCCAGATGTATCGACAACAACTGAGGAATTACCAGAAGTATTAAGTGCTGAGAGCCTTGCCACCGTACCATCAGCGAAATCTGTTTCAACAAATCAATCGGAAGATGAGTGTATCCAAAAGGTCAACATCGAACGCTTTAACGAGGGCATAGCTGGGATAAAAGTGACCTGATTAAATGGAGTAAGATGAACTACGTTTATTACCCGGAGAAAAATACCGTGAAATAAACGAAGCTGTACGAAGAAACCTCTTCAAATTAGGACCTGATGATGTGGAAAATACAGACTACGATGAGGTAATTATAAATATGAAGGAAAGGTTCTCGAATGCAGCCACGACAAGGAAAGAAAAATCATTGATTTTGTCGATGCTGCCAAGTTCGTGGTCTATTCAGGATGCCATTGATGAGTTCAAAACCAATAGATATACAGTAAAAGAGGCAAAACAATTGAAGAATAACTGTCTTTCAACCAAAAATACTAGGTCTAGTACTGCATTAACAGATGAGACAAAAGAAATAGTAGTTCAATATTTTGAAGATGATGAAGTAAGTCGAGCTATGCCTGGTCAAAAAGATTATGTATCAGTAAAAAGATGGAAAGCGTCAAGCAATCCAAAAACGATTAATGATGACGATTTTGAAAGAAGCGTACACACGCTTCAAGGAAATTCACGATAATATTAAAATAGGTTTTTCCTCATTTGCAAGCCTTCGGCCAAGGCAATGTAAGCTTCTTTCCAATTCAGGAACACATAATGTGTGTGTGTGCACAACCCATGAGAATATTAATCTTATTTTACATAGTTTGAAAAGAATCAATTTAACAAAGGATATTAAAATGTTAACTGGTAGTCTTTTGTGTGAAAATACAACATCAAATTGCTATCTACGATCTTGTTCGGATTGTCCAGATTCTTCATCATTGGAAAATACTTTATTCGCTGAGTTTGAAGAAAAATATATTGATCAGTTATCATTTGAGCAATGGGTGACCACGGATAGGTGTGACATAGAAACTATTGTAAAACCTGTAGATGAGTTTGTGTCATATTTTTGCTTGAAATTAGAAAGTTTAATCCCTCACGATTTCATTAAAACAGAACAATCCAGCCTTTTAAAAAATACGAAAAATACATTACAAAATGGTGAATTTTTAGTCATTTGTGATTTTTCTGAAAATTACAGCTTTGTATTGCAAGATGAAGTGCAGTCCCATCACTGGAACGTACAACAAGCTACAATTCATCCATTCGTTATTTATTTTAATGGAAGTACGCAAATTGAACACTTAAGTTTTATTATAATTTCCGAAGATTTAAGACACGATTCAGTATCCGTAAACTTGTTCATTGAAAAATGATTAACTTTTTACGCGTTGATAAGCATAAAGAAGTCAAAAGATATATTTCATGTCTGATGGAGCAGCGTCGCAGTACAAAAATCGTAAGAATTTTTCGAGCCTATGTCAATTTAAATCAATGTACGGAATTGATGCAGAATGGCATTTTTTGCTACATCACATGGCAAAGGTCCTTGTGATGCTATTGAGGAACAATAAAGCGCATGGCCACAAGAGCAAGTTTAGCCAAAGAACGTGAGCATCCAATTAAAACTGCGAAAGAACTTTTGATTGGGCAAATCGTAGAAAAGAAAAAGATTTAACCAAATTATCATTTTGTTTTACTACTACTGAAGAGTACGAAATAAAGGCTTCAGAGCTCAGCGAGCAATTTAATAACGCGAAAACGATCCAAGGAACCCAAAAATTTCACTGTTTCATTCCATTGTCGGAAAATAAAATTAAAGCAAAACTATACTCAAACTGTGCTGATAATAATTCAAAAGTGTTCGATATTTTAAAAAATTTGAATAAAAATAAATAAAAAATAAGTATTAATAAACTGTTTTCATGATATCATAACCCATACCAAAATTCAAACCCAAAACTCTTAGAGTTTCTATAACAACATTGTGTAACTGCCACATTTAATTTAATACTTAGGATAATATTAATTCATTTTTATTTATTTATGCATATAATATTTATACATATAATATACATAATATCGATGAATACATAAATATGGAATATCATACAAACAACTTGTTTAACTCACGCAAGGCCCTTAACAATAAAATCTGCATCAAACTGCAATTCTTAAAAAAAATACACGGAAATTTTTTTGTTTACTATATGTGAAAATTGTGAAATGTTTGAAATGTCATAACTTTTTTGTTTATTAGTTTACCATCACCAAATTTTTATGGTAGATAGCTAATATAATGGACCGTTTTCCTAAAAAATTACGTTCGAAAAAAGATAGGGTTTTGAGATATTTGAGTTTTGTGACAAAATGATATTTTTAAAGGCAAAAAAATTTTTTTTTACTGTGCACATTTTCTTAAGAATCACCATTTAGTTGTCTAACTTTGCTGAAAAAATCATAACAATCGAACATTCCGTTTTTGCTGTGCAGCTTTTTAAATATTTTTGAACCATTTTCACATACACCCTTTTGAAAAGTTAGTCGTGACTCAATATGAAGATTTGATATCGAAAAATGACGATTTAGATGAAATTGAAAAACTGTGCAAAATTTCAACTCAATAGAAAATCATGAATTAAAAATTTTCTTAAATTTTGATGCTGTTGCTTGGAATCGCTCAATTGAACAAACGACCTCCTGCTTATAAGGCAGAAGCAGCTGCCACTAGACCACCGAGCTCATACATGATGTCACCAAAAACAGATATCAACAGACACTCGAGAGCGTAAATTAAGGTGGGTCGGCTACACATTGTGAAAGAGCGGGACAAAATCTGCAAGCAAGCGCTGGACTGGAGTCCGGCAGAACATCGTATCGACCAGAGTGTATGTAATTAAGAGTGGCGACACTGTCAGAATTGGAACACAATTCATCTGTCATTCCCATACAAAATCGTGTTCCAAACGAGCAGGAGACCTGTCAAATTCGGCACATGTCGCCACTCTTAATTACATACACTCTGGTATCGACGTATCAAAAAAAAAAACATAGAAAATCGACCTTGAGTTGCATCGAAAGAGGTGACAGAGCAACAGTGTTTTTTGACGAATACCCGGCGGTTATCGGGAGCCTTTTCGTAATAATGTAAAGATTGTAAATATCACTAATGAGCGGCATTGAATGACTACAGCGCCACCCAGAGGTAAAGTAGGGGATGGCATTCATTCTTCTATACATTTTCATAAAAGCTACTGAGAGCAAAATCCTTACTTTCAGGGGGTATCAGCTTCGAAAAAATGATTTTAGATTTTTCATATATGTGTCCCTCAGTCTTGATCAATCCTTCCGTTCTTTTAATAAACATGATAGGGGGAATGACGGCTTTGGCAGGTTTTGTTCTATTATTGTCAGGGGTTTTTTTTATGACTGATTATGCTCAAATTTGGCCTCAACATTATTTGCTTATCAAAGAATATTGTGGCCAAATTTCATGAAATTTGGTCGACAAAAACCCCCCTGACAATAATAGAAACAAACCTGTCAAAGCCGTCTTTTCACCTATATAAGATTCATACCCAACATGCGCTACAATATCGCAAGTTTGAAAGGATCTCTATCGATAAGCATTAATTTCAGTTTGTGAATATTAACGGCTGTCTCCCGCAGTGAAATTGTGGCGCCACTCATCACGGCCCTGACATTGATAGCCTTGTCCACGAGCACGCGAGGGCGAGGTTCTAATTCATGATTGTCACCCATTAAAGGGTGTTCAATAAAACGCCCAACGACACATTTGGGTCACGTGCCTTTTGGTACGAGCGCAATGACAATCATTCAGTCAATCGCTTCATTAGCGGGCCCCTACATAGTAGTTAGATAGTTTGTCAGGAGGACTACAGTCCAATCGGGCGTGAATGGCGACCCCTGCTTGCTGGGTATAAGATGACCATGAAAGCACAATTATATAATTGGACTGCAATTTGTGCGGAGGCCATTCTGGATAATGTTGTCAATATTAGTTTCAATGAAGCTTGATACTGTCATGTGCGCATCGAATGCGCAGATCTGGAGGTAGGAGCCATTCGTTGAAATTGATTGTAAGTAAGTACATTTCCCATTCCAGATTGATTGTTGATTGTGTTTTAATTTTATGGCCACTTCATTCAAACTCACTATCTAATATAATCGCATTTTATTGACTGTGCACGTTATTTCTACTATTATTTCACGTATCACATAGATTTACAAAATTGCTTAAGAATGTAGGTATACATATATGTTCGAAATAAATCGATTTTGAGTTGTTATTCAAATCTTGAAATGTTGTTTGTTGTGTGAATAAAGTGTTTCACATCCTTTGTGACTTACCTTTAGCTCCATCGTAGCCAAAATCTTGACATCGTCCATAAGGTACTACTGAAAGAGAAAAACAAAAACAGAAATTAGGAAATGTTTGCGAGCTTTGGTATATGATGATCTGATGTATTATCTTCCGGAGTTTAATTATTGTCTTAGTTGTTGTTGCCGCTATAATTGTCTTAATTATTTTTCAACACGATCTTATGACTTGGCTACTTATGAAGATACCGAAAAAAAGGTTAATTTAACATTCTTATTCCGTGTCAGTTAATGACTCTTCGCGAAAAAAACATAGATGGGTAGCTCATTCATTCACGTAGTCGAGACTTTTCATATGATTGCGGGGGACAGAAGCAACGTGATTACATCACATCAGATTACATCACATAGGAGAAAAAAAATTGGTGTAAAGATTTTTTTGCGAATGATTACCTACATTGTTTGAAATCTACGTAGAAAATGTGCTATAGATTGATCATTTATCTATCCAGTTTTAACTATTGCTTCTAAAGTTGTTGCAGCGCGAGAGAGACAAAGCAGTCCGTATAGTGCCCTATTTCAAGAATTATTTGGAATCCTGGAAAATTCGAAGCGCATCCAATGAATATTGTCCTTACTATTGATCAAAGCAACCCAATGCTATGTATTGTTTATACAGTCGCCTCTTTACATCTCGATATTGATGGGACCATCGAGATGGGGAGAGATCGAGGTATGGAAGGAAAGTTGAAATGGGTACCACATCCAAAAAAGATCGTTGCTATGAAAAACGACAACAAAACAAATCAAGCATAATTTTTCATAACGACGTATGTAACAATTATGAGGATTCGAGAAATCCTTTGCAGAAAGTTGGCAAAACTTTTTCTAAAACTGTTTTAAAACTAAATCTTTTTTCAATACTTTTTTCCGCTGGCATGCATCATTACATGACACGTAATAAGCGTGCTTCACAGCAAAGCTCAGTTCATTCAAATTCACTGTGAAAAACAATAAAATTATACATACACCGGTATGCTACACGTACGTCGGTGTACATTGGTCGGTTTTCCATAGTTGCACGATTGACGCAACTGCAGTTTTGTTTTGTTTTGCTTTTTTTGTTACATAGGTCGCTCTCAGTTCCCATATGTTAAAGCGACGTATGTAACAGTGAGACTTCAAAAATAGAAATTTTTACATACGTCGATTCGCAAAAAGATCGAATTAAAGAATTTTAAGATCTGAAATCAGTAAAATCGATGCGTATTATATAAAGCCGCGTGTGATTGTCACGTTGTATTAAAAACCCCGTTTTGTTTACTTTTGTTACATACGTCGTTATGAAAAATTTTGCTTGAAATGTCGTTTCCAGTTGTTGATGTGGTTGTTGTTGTCCAAAGATGGTCTAGTAGCCTAAAAATTTTAACATATCGACATAAAGAGAGTGAATCCTGAACAAAATATGATCAGAACCCAGATAGAGATATATCGAGATAGGGAGATTATCGAGATGTAGGAAGTCCAAATGTATGTAGATTAAAGGGATTGAGGAAACCATCGACATAGGGAAAGATATCGAGATATAGAACATCGAGATGTAGAGAGTCGACTGTATTCATATTTATGGCATTTCTGTATTTGGTAGGGGTTCAGCCAAAGCGCACCAAACGGCTTTTTAACTGACCTGTAATGTTTTGTTCGCAAAAGGAAAACTGGAATCATTTCATATCAGTTCATACGTATATTTGATGAATGATGAATCTGAAACTCTGCAAGAAAGTACAGACAACCACTTTTCCGAATATACTCATTAAATCGTAGGGTAAATGATCCAATAGTCGTAGGCGTTCCTATTAATCGCAGCAACCCATATAGTCAATCAACTTATTGACCTGTCATCATACTAAATAAAATGAAATAGGTTGATAATTGCTTAAAAATTGGTAAAGTATCATTGAAATACCTTATCTTGTTCTCTGCATTGCATGAATAGTTGCGTTAGTGCTCCTATAGTTGCGAGTCCCGTATAAGAACAATGGGATTTGCAACTATAGCAACATGAATTAAAAAATATCGCAACTATTAGAACTCAGCACCAATAGTTGAAGGTAAGATTTTAGGCAACAATGATGGACTCTATTGCATTCTATTGGAACAATCTCCGTTTGAAGAACAATTGATGAGCTTTCGAATGCACATTTAAAGGTAAGTGAAATGAAGTACCGATTTGGTGTAAGCGAAGAAATAGTGGTTGAACGTGCTTGCTTCCTAATTTTGAGCCAAATATTTAGGAAAAACTCGGGAAAGTTTTAAAGTACCGCTCAAAATTATGACAGGAATGCTTTGCTGAAACTCCAGAAAGGCTCTGATCTTGCAAGTTTTCCGGCTAGCGAAATGAATTCCACTGAATCTCCAATTCTGTTTTCTGAATTTTAGTTTGAGCTTGAATTTCTGAGTTTGCTATTAAAGTTTGAGTCAGGCCAATCTTGGCTCGGTTTTATGTGTGTATATTTCTAATCTGCTTCTTCCTCCCATTTCTGCGACAACTATGTTTTGCATGAAATATTAAATAGTACTAGATTTCGAAAGATTACTTTTTTGTTGTGAAACTTCTAAGTTTTTTAATGCCTCCATGATGTTTTGGAAACGACGTTTGAATTCCTGTTTACAAAATAGTCCATTTGACAACCTTGTCCTTGAAATTGAGTAAGTTATATCAAACATTGATTTTTGAAACAAGGCTGTATACAAATTCTGTAACGCTATAACGGAAAGGTAGTAACGTTATACAAATAAAAGGAGGCAAGCAAATAAACCTATCAAGCAAAAAACGTTACGAGGGAAAGGGTGAGTATACGGACTTGGTGGTCATATGGCTACCACTTCTGTCTTATACGCAAGAAGTCATGGGTTCAATCACAGGCCCATTCCATTCCTCCTACTTTGATTTTTCCATAAATTTCTTATGTTCTAGCAATCGCTAGAACTGGAAATGGGCTTTCATACCGTTTCCTTGTACTCTCCTATACCTACATCTTGACCAATTTCTAGCAGGTAACTGTTAGAATTCGGAATGAGCAGAAAAGCTTGTTTCGGTATTCAGTTAGAATATACCACGCTTTCACTACTATCACATTGGCAACCCGTTAACCAAGACGAACCTCTGTCAGATTCCGATCAAATCCTGCATGAGCTCGTAGTGAGTGCAGAGGTGTTCTGTGCTTGCAGTGGGTAAGTGATTGTATCATCAATTCCTATCCATCCCCGATATACTGTGAGGACGTGGCCAGCGCCGATATTGACTATTTAAATTTCTAGAACTCTCGGATTGTGCACATTGAAGTTGTAGAGCGAATCCCATGCTTCTTCTTCTTCTTATTGGCATTACATCCCCACACTGGGACAGAGCCGCCTCGCAGCTTAGTGTTCATTAAGGTGATTATAGAATGAAGCCAGAAATCGGCCATTTTGTAAACCACGTGCTTTTCCAATATTTTTTTCAAGAGCACGAGATGAAAGAACCATAACGCGTATGTGGCTGAAATAATGGTAGATCGTTTGCTTAGTTATGGTGAACAATCATGATTTGAGTTTTAACACTGAACAAAAACTATTACGCCAGATTTGGGCTTTTGGAAATGTATGTAGATAAACGTGTGGTGAATTTGAAATTCACCACGGGCTTCATTCTATAATCACCTTAAGCACTTCCACAGTTATTAACTGCGAGGTTTCTAAGCCAGGTTACCATTTTTGCATTCGTATATCATGAGGCTAGCACGATGATACTTTTATGCCCAGGGAAGTCGAGACAATTTCCAATCCGAAAATTGTCTAGACCGGCACCGGGAATCGAACCCAGCCACCCTCAGCATGGTCTTGCTTTGTAGCCACGCGTCGTACCGCACGGCTAAGGAGGGCCCCATGCTACCATCCATTATTGATTCCCTGTGCAATTGCGATTGCTCTGGTGCATATGCTCAAAATGTTACGAAGAGGAAGGCAGGGGTCCAAAAGCGCAAAATCTAGCGTTTCGTAATTGCTGAACGAACCCAAATTTGCCCTCCTCTTCCAACAAAATGTTCTCATTTCTATCAATATTTTAACGAGCACCTTTCTGAAAATTTCATGAGGCCACATACAATTTTCACAATCGATCAAGATCAGCTGTGGCAGATAACTCTGTGGATTTGGAGCAATGTGGATTTGATTAGCCAAGGCAACAGCGGATCGAATAATATGCGTGGTTCGAATTTAGGCTGACGAGACTTTTGTATCGTGAAGAAGGTTTGGATATGCATATGGTATATGGTCCCAGTGGTCCATATATCAATATTTCTGGCGATTCTTGAATCAAATTGGATATGTCATGTGTTGCCTTCCAGGTAACATAAGATTTCCAAAAAATGTGGTACAGGGTACAATTCAATTCTATGGATCACAAACAGCACAAACGATTAAAAAATGCTAATAACTTTCAAGGTGCTTGAGGGCTATACTCAATTGAATTCTTGGATGAATTGGGGTGCAACAATGGTAGAATGTATATTCGTTATTTTTCTATGCACGCAAAAAAAGCGTTCCCGAATTCGTGAACCAGCAAAAATACACCATGATTTAATTCATGGATTCGGGAACATCAGTCACGTTTTCCAGAACGTTTAAGAAAATGTGACTGTGTTCCAGATCCGTGGCTGTTGTTCACGAAAAAATACACAGTGAATTTGTTAGTTCACAAGTTCATGAACGCTTTTTTTTGCGTGTGGATCACAAGGTCATCAATTATTTTTGACAAGTTATTAGAGACCTTTGGCTATGCGTGTAGATCTTAAGTCATGTGTTCCAGGGTTATCCAGGTTGGCTCTATGAATGGAAAAGAACAAAATCTATTCTTCAACGATAAAACCGGCCTTTGGTTACGCGTGTTGATCTTAAAGCCTTTACTCCTGGGAATTTTTGAATGATCTGGAATGAAACAGTTGTTGACTGCACAATTTCTAGGGGAATAAACAATTTTTAAAGAGATTACAGTTTTTTGGTTACCCGTGTAGAACTCAAGGTGAGTATAGACCTTATTGGTTTTACACGGAAATTGGAAATTCTTGGCTGGAGAGAAACAGTTATTGAAGGCGTATCCAATTTGGTTTCGTGGATCAATTTGGACAAGGATCATTTTTAAAAGATAACAACTTTTTGATTATGCAAGTACGCATGAACCTCAAGGCCTCTACTCCACGGAATTCCTTGGATGGCCTGAAATGGAAAAGCTATTGAAGGCAAATTAAAATTGGTTGTACGGACTAAAAGGATCATTATACATTTTTAAAAAGAGATAAGCATCATCTAGTTACGTGTGTAGACCATGAAGTTTTGTTTACGTGTGTAGACTCCGAAGAATTCTTGGATGAACTGGAAAGGAACAGTTATTAAAGGCGTGTTTAATAGATAAAAAAGGCCAAGAATTATTTTTTAAAACAGTCTGATCACCTTTGGTTACGCGTGTAGACCCTAAAGGCTGGTTCATAGTTCGGAGAATGTGTCCACGGGGTTTGTTATTTCGCTCCGGGTTTTGTCAGGGAAAATTTTCCGCCGATAATTGTCCACTGTCAAAACATTTTCCGTGATTGTGCTTACATTTCAGTATTTTACTTCGTGTTTTGCGAATCTAAATGTCTGCGCCCGTGCTTGAGTTTAGCTTCGGGGTTCTGATTCGAGTTTCTTTATACAATCACACACGAGCGACATGAGGGAAAGATAACGAGAAGCGGGAGAAATAGCGAAAGAAAGGCAGATGGTGAGTGGGAGATAGTGAAAGAGGAAATGAGTGAGAGTGAGTAAGTGAGTGAGTTAAAGTGAGGGTGACTGAGTGAGTGAGTGAGTGAGTTGAAGTAAGGGTGAGAAATAGCGAGTGAGTCAAAGTGAGAGTGAGAGTTAGTGAGTGAGTAAGTAAGAATGAGTGAGTGAGAGTGAATGAGTGAGTGAGTTAACGGGTGATTGTGTGAAAGTGAGTGAGAATGAGTAAAAATTGGCGAGTGAGTGAGTGAGAGTAGGTGAGTGAAAGTTAGTGAGTGAGAGTGAGTGAGTGATAGTGAGTGAGTGAGGGAGAGTCATAGAGTGTAAATGAGTTAGAGCGAGTGAGTGAGAGAGAGTGGGTGATAGAGGATGAGTGAGAAGAATTGAGTAGGTGAGAGAAAGGTGGCCATCTCACTACTTTCTATTTCTCAAACATTTTCTTTTCTTCACTTCTCTCAACTCATTTTTCATTTCTCACTTCTAACTTCTCATTAGTCACTTTTTACTTTTTTTTCATTCCTCATAACTCACTTCACACTATTCACTTCTAACGTCTCATTCCAACTTCTCACTACACTACTCATTTCTCACTTCTCACTACTCAACTCCTACTTATCACTTCCAATTTCACACATCTTACTCCTTATTTTCACTGCTCACTTCTCACTACTCATTTCTCGCTTCTCATTTTTTATTTCTCGCTGCTCATTACTAAATTCTTCTCTACACACTTCTTACATTTCTCACTTTTCACTACCCACTTCACTAGGTTCTTTTCATAATAAATTTCCGTCAGAGATTACGCATTTCCCGTTCGGAATAAATTCAAACCGAATTGTTAGCCCGCAGGATTTGCATGTGTAGTGATGAGATTTTTAACCGCACACTTTTCCCGCGATTGGGAAATTATTTTTTTGTGGACTTCTTCTCCTGTCACGGGAAATGCAAATTCTGCTCCCATTTAAATTACATGGAAGACTAAATCTCGGGACACGTTTTTCGAACTGTAAAACAGCCTTAAGGCCTATATGCCAGGGAGTTCTTGGATGACCTGGAATGGAACAGTTATAGAAGGCGTATGCATCAAAAGGACATTAACCAGTTTTTAAAAGACCTAACAGATCTTTAGTTACGCGTGTAGAACTTAAGACCTTGGTTACGCGTGTAGACTCCAGGAAATTCTTGGATGACCTGGAATGGAACAATTGTTGAAGGCAAATGTTGAAGATGCTCAACAACTACTTAGTTTATTGGGTTTCTAAGAGTGCCTTCTTATAAGACCGTCATGTTGATGTCAATTTTTGCGTTACGTAATTAATGGACCTTCCCTTAGTTTCCAATCTTAAACTAAGTCAGTTGTATCAAACATTGAATTTGGAAATTTATTCTTCTTTTTAGGCTAGATGGCTTCCTTTCTGTATATTTTGTGTGGTCGCTCAGTGGCAGAAAAATCATTGAGATGGATTTCCGAACAAACGGACATGATTAGTCAAGACAACAGCGGATCGAACAATTTGTCAAGTACGAGAACAGGCAGACGAGATTTTGAATCGTGCAGATGTTGTGCAAGATAAAAGTATTTCGTAATACTAGGTCCAATTTGGTAATCATTATTGGCTTGCTCAGCAACTACTAACCGTACCAGGAATGTCATTCTCCCCAGTGATTTTCAGTGATCGGTACATCCAGATCAAATCACCTGTATGTTGATCACCGCAGTGTTTTCGTGAATGAACACCAAAACACCGTGCACCGCAGTGCGGTCGTTTAGCTCGTTGAGGTCGGAAGTACAGTTGAGTCTCCTACAGTTGAGTCGATAATAATTCCGTTGCCATTTAAAAACCAAGACCTAAGGACCTAAAGCAAGATGGTGGCCATATGGACCAATTATTTGACCTGAAACCATGCAATATCGGTGTGTATCGATCCAGCTTGATGAGCAGAACTCGAAAATCTATGTCTATTTGACTTAAAACTATGTAATATGGGTCTCAAGTAGAACTAAAAATATTATGTCCGCCAATCGCCATTTTGAAATCCAAGATGGTGTATGTACTAATTCAAGATGGTGGCCATACGGACCAATTATTTGACCTTAATAACACGCAAAATGAGTGCCTGTCGATCAGGCTTGGTGAGTATTATTCGAAAATCGACGTTCGCAAACATTTTGGAATGATCATGCAGCTGATAATCGTCCAAATGTCATCGAGCGACTGTCAACAAAACTATGGTCCATCGGAAATTTAGCCAAAAATCGTGCTGGGACAATCGGCTGTCGGCACAGAGTATAGCGACGAAAGGGACTAGTGATAGTAAGCGAAGAGCACCAAATACATAGGTATCTCACTTTTATCACATCTGTGCTTTTATCTGAACTGTGTGTCTATGGGGAAATATTATTTTTCAAAAATTAGTATCTCTGAAACACCCACCACGTGAAAGTATATGCTCTCCTCTTTCATATAGTGGGTAAACTAAAACGTTCTATGGGGGGATCTTGAACAATTTTTATTTTTTTCACTATTTTTGGAAGAAACTCCATAGAAATCTCAAATGATAGCCGATTAAACCCCCCAAAAATATATGGAAAAATGACCCCCGATGAAACATTTTAAAAATACACCTACATGAAAAAGGAAAACCTATACTTTTGTGTAGTGGGTGTTTTAGAGATACTGATTGTTTGAAAATAAGCCTCTTCGGACAAACACACCGTGATCTGGAGCATACACCCAACCGGCGGATGTTAGATTTTCTAACAATTCTGTATAAGAATCTACCAAAACCTGTACAAGAACTGGGCATATGCGAAATTGTTAGATTCTTATACAAGTATTGTATAAGAATCTAACAATTTTGTCAGCTTTTCTAACAATATTTGTTTGAGAGCTTACATTTTTTGTATAAGAATCTAACAATTTCGCATATGCCCAGTTCTTATACAGATTTTGTCTGATTCTTATACAGAATTGTTAGAAAATCTAACATCCGCCGGTTGTTATAAAATAGGTGATTGGTGATTGAGTATGGGTGCCGATCAACGTGAAATAAGGGGCTTGGAGATCAAAAGTCGATTATTCAACTTTGGCATATTCAATGTGCACCGCTCAGTCAGTGGTCAATGCCCACACTCCGGAATCACTGATAATGTTGTTTGAAAACAAGTATGGCAAGAATAAGACCATTTATAGCACATAATTTTAGTGCATCCTTCCATTTTGATGCATCTGCAGAAAACCACAAGTGGCAGGAACACAAATCCAGCACATTCAACTTGATGAAAGGCACAAGGCACTTCTCTGACATAATCTCCGTCAGACCCAAAATCGCTATAATGGTTATCTGCTGAATCTTGAACTGCACAGTGCGCACACAATAATCCATTATTAACAATGTTTGGAATAGACAGCCGCCTCAGTACGACCTAAAGCGGCTTTGGCTGCGGAATGATGCCACTGCGTGCGTGTCATCTTGAATCATTTTTGCCAGAAAAGAGCGAGCTCCATATGGCCTCTTTATAGCACTCCTGGAGAACAGTTAGCCATCATACACGCGGCTTGGAACAACGTCAGGTTCAAAAAGCTGTGTCGATGGAACAAGGAATGCTGACAGATCAAAAGATTCAACAGCCTTATGTAGCAATGCTAATCACTAACTGATAAGAGCTCGTTAATTTTATTGCCTACCGGTGCTCAGATTCTGCGATTGGAATATTACTACATTAGGTGACAAGATTTTGGAATTGTGTAGAATAAAAAGGAAAACTGAAAACTCCATAAAAGTTTTATGACATTGAGCTGACAGTGACATTTTATTGCCATTTCACTTGAACCCAACCGTTAATCGATTCGACCGTTAATCGAACGTCTAGTTTCAGTAAGGTTGGAAAATTTTGTTTTAAGTTATAATTAGGATTTAAGTTATAATTAACAGCGCATTTTCAACATGCAACAATCAATTCCGTTACAGTGGACACGAAATACATGAATTGGTAATTCCAATTTAATTGTGCACAGTTTCAATGTCACTGAATAAACTGCATCGGACGTGGTCGCCAAATCAGGTTTGCGAAAGTACCACAAACATTTTGAGTGGTGCTTCAAAACTAAATAAAAGAAAGCCGTGTAGACCAGTGTAACATTAAAAGCGATAACGTTGATCTGTCGGATTGATTCTGGCTGTAGTTAAACTTCTAACTTTCGTTCGGAATGATGGAACTGTACCTGCGCTATTTCATTCTGTGTCACGGATTCGCGATAGGCCTGGGGGCTCTAGTTGTGGCATTCTTGTCCGTTTGTCTGAATTTTGAGCATGACAATAAATATTTGGTTCAATTGTCATTCTGTAAAGTTGCACTATTTTGAATAAGTATGCAACAATAATTTATTGCTCCATTGCAGACATTTGGATTGACTGGATCGAAGATTGGACTTGGTTTTTGGGAGCTATGTGGGTTTTGGTTGGCATTAGCTTTTTGTATGGAATTGTGATGGTAAGTGAAATTTGATGTTAACTTCATTTTTCAAGGTATCGGTACAATGTCAATTGAAACTTAGAAAAAGAAATTGGCTCTACCACCGCTACTGATTTTGCTGGGTATCCATTTGATGCTGGATCTTGTTGGAGACATTCAGATAGCCCTGGACCCGCAATACATACCCCATTTAAGCTGGAACTTTTCCTCATTCCTGTATGGGACCCATTTGGCTACCATAGCGTGTAAGTGTGGCAAGGCAATGCCTGTTTGCAGTGAACAGTTGTCTGTGCATCGAGGTGACGTATTCATTTTTTTTAGATGTCATGCTGCATGTGGGACTCACCACCGTAATGTTGGGGAAATTGATCGACGAGTATTCTCAGAAAGCAACCAGGAGGAAAGCTATTCAGGAGTCTACGGCCGAACAACTATGAGCAAAACGCCAGATAATATGTTGTAGCTCGGATGCGGTTATACTGAAGTCTCTCCTACTCGATATTGAAGCAATATCAGGCAATAATTGAGATGAATCAGAGTGGTGAAATTTTTGAATCAGCATGGAAAAACCAATTGGCATGACTAAGATTAACATGGAGTTAGTTGATCATGCTTCAGGTTGACTAATTTTCGAATAAAACAATTACCATTTCGATTGAAGACTGGTGGATATCCGTGGAAGTATCAATCCAATGCTTCACAATTCCATTTGATTTGAGTTAAAAGAAGCGCATGAATCGAAGTCCATGAGAATGTACAGAAAAACAGAAAGAAATCCAAATTGTCAGTATTTGATTAGCTCGATGTACACAGTTTCATTAAAGACTAATATGACACATATTGCAAATTGTTGACTGTTTGTTCATTTGGTTTTGCGAAAGTTCCAATTATTACCATTCAATAGTTTCGCCACCCACTTAAATCACCATTGAATCACACCGTCCGTAGTGGGAAAATTGCGAAAACTATATATGAATTCTTGATCAACGTGTGACTGACCACCAACAGCGTCCATGTATAATGTAATAACTGAGTGGATAGCGCTTACGCTGCAAATACATTTGCAGCCATACGTGGAGCCAGCGAACCCACCAAGCTCTGCTGATTTGCACAACAAACCTGTGGCTCAGCATACCTTTGGGTTCAATTGAATATTTGCTCATCCATATTGAAGTGGAGCAGAATGAGGATTGATTGTTTTTTTTTGTGACTTACATCCACGCGAGGGAACTTCCGGGGAATAACTTTGTGACTTGGGTGAGTGCTGAGGCATGTCATAAATGAAGGTAAATTGTTTATTTGTAAATAATTGACCAGTTTGTGAACAT
This sequence comes from Armigeres subalbatus, assembly GCF_024139115.2. Taxonomy (NCBI): domain Eukaryota; kingdom Metazoa; phylum Arthropoda; class Insecta; order Diptera; family Culicidae; genus Armigeres; species Armigeres subalbatus. The sequence goes on from NC_085140.1 coordinate 64,398,874, forward strand.
TGTTGCGGTTACTGGCTTGAGGAATGTCGAAGGAATATACGAAGCGTGATTATCTAAATAAAGTTTATGACATAATTGTGTTCAAAGGTGGCCTGTTTTGGGGTTTTTGGTCATAATCATATTTATTGAAGTCTTCAACATGCATAGCCTCCCGAGTAGAGAAAAATAGCTAAATTAGATATGCACATAATTGATATAAGAGATAAAAGATCAGACGACAATATCAATATTTTGCACTAAAATATCATGAGGAGATCAAGTTTTGCTATTTGTAAGAAGTGACTAATATCATATGCCATTAGTTTGTTCTTATCCTTAGCATATCTTGATATTTGAAAGATATTTCGGTGCAAATTTTTCATATTGTTGCCTGTTCTTTTATCTCATATATCAATCAAGTCCATATCATGTTTTGTTATTTTGTTCATGGCTTCTACCCGGGCTATGCACTGATTATAGTTCATACGGAGTTATAGGACAAATAATTGTTATTAAAACAGGTTTGGTAATCATTAATCATAATTCAACCTCAATTTCGATGACATCGTAAAATATCATAATCAACGAGTATTCATTAACTATTCGATAATTAACTTTTCGTTACAAATTCACCTCCTTATAAAAACAGAAAGTGTACGGGAAAGGAAAAAAACAGTTATAGTTGCTTTTACATTTTTCAAATAGCAATGACGCATACATTACGCTAAATAAAACAAATCCAAAGAATGATGTACAAGATACCTGATGTAAACTACGTGAAACAGATTATAAGACAATTCATTCGGACACGAGCCAGCCTAGGGCTGAAAGTCTCCTTAATAAAGACACTAAAAAACGATAATTCATTTGATTACCTATGTCACTGGTTTGGACATAGGCTTAGAGTGATTCAAATTTTGATTTTTTTTTTCTCCCCTATGTTTGAACTATAACATTTGCTATTTTAATGAACCTCCTAAAGTTTTAACTGAATTGGTTGTAATTTGACTGAGCACGAACAGTTTGATGTTTGTATGTAAATTACTATAGAAATCGCTCCGTATGTAAAAGATCGTTTCATGAGGCGGCCAATTAACTATTCAAATATATCCAACCCAAAGACTTCATAGAATATTTCCTTATCTGTAAGACAGTTATTGCTGCGAAGCGATCGGATTGTTGTAAGCAAAGTTATAAAGAAAACAAAAACTGCTAATTATTGATATTTATGTTATTCTTTTACGTGTTAAAATGAATTTCTCACGATTCAGTATTTCCTCAATAACTTTTCTTTTATTTATTTATTTATTTATTACCAGACTAAGGCCGGAGTGCCCTGTGCTGTACATAAAAGTCTGCTCTATTCAGCTCGGTCAATGGCTGCACGTCGCCAACCACGCAGTTTTCGGAGGGTCCCCAAATCGTCCTCCACTTTCCTCACTTTCTTGTTCCCGTCGGATCGTTGTCAAGAACCATTTTCACCGGATTACTGTCCGTCATTATGGCTACGTGCCTAGCCCACAGCAGTCTTCCAATTTTTGCGGTGTGAACGATGGATGGTTCTTCCAACAGCTGATGCAACTCATGGTTCATTCGCCTCATCCACGTACCGTCCGCCATCCCCAGTAACATTTTGGTTTTATGCTGGTTATATAGAAGTCGTGAAGAGCATATAATGACCATCATAAAGCTTAAATTGTTACTTGGGATCTTCACCCCACCATAGATGGTACGCATTACTTTCCTTTCGAAAACTCCCAGTACGCGTTGATCCGCAACTTTTCTTGCAAGCATCAAATTATTTAGCAAAAAAAGACGATTTGTTCACTTGCTAAATTTCCTATGTTGCCAAAGCCCTCATATATTTTTAGAGCCTAATGATCAACGTTGCAAAACGGTTTTCCACAAAAGTTACTATTTGCATAGTAATTTTCATACAAACTTCAAACCGCGCGTGCTCAGTCAAATTACAACCAAATTCGCAAAAAAAAATAGGGAGGATTATTGAAGCAAAAACAGTCGATTCTCTACATCTCGATGCTCCATATCTCGATATCTCTCCCTATGTCGATGGTTTCCTCAATCTACATACATCTCTACAACCAAACCACCCTATCTTGGTGTGTTCTGATCACATTTTGTTCAGGATTCTCTCTCCTTATGTCGACATGTTAAAACTTTTAGGCTACTAGACCAGCTTTGGACAATAACAAACATATCAACACCAATCGACATTTGTTTTGTTGTCGTTTTTCATAGCAACGAGCTTTTTTGGATCTAGTACCCATCTTAATTTTCCTTCTATTGATCGATCTTTCCATTTCCCTTTTAGCCTAATGGCCTGCTAGGGCAAACAACTTTGTTGGCCAAATTACGAGCTTGCTTGAATTTCCTTTTCGGCTGTATGTCGGCCAAATTACATTTTTGATCAAACCATTTTAGACTCACTCAAAAAGGTTGTTTTGGACAAACGTTCAGTTCAATTCCAAATGGAATTCAACTTGTGTTATTCGACCAAGCGGCATTCGAACAAATGGCTTTTCACCGAATTACTTTCGACCAAACGATGGGAAGGGTCATTCGGCCGAAAGGTGTTTGGTCGAATAAACTATTAGACCAAAGCCCATCTGGCCGAAAATGTCTTTTAGCCGAAATGGACCAAAAAAGTCGTTTGGCCAAATAGGTCATTTGACCGAAAATATCGTAAGCTGAAATGGTTATTTGGCCGAAATGGCCGTCTGGCTGAAAGGCCATTTAGTCGTATGATCCATTCGGCCAAATGACCTTTTCTGTCAAACGACCTGTTAGAAACAATGACTATTCCGACCGATTGGCGAAATTAATTTTTTGATGAAACCGTTTCTTATTTTATAACCGTTTCGCCCGAAATGTCTTAAAGTTTTCCCGCATATTCCACAGAATAATTCCGAAAAGTTTTTCGTGGATATTCTGAAAATTTTCTGAAGAAATTTCAATCGATTTCTCGTAGAAATTTTGAAGAATTTCTAACGAATAATTTTCCATAAGAATTCCAGAGAGATTCCAAAATTTCAAAGTAGTTCCTGTGAAAAATTGGAAAATTATTTCCAAATGCATATTTTGGAAAAACTGATAATTTTGTAGGGGAGTTCCTCAGACTTTTCAACCTATTGTCTCCTATTGAAAATTGGCTGGACCGGATTTTGGGCCTGAATACTATTTTGGCCAAAATACATTTTGCCAGGTTTGATGCTAAATAATTCTGGATTATATTTGCTGGATGTCAATGCCTCATCCGCCCTTCTCCACGCACCAAAAGCAGAAAAAGTTTGGAAGCAGACTTGCTTCTCATACTGATCATTCACTTCACTGACTCATATAGCAGAGATCACCAAAACTATGTGCTGCATTTCCCCACCTATTTGTAAAAACGTGGCCGTGAGCCGTGACTGTTGATTAATGGAATACACAAGTCAAATTTGCAACATGAAAATGGTAAATCAATTCAGTCAGCCAGTGTGCGCTTTCACATGTAACTTAGAAAACATGCCTTACTGGCTTTTAGTTTTCCCCAATGTACCTTAATAAATATAGAATCAATGCAAAATATGACATAAATACGAATAAAAAGACACGAGGAAGTCCATATCTTGGTCCATATATTCGTTTAAAAAAATCAGAAAATAAGCGCATTGAAAGCAAGTGAGTATGTATGTGCTAAAAATACATTTTGACCTGAATGTAATACCGATTTGTTCAAGACTTGTTACAATAAAATTGATTAATAATTATGGGGGACTGTATTCCCTACTACTAGAATCACTTCAAAATATTATGCACCCGTTAACAATGCTGTCCTGTTATCGTACGACAATCCTTACATCATTGACATTGCACTTGAACGCGCCTATAACATACATCCGTGATGTGGAACGCGTTTTCGATTGTACGACAATTCCCCGAAAACCAATTCCCCGAATGCAATTTCCCCGAATGAAATTTCCCCGAATAACAATTCCCCGAACGTAACATTTCCCCGAATGTAACAATTCCCCGAATGCAACATTTCCCCGAATGTAACATTTCCCCGAATTGTTTCCACAGTGCAGATAAATCTAAAACTGAAAAAGGAATCTGCGTCGTTTAACATAAAGTCGCATAATTGGCTTTTGACATAATTTTGAGTTGCAACAAAAGTGAGGGTCGCGGGAAAACTCGCTTAAAAATTGTAAAAAAAAAGATGCTGGGACATTGGGCCGAAGACAATTACAGTCAAACCTCCATGAGTCGATGTAGAAGGGATCGTCGACTCATGGAAATCTCGAGATGTGGAAAAAAAATCCTTTGGAAGCTGATTGAAGGGACCATCTAAGTAACCCAGGAAATATTTTTTAATAGTGCATAATTTGCTTCCATGAGTCGATATCGAGTCATGGAACATCGACTCATGGAGGTTTTACTGTATGCCGAACCGTCATTAGGCCGAGTGAGAAGTGAAAAATGAGTAGTGAAAAGTGAGACGTGAGAAGTGAGAAGAGCGTAATGAGAAGTGAGTAATGAGAAGTAGGAAATAAGAAGTGAGAAGCGAGGTGTGAGAAGTGAGTAGTGAGTAGGAAGTGAGTGGGAAGTGAGAAGTGAGTAGTGAGAAGTGAGAAGTGAAAAGTAAGAAATGAGAAGTAAGTACAGTAAGTAAGTACATAGTAAGAAGTGAAAAGTATGGAGTAAGTAGTGAGAAGTGAAAAATATGATGCAAGAAGTGTTATGTGAGGAGCGAGAAAGAGCGAAATACGAAGTGAGATGTAGGAAGAGAGAATGGAAAAATAAGGAAGAAGGATAGAGATACAGGAAGAAAATTAACGCGTCTTCCGGTATAAGGCGAAGGAAAGGGATAATGTTTTTTTATAATCGCTTCGCCTGGTATTAGAGGAAGACGAGTTATAATGCCTTCTTAAAATGAACACGTTTGCTCGATAAAAGACAAAGAGGGTAGATAGACCCTTCTTCAATTGTACACGTTTGCTTGGAGTAAAGCGAAGGAAGGAGATAATGCCTTCCTTAAATGATCGCGTCTACGCACCATAAGGACAATGGAGGAGATATTGCCTTCTTCGAATCAACACGTCATTTTTTTCGGTTTATATAATTGATATTTATTGCTAGATGCGATCTCATATATTATATCTATTCCAGCCAAACTCGTCTACATCAAAGGCAGAGACTACATTTATCATAACCTTATTGCAGGCAAATTCCTACTTCTGAAAAAGTAATTTCATTCTACTTTGGCTTATTTCGAGCTAACGCCTAACTTTAATGAATTGATCACATCTACCGTTTCCATAGACAAGGTAGATACAGATTTTTAAAGAAGGAATAACATTCACTTCTTCATTATTCTGGAAAAAAAAAACATCTACTTTCAAAGTAGAGATCAAATTAATCCATTGCGTTATTCCGAGTAGATGTACTACTTTTAAAGAAGGGATCACATTCACCATTGCCTTATTCCGGGCATACGCATAATTTTTTTTAAGGATTCATATCCACGATTACAGTAACTTCTTAAGAAGGGATAGACCTTACATAGGACAGGAGTTTGATTTATGTTATATTTCCATTATGCTTTCAAACGGAATTTCTGTTCGCGATTCTGCTCCACCAAAGAAATTCAGCCTGTGTTCGAATATTTTAGAAAAAAAGGAATAGGAAAACACTTTATTATAATATCTTTATAATTTAACAATAAGATATAGAAAAATATATTAAGCTCTTTTAGTTGAATGTATTAAACCGTCTAAGACGAATTAAGTACTGTCCATTTAATTCCACCAGTTAATTTTCGTTATCTTTGCAGATACGTATTTCGACCACACAGTTGTGGTCGAAATACGTATCTGCAAAGATAACGAAAATTAACTGGTGGAACTAAATGGACAGTACTTAATTCGTCTTAGACGGTTTAATAAGATATATAATTTAACAGTAAGGAAGATCAAGGGCATACAATACTATCGAAAGATTTGGTCATGTTCGGCATCTCCAAAGAGACACTCTGGAACAAATCTTTGAACGCTGCTCTGTTCGGGCGTCAATAGTCGATGACAATTATGTGTTTGCAAAAACTACTTTATTTTCGGGGATTTGTTACATTCGGGGAAATGTTACATTCGGGGAATTGTTACATTCGGGGAAATTGCATTCGGGGAATTGTTACATTCAGGAAATTGCATTCAGGAAAATTGCATTCAGAATTGGTTTTCGGGGAATTGTCGTACAACCCGCGTTTTCATTTTTTTTTGACTCAATAGATACAGCATGTATCGTTTGTATGCCCAACCCACTCAACCACCAATTGATTCAGTGTAGCTGAGGAAGCACTTGACTATTATGACATGGGATTGTCTTCGATAGTGCTCAACCCTTGCAGGACGACTGTTTTTTACGTAGATTCAACGCACTAATTTGTTTTTTTTTTCACTAAATCCTACCAAAACTAGTATGGAAAGAAATAAAAAGGCATTGTAATATTTTTCTGATGTCCTAGGCCGACCAAATTGTTCTGGAGTACTTGAATTGTACATAGAATGTATAAAAAAATATGTCTAGAAATAAAATATCCTTAGCAGAATGTCCAAAAATATCCATGTGATCATAATACATAAATTAATCGAGTTTTGAATAAACATAAACTTTTTCAGGGTCTCCAAAACGTCCTGGAGTTCAGAACATGCGATCTACTCGATCAGCCATGTCCCGAACGATGTATCCGTGCATCGCTGAATATCCCAGCAGGTCCATTGAGCCGATAGGTGCCCTCATTGATTTCACAAGCTACAGTGGATCCTCCATGAGTCGATGTTCTATGACTCGATGTCAACTCGTGGAAGCATATGGTTCCATACTACCAAAATGCTCTCGGCTACTCTGCTTTCCTTAGCTGTGCGGTAATATGCGCGGTTCGGATTCAATACCATGCTTTATGTGGCTGGGTTCTAATCCCAATCGCAGTCTAGGAAATTTTCGAGTTGACCTGTGCGCCGCCGCCGCCAACACTTATTGGCTCCACGTCGTCGAATTTCGTATTTCTAGACCAACATTTGAAAAGGGCGTAACAGCCAAAATTTATTCCTTCACAGTATACAGTGCGTTTGCATTTACCGAACCAAAGCAACCTATCAGGCATTAATTAAATAGCTATTATACCTTTAGCAGATTTGTTTGCTTTTATCTCTATCACTTTTACCCGCATTGGCGTGTTAAATGTCAGACCGTCCAAGATCTTCTTGGCTACAAAATGCAATAATGGTAACTTGGCTTCTGAAGCTGGAGAACGATTGGGTACGTGACCCACCAAATTGAACATTTCCTACGCTCTCCTTGTACTTAAATAGCCAGAATTGTTCTAAAAATAACGGTTTCGATTTATTTTGATAAACAATTCCCAAAGAAATTTCCTGGTTTTCCTGAAATGATTTCCGAAGGAAGGAAGTTCTGAAGGAATTCCTGAAGAAAAATCTTAGAGTATTGAGGATTTTCTGATTTACGCGAAGCCCGATAGGATAGAGAGAATCTCCTTTCAACAGTGTAATCCAACAGACTAAATAAATAGATTCGCAATCTTTTTTGAGCTTTTCAAGAGATAGCTTCTTTGAGGAAGCAGGAAGGGCGCGTCAAATCCATTACAACTGTGGGGAAGTGTACCCATCTACATGGGTAGAAATTTTTAAAGGAATTCCAAAAAGAATTTCTGAAGGAATTCGTGATGGAATTGTTGGAATTCATCTTAGAAGAGTTTTTGAAGAATCTCCAGAAAAATTGGTTTCATTTGTGGAGGTTTTTTGATGGAATTCCTGGAGAAATTCCTGATCGAATTCCTGACGGAATTTTTGAAAGTATACTAGAATGAATTTCTTGATGACTTACCGAATTCCTGAATGTATTACCTAAAGAATTATTTAAAGTATTTACGAAAAAAATATGTACAAATTTTCGAAGGCACGCCTGCAGTAAGTTCCCAAGAAATTCTTGAGAATATTCGAATATTCGCAATATCGATATTTTGGGAGTTTTTCTTGGCATATAGTTTTGATTCTAGAGTCAAAACTGGGTTTGGCATTTTTTGAAGAAATTCCTGGAGAAATATAGGAATTTCTATGTAAATATCAATAGCTGTTTGGAAAATCCATTTAAAATTCCTACGTAAATAACTTTCAGAATTCCTTCGAATATCCCTTCAGAAACTCATTTAAAAATTATGTTTGAGAATCTTTTCAGTTTCTTTTTCGGTTATTCCTTCAACAATTGAGTCGGCAAATCCTCCAGTAATTTCTTCGAAAATTTCTTTAGAAAAGCCATTAGGAATTAATTCGGACATTCATCCAGGAATTCATTCGGAAATCCCTCAGGAAAGGCATTTGTAATAAATTCCTTCAGTAAACCATACAAAATTACTGCAGGAATAGTTCCGGAAAGAATTCGTATTTGGAGAAATTTCCAAAGGAATTTTCGAAGAAATTTCTAAAGGTATTTGAGTGTTAAACTTATTTTCAATTAATAAAAACACTTGAAACGGTTTAAAAAAATTTACGGAATTTACAAAAAAAAAATGTCCAAAGATTTCCCAATAGAATTTCTGAAGAGATTCCTGAAAGATTTTTTATAGCAATTTTAAAGAAATTTTTTAAAGGTCTACAGCAGCGGTTCTCAACCTGGGGTACATGTACCTCTGGGGGTACCTTCGCTAGCCCCAGAGGGTACCTCGAACAAAAATGCGTAATGACTGATGTATTACAATTCCAATGAAAACTTATTAAAAAAAATTAAAATTTCTTATTCCAAAACTTTGTATTATACATAATATGCATGGCGGTCAGTAGTTCATAGTCTTTTGAATCTTATCTACCCCAGGAAGAGCAGTGTATGAAAAGCTCTGGGACAAAACGTCAAATGAACAAATTTTAAAAATGTTCAATGCAATCTACCTGATCGAGACAAAATATTGAATAATACGCTTCCGAACTAAAATAAAAAATCTAAAGGTTCTGAAGCATCCAGTTGAGAGACATAAAGCCTTTTTTTAAAGCTTGGCTTCGTTGCAAGAAGCTTAAAAGCCTCATTTCGAAAGGCTCCTTCCGAAACAACTCGTAAGCCTCCTTTCAAGAAGCTCGGAAGGCTCCTGCCAATGAGCTCAGAAACCTCCAGCTCGGAAGCCTCGTTTCAAGAATACTTCGGAATACATCTTTCCAGGGGCGTGGAAGCCTGTTTTTACGAGGCTCGGGAGGCTAGTTTGAAAAAGCTTGGAAACCTCTTTTCAAGAGGCTCGGAAGCCTCCTTTCAAGAGGCTCGGAAGCCTCCTTTCAAGAGGCTCGGAAGCCTCCTTTCAAGAGGCTCGGAAGCCTCCTTTCAAGAGGCTCGGAAGCCTCCTTTCAAGAGGCTCGGAAGCCTCCTTTCAAGAGGCTCGGAAGCCTCCTTTCAAGAGGCTCAGGAAGCCTCCTTTCAAGAGGCTCAGGAAGCCTCCTTTCAAGAGGCTCAGGAAGCCTCCTTTCAAGAGGCTCAGAGCCTCCTTTCAAGAGGCTCAGAAGCCTCCTTTCAAGAGGCTCAGGCCTCCTTTCAAGAGGCTCAAGCCTCCTTTCAAGAGGCTCAGGCCTCCTTTCAAGAGGCTCAGAAGCCTCCTTTCAAGAGGCTCAAGCCTCCTTTCAAGAGGCCTCAGAGCCTCCTTTCAAGAGGCTCAGCCTCCTTTCAAGAGGCTCAAGCCTCCTTTCAAGAGGCTCAGAAGCCTCCTTTCAAGAGGCTCAGAAGCCTCCTTTCAAGAGGCTCAAAGCCTCCTTTCAAGAGGCCTGGAAGCCTCCTTTCAAGAGGCTCAGAGCCTCCTTTCAAGAGGCCTCAAGCCTCCTTTCAAGAGGCTCAAGCCTCCCTTCAAGAGAGCTCAGGAAGCCTCCTTTCAAGAGGCCTCAGAGCCTCCTTTCAAGAGGCCTCAAGCCTCCTTTCAAGAGGCTCAAGCCTCCTTTCAAGAGGCTCAAGCCTCCTTTCAAGAGGCCTCAGAGCCTCCTTTCAAGAGGCTCAGAAGCCTCCTTTCAAGAGGCTCAGAAGCCTCCTTTCAAGAGGCTCAGAGCCTCCTTTCAAGAGGCTCTGGAAGCCTCCTTTCAAGAGGCCTCAGAGCCTCCTTTCAAGAGGCTCAGCCTCCTTTCAAGAGGCTCAGAAGCCTCCTTTCAAGAGGCCTGGAAGCCTCCTTTCAAGAGGCCTGGAAGCCTCCTTTCAAGAGGCCTCAGAGCCTCCTTTCAAGAGGCTCAGAAGCCTCCTTTCAAGAGGCTCAGGAAGCCTCCTTTCAAGAGGCTCAGAGCCTCCTTTCAAGAGGCCTCGGAAGCCTCCTTTCAAGAGGCCTGGAAGCCTCCTTTCAAGAGGCTCAGAAGCCTCCTTTCAAGAGGCTCAGAAGCCTCCTTTCAAGAGGCTCAGAGCCTCCTTTCAAGAGGCTCAGAAGCCTCCTTTCAAGAGGCTCAGAAGCCTCCTTTCAAGAGGCTCAGAGCCTCCTTTCAAGAGGCTCAGAGCCTCCTTTCAAGAGGCTCAGAAGCCTCCTTTCAAGAGGCCTGGAAGCCTCCTTTCAAGAGGCTCAGAAGCCTCCTTTCAAGAGGCTCAGCCTCCTTTCAAGAGGCTCAGAAGCCTCCTTTCAAGAGGCTCAGAGCCTCCTTTCAAGAGGCTCAGAAGCCTCCTTTCAAGAGGCCCGGAAGCCTCCTTTCAAGAGGCTCAGCCTCCTTTCAAGAGGCTCAGGCCTCCTTTCAAGAGGCCTGGAAGCCTCCTTTCAAGAGGCCTGGAAGCCTCCTTTCAAGAGGCTCAAGCCTCCTTTCAAGAGGCTCAGAAGCCTCCTTTCAAGAGGCCCGGAAGCCTCCTTTCAAGAGGCCTGGAAGCCTCCTTTCAAGAGGCTCAGAAGCCTCCCTTTCAAGAGGGCCTGAAGCCTCCTTTCAAGAGGCTCAGAAGCCTCCTTTCAAGAGGCTCAGGCCTCCTTTCAAGAGGCTCAGAAGCCTCCTTTCAAGAGGCTCAGGAAGCCTCCTTTCAAGAGGCCTCAGAGCCTCCTTTCAAGAGGCCTCAAGCCTCCTTTCAAGAGGCTCAGAAGCCTCCTTTCAAGAGGCTCAGAAGCCTCCTTTCAAGAGGCTCAGAAGCCTCCTTTCAAGAGGCTCGAGCCTCCTTTCAAGAGGCCTGGAAGCCTCCTTTCAAGAGGCCTCAGAGCCTCCTTTCAAGAGGCTCAGAGCCTCCTTTCAAGAGGCTCAGAAGCCTCCTTTCAAGAGGCTCAGAAGCCTCCTTTCAAGAGGCCTCAAGCCTCCTTTCAAGAGGCTCAGAGCCTCCTTTCAAGAGGCTCAGGAAGCCTCCTTTCAAGAGGCCTGGAAGCCTCCTTTCAAGAGGCTCAGAGCCTCCTTTCAAGAGGCCTGGAAGCCTCCTTTCAAGAGGCCTCAGAAGCCTCCTTTCAAGAGGCCTCAGAAGCCTCCTTTCAAGAGGCTCAAGCCTCCTTTCAAAGGCTCAAGCCTCCTTTCAAGAGGCTCAGAAGCCTCCTTTCAAGAGGCCTCAGAAGCCTCCTTTCCAGAGGCTCAGGAAGCCTCCTTTCCAGAGGCTCGAAAGCCTCCTTTCAAGAGGCTCGGAAGCCTTCTTTCAAGAGGCTCGGAAGCCTCCTTTCAAGAGGCTCGGAAGCCTCCTTTCAAGAGGCTCGGAAGCCTCCTCTCAAGAGGCTCGGAAGCCTCCTTTCAAGAGGCTCGGAAACCTCCTTTGAAGAGGCTCGGAAACCTCATTTGAAGAGGCCCGGAAGCCTCCTTTCAAGACGCTCGGAAGCCTTCTTTCAAGAGGCTCGGAAGTCTCCTTTCAAGAGGCTCGGAAGTCTCCTTTCAAGAGGCTCGGAAGTCTCCTTTCAAGAGGCTCGAAAGCCCCCTTTCAAGAAGCTCGGAAGTCTCCTTCGAAGAGGCTGGGAAGCCTTCTTTCAAGAGACTCGGAAGCCTTATTTCAAGATGCTTGGAAGCCTCCTTTCAAGACGAACCTACTCCCTATCAAGAGACTTGTAAATCGTAATCCTAGTTTCAGGAGGCTTGGAAGCTCCCTTCCTAGAGGCTCGGAAGCCTCCAAAAGTCTTGTGGGAGGCTTGACGTTTAAAACCAATTTGAATCAGAAAGTTTCACGAAATAACGAAAACTTCAGACAATTTTTAGTTTTGTGGTTTGTTTTTAATATATATCTTGTGAAATACACTTATTTTCATTTATAGCGAAAATAAAAAAGGGGGTACCTCGATGGAAGCATAAGCAGTGATGGGAAATGTCAAAAAAAATGTCATGGCATTGCTATTACTAATTTCGTAATAACTTTTTCCAAAAGTCATTTACAGTTCGGATTTTTTGATTAACATGTAGTACTTAAAGGGTCCTAGAACTTTGTCGAACAGATCATTGTTCTAAATACAAAGTGTGAGCCATGAGAGCGAGATTAAAAAAATGTCACGGAATGTCATGACATTAATGTCATCTGACACTAATTCGGCTCTCACGCCGCCAATATCATATTTAGAGAAATTACCTATTAGAAAAAGTTTTCGGGTCATTTGAGGGCTACATGTTTATATGGAAACCATAATTGTAAATGACTTGTGAGAAAAGTTATTAGCAAGTTAGTCCCATGACATCGATATGACATTTCCCGTCACTGAGCATAAGTTTCAAGGGGTACCTCTCAAGAAAAAGGTTGAGAACCGCTGGTCTACAGGAAAGTCTGAAAGAGTTGCCTAAGGAAAATCTGGAGAAATGTCCGAAAGGATTCCTGTAAGAAATTCGAAAGGAAGTCCTGAAGAAAGTTCTAAATAAATTCCAGAAGGAAATTTCGAAAGAATACCAGAAATATCTTCCTAGAGTCTCCGTAGAATTTTTTTGAGGAATTACTGGAAGATTTTCTATTAGATTCAATAGGACTCCTAAAGAAATTAAAAAAAAATCCTAAATCAAATTCCGAAGGTTTTCTCCTAAATGGATTTTCGAATGTATTCCTTAACAGTGTCCGTAGGTATTCTTATAGAGCTTCTTGAAGGTTTTTCCATGGGTATTCTCTAAGGAATTCTTAAAGGAATTTTCGCAGGAATCCCTAAAAATAGATTCGAATGAATTACTGAAGAAATTCCCAAAAGACTCCTTAACGGAATTTCCGAACCAACCCTAAAGTAGAAGGAGCTTTTGAAGAAATTTCGGAAAGAATTTCCGAAGAAATACGGCGTCTATTCCTGGGTTTCACTGCAAGCGCTAAGTGCAGTGTTAGCATAAATCGCTCTCAATAGATAACGAACAACGATAAAAGAGAGGCAAAAACTGTTCCGAATCATAACAAGCCATGATAACAAATTTATCAAACTTGTATACAAGTGCAAAAAAACAGAATCGAATAGGCAGCCCTCACAGAAAAATTGTGATTTTAGCTTTGTTTTCGATCATTTCGTATTGGCTAGTGCAATAGCTGTGTAGAACAAGTTGAAATGCATCATCAGAGCCAGTGCTCCTCGCATTTGGAGCTTTCTAAAAGAAATTTATCATGGGGTATAGTCTCCCGAATCAGTTCTCTATCATGACAGCTTGTGAAAAAAGTCTCTCGCGGTATGCTACACATCTTATATGTATACAGAGATGATAGGTGAGAGCAGTGGCGTAGCCACGGGGGTGGTTTTGGACATAAAACCCCTCCCAGAGATCAAATTTTTAGAAGAATTTTTTTTTTCGGGGAAAAAAATATGTTCGGAAACCCCCCCCCCAGACCTATTTTCTGGCTACGCCACTGGGTGAGAGACTTGTTCATTCTCTTTAGGATTCAATCCCTGGCTAAGTGGTAGAAAGTTGTGCAAGTGCTAAATGCTAAGCTGCGAGGCAACAAAGTGGGGGATGCCAATAAGAAGAAAAATGTATACTGATGGTCCTTTCGAACAATTTTCCAGGGCATTCGGTTCACAATTCTGAACTTCTGAATGCAGTGGTTCTGCGCTAAAACACAAGAAAAAGTTCATGGCTACATTCGAATGGACATTGCCCTCCTTAGACTTTGTGCATCTGATAGATACCTTGATATTAAATCATTTTGTGAGACCTTGCACATCTCATGTTCAAGGAAAATTGAATCATATGCTTATTGAGCATATTGGATTGGGTATATACCAACGATGAGGCCATTGTAAAAGCCCTAGTTGATCTGGTAGATATCGTGTCCTGAACTAGACAACGTTTTGGAGAACCTTGAGCCATTCGTATTCCTGACAATTGATCACTGGCTTTACGTTCAGGATGACTCAACATGATTGAATGCTCAAAATTATAAAACAATGCGGTATAGCATTCAAAAATTTCATATTCATTTGCATGCTCTCAGAGGCGAAATCTTCCCAAGATTTCGGATTTCTGGGTCGTAAGGGTTAGTCACACTTCCTCTCCGATATTTTTTATGTAAAGCTCACATCCTGATGAATAACTTTGTTGAAGAAAAGTGGGACCTAGCTCTATTCTGTGATTTTACAGCCAATCTTAAATGCTGGGCAGGGCATATATGACCCATCCGTCTCAAAAGGGTTAACCACTGCGCTTTTGTCGGCATCGCGGTCAGTCTTTGTGCCATCACACTGCCAATCTTCTTCGCAGTGTAAGAACTCTTATTAAGAAAACGTGGCTTCAGGAGGGTCCTTTTGTCGTGCGCTTTTTTGCTTTTGTTTCGACAATATAAAGAAAAACATAGCACTTGAAGTCTTGTGCGATGGGCCTCAAAGTGTGGCATGATAATGCCTTTTATGTGCATGTAAAAAAAAGCAAAAAAAAGTGCATTTATGGAACTGTCGTCACCACACATGCAATAAAAGGTACATGTGCAGTTGAACCGTTTGTTTGAGAAACTGCATATGTAACATTTTTGGCCAAAATGAGATTTTTATATATTCTGAATCCTCGTCCAAAAATACGTATTCTGGCAAAAAACACGAAAAAAAAATTTTTGTTCAGGAATGTATGAAAAAAATTTCGTTTGTTTGAGAAACTACATAAGTCCACGTACTTTGAAGAGCATTTGTGGAGTACTGCTTACACTTTTTGCACTGAAAGTGCCCCAGGGTGTTGAGTTTTGCCAACTATTGATCTGTGTCGAAGAAATCGAAAGATTCGGTGCAAATTTCTTCAAAAACAGTTTTTTGTTATTTTCTCGAAATAGTGTAAAATGGACTTATGCAGTTTCTCAAACAAATGATTCAGTTATGCTCCCCACAAAACTTCGTTGGGTAATGCGCAGCGGTCGGGAAGTTCAATAGTACAGTACCTACTTGATCAGCAAAATGCCTCTTGTGTAAATCTCTCCAAACACTCGGAATGAACTGAACCATTTCATAAACCATTAGAATCATCATTGACCTGATATAAATTATTACACTAACAGGTTTTCATGTCCAATAAAATAAACGAATTACAAATGATAAATTACCATTAGAATATTTAATAAGCAATTTTCAATGTCAAAATCGCAGAAGCAAAAATGAATAAAAAAAAAATCACCAAATAGTTACAATTTACGAAACTAGATTATTGTTTCTAGCATTGTTTGTAGCATCACCACATCCGCGATTTTTTTAATAGAATGCTATATGAGCGTGAGTATCTTCAACATCAACAGAAGATCTTCAAGTTCAAAGCACTTGTCGTTGATACGCTAGCAAATTTAGTCTAACTTTCCGGATGGCATTATAGCTGCTTGAGCTATTTTGTCGGTGCTGTGACACAAACATTGGCAAAAACCACCACCGCCGTGAGTGTGATCATAAAAAAGCAGTTAAGTGAAGTCAAAAGATGAAACGATTGGAAAGACGAACAACTTCTGTCCGTGGCCGTTTCGATGATTCGGCATTTTTTGATGAATGACTGTGACCCGCATGAATCATGGTGAGTCCGGGTAGCGCTGGTTTGTTCTTTGTAACGGAACGTTGCTCTTCCTGCTTTCTTCTCTTTCTCTATCAAATAATTATCCTCAATTATTGGCGGTATAGGGTGAGGACACCAATATTAAATAAGTGACCGGTTTTTGTCTTCTAAAAAGCATATGGCAAGGCATGTATAAGGCAAGTTATGTTATGACATGTATAATTACTTCTAAAAAAACCTAAAAGGTGATCACTCTTTTACCACATGATTCTTTGGCTTTGTGCTTTTGAATCACCATCGGCGTTGATTTATAGGTCTGTAACCCGCCAGCTGTTGTTTTATGTTGAAGAAGATCGTATTCTTTTTACTGCGAAGATGGCAATCTAGCAATCAACAAAGGTTTGAATTGTTCACAAACGAAATGGGTTAATGGGTAATAAAAAAGGTCTCTTTGCAATGTTAATCGTGTTTCGAATACAAAATATATCTGTTCAATCTGTCAAGCATAAACATTGACCTACGATGTTTTGTCCTGATTTTATATATAGATAGATATAGATCACCCTTTTATGCATGTTTCAACCATGTTGAATTTGATAAAAAAATCCGAAATTGAATGATTTTGTTCCACTTATTTCTAAATCGAATAGGTTTGAGAAAACTCACAATGCGCTCATTAAATACTTCCACACTACTTAAGGTCACTCCTGACGGAATCCAAGTTTAAAAGTGCTCGCGTTTTCGGGGGCACACCACTCGATACGGAAGTAACGCACAACTGTCATTTTTATTATTTCATGCATGCTGCGACGCAGCAAAGCTAAATCAACAAAAATGACAGTTGTGCGCCGCCTCTGAATCGAGTGGTGTGCCCCCGAAAACGCGAGCACTTTGGAACTTGGATTCCGTCAGGAGTGACCTTAAGATGGATTATTGTTATTATTTCTTTATTATAGTTTTTTTTTCTATGTTTATTACTTTTAGATGGAACATAATCTAACCCAATTGACTTGATTTGTTTTACATCATGTGCTAAAATTCAAGTAGATTAGTTGAAATGCGGCTGAATAATAAGCGTCGAAGACAAGAAAAAGCGGGGTGGTTCTTTAATAGATCTATTCCCTAACATTTAAAACTCGGATGTGCCTAGTAAATTAAGCTACGAGGCGACAAAGTATCAGAAGAGTATGTAATACCAACAAAGAAGAAAATTCAAAAGAATATTAATTTTTAATGAACTAAATATATCGCAGAAATAATTCAATAACGTAGTCAGAAATATTTTTTTTAAGAATATTTGATGCGAATTTAGTTTTAACTCTAGATACCGTTTAATGCGTCCTGACACTTCAGTTCTCATTATTTTGTACCATATTCTAATCAGTATAATTGAGCGCCACTTGCTTTAGATACATGTAATAATTTTCATACTGATTGTGGCAATCAATGCAATTTTGAAACAACCTTACTAGATATCAATCAAATTACTTAGTTGCTCCTTGATAGTCGTAATTTTCCTGTAATAACTGATGCAATTATAGAAACCGCATTGTCAACGCTTGTCGCCATTTGACCCACAAAAAGGTTTCCCATATTCAGCGGGACAATCGACACAGTAGCGGTGGCAGTAAGTAAGATTAAAGATAGCCGGTAGTAGCAAATTGCTAATGCTCGGGTATGTCAGTGGAAGTAAGAAAAACCGCCAAACGGAAAACGTGGTGGTGATGTTGAGGTGCTATTCCATGCGTACTGAATAATTGATCTGTTTTGGATTTATCGTTTGCATGAGGTTTGAGGAACAACATCAATATCATCGTCCACAACAATGCTACCAACTACTTCTCCCCCTATAATAGTGACATCGTACAGCGATGCATGCGGTGGTACGAATGGGGGGAAATATCTTTTATTTTGTTCGCAAGTTCATATCACTGTCATGGTCAACTCGTACAGGGTGATGATGCGACGTCACAAGTATGACGGTGAAGTATGTCGGTTTCTGCAGAGATGGTGACTGCTTCGGAATTAGTGAAAGCTTGCACAATTGAATTCCAGCTATGTCAACTCATTATACCGGACGTGGCCCGCAGCAATTGAAATAAATGCTATGGCATGAGGCTATATCCGGTGGGAAATATCAAAGCGTCCTTGACTGTTTCTGACTTTTTGCGTCAGGGTTCACAGCAAAAAGCGTTGGAAATTTAACGACATGTAAAAACATAGATAAGAAATACAATCTAATAAACATTCCCCCTCCTTATCCAAACCATGAACCAGTCTGGGCACGCAATAAAAAGCGTTCCCAAATTCGTAAATCAGCAAAAATATTTCTCGAGAAACCCTAAATCTGAAGCTGCACGCAAAAAAGCGTTCCCGAATTTATGAACCAGCAAACATACACCGTGCTTTAAGTCATGGATTTGGGAGAACCAGTCACGTTTTCTAAAAAGTTCCAGAAAACGTGACTGCTGTTCCATTGTTAGTTCACGAATTCATAAACGCTTTTTTTGCGGGTGACAAATGCGAAAGGTTTATGCGGGCAGCAGGGACTATGTCCAAGGGCTTGACTATCCCTCCCCAGGCCATCTGCGAGTTGTGGGGCTTGCCTAGGATGTGGTGGGATTTGACAGTGTTAAACCTCCATAAAAAGCTGCATGTATCCGCAAGTAAGCCCCACCTAAGCGACCGTGTGCCGCTCAAAGCGCACAAGCCCAAGTCCTGGTGTTAGGTGGGACGCTAAACAGCCCTGACACGACGACCCTCCGACGAGACAGGAGGTTTGCGCAGGCACAATAAGCCGCCTGGAAAACCAATCATTACGAACAATATAAGAGATAACGCGATTCGATATAATCGGCAAAGACCTAGGCGACGAATACAGGATCACGATTGGAAGCTTGGACTATGGAATTGCAAGTAGCTAGGTTTTGCTGGTTGCGACAGGATGATCTACGATGAATTACATCCCGCAACTTCGACGTCGTGGCGCTGCAGGAAATATGCTGGACAGGATAGAAAGTGTGGAAAAGCGGACATCGAGCGGCTACCTTCTACCAAATATTATATATTAACAATATAGTCCACTCTTGCGGAAATCAGGCGAACACGCGGTTCAGCGCTCCAACGGATGGCGGTCGAACTATTTTGAACGCGTCGACGCGCGTCATTACTTGTTACTCCCTGCATCGCGGCACATACTAAAACGCGTCGTCGCACGCCAATGTCTTCAACTTATTTTTTAAACAAACATTGCTTTATCGATTCCATTTTTTTTTATTCTGTTAGTTCTATTTTGTTCTCATTTTGCCATTTTGATTGAAATTCCGTGCATGACTCATATTCAAAACTCTGTCTTTTTCATACTATTATGAGACCAATTCCAGTCTTTACCTTTCATTCGGAAAATCTTTGAAAATTTTAATTTTTTGTAAGACAACGCCATTGTTCTGAACATGAGTTATGGTTGGAATTTAAGCCAGAATGGGATTAACTCACTTTGAATGAAAATACCTGTTTATATCATATAATTATGAAAGTATTGTTTTGGAAATATTTTCTCTTTATTTTATTTCTTTCAAAATAAACTGTTTGCTTATCACGTATATTATGGTACTACGGTGCTTTACTGAACCAATTGTCTCATCCAGTTGCACTGCGCGTCAGATCTTGCAGATTGTGCTTCCGATAAAAAAAAACCTTATCAGTTTTTTGTTGTTGATACGTTATGCAACAGCCCAACTTCTGGATGTTGCACTAATGCTCAGACAAGGCAGGAATCAATTCATCCGCAAAGGAACGTAGGAGAACAGCTGAATCCGGAAGAAACTCAACGTATAGATCGGATCGTTTTTCAGCAGATAAGCGAATGTCAACGTTTCCCACGTGAGATTGTTGAAGAGGGTTCCAAATCAGGTCAGTGCATCTGATGGTTCCGGTACAAGTTGCATCGAAAAACAGCAGCAAAGATCCGATAGCCCGGAAGAGATTCAATTTGACGAAGCAGGATATGACAGAATACCGACTTGATGGAACAGGAGAATGTATGCGAGACGCTGCCTTAATAAGTTTTTTTTTGGAAATAATGCGAAAGAGCAAAAATTGAAACCATAGTGATGGAAGGAAGCTTTGAGAAAAATTGACGTTTCAATACTGCCCTAAAAAACAATAAAAACGCAGGGCCCACTTGATTTTTTTTAGAAAGTTGGTTAGCCTTTCGTCACAAGTTGGCGTTGCTGTCGGAACAATCTGTTCACCAAATGATAATATGGGATATTGAGAAGTGGGCTATCTTGTACTTAAATTTCTTTGATTCAACCAAAGCTGTGGCACCACCAACGAGCTGGGAACCGGCTTCGGTATGATGCGCCATCGTGTGATTGGGTGGCAGCCAATCAACGCAAGGATGTGCAAGCTAAGGATTAAAGGCCGTTTCTTCAACTATAGCATCATCAACGTGCATTGCTCACACGAAGGGAGACCCGACGACGAGAAAGAAGCGTTCTACGCACAGCTGGAGCAGACATACGATGGATGCCCACTGCGTGACGTCAAAATCGTCATCGGTGACATGAACGCACAGGTAGGAAGGGAGGAAATGTATAGACCGGTCATCGGACCGGATAGTCTGCACACTAGACTGGCCCAGATTACTATGGGGAGAAAAAAATGTTGTCGAATTCCACGGGGCACCCCCCCAGAATTGTGTCTTTGGGTGAGAAAATCAATCTCTGAAAATTTCAGCTCAATCGCTTGTTGCATAAGCTGGCGCATTTGATTTGAAGTTTGTATGGGGATTTCAGCCAAAATGTATAGGAAGATACACCTCCGTCACTTATTCGATCTGGAAATTGGTTCTGATTGCTCGATTGACCTCAGAATTGCAAAAACGGCAGTTGGTATGCTACAGAACAATTTCACAGAACATTGTATGATGATTAAATGAACTTTTATATAGTTTTCGGCTGATTTATTAGGAGCTGATTTGTGTATTTTTGGATTTTTTGATCGAATCGCATCAGCCAAAACCTATATAAAAGTTCATTTAATCATCATACAATGTTCTGTGAAATTGTTCTGTAGCATACCAACTGCTGTTTTGCAATTTGAGGTCAATCGAGCAATCAGGACCAATTTCCAGATCGAATGAGTGACGGAGGTGTATTTTCCTATACATTTTGGCTGAAATCCCCATACAAACTTCAAATCAAATGCGCCAGCTTATGCAACAAACGATTGAGCTGAAATTTTCAGAGATTGATTTTCTCACCCAAAGACACAATCCTGGGGGGTGCCCCGTGGAATTACAAAACTTTTTGTTTCCTGGGCCAGTCTACTGCACACCGTATCGAATGACAACGGCCAACGATGCAGCCTCCCGCGGAATGGTAGTCCGAAGCACCTTCTTTCCCCGCAAAAATATCCACAATGCCACATGGAGATCACCTAACCAAGAAACGGAAAACCAAATCGACCACGTTATAATCGACGGTAAATTCTTCTCCGACATCACGAACGTCCGCACTTACCGCAGTGCGAATATTGAATCCGACCACTAACTTGTTGCGGTGATCAACACGCGTCGGAGTCGTCCGCCGCGGCTAAACATTGGGCGGCTACAAGACGGTAGACTAGCCCAAGAATACGCACAGCAGCTGGAAGTGGCACTCCCGACGGAAGAGCAGCCAGGCGCAGTGTCTCTTGAAGATGGCTGGAGAGATATTCGAACGGCCATTGGTAGCACCGCAACCGCTGCACTTGGCACGGTGCCCCCGTATCAGAGAAACGACTGGTATGACGGCGAATATGAGCAGTTAGTGGAAGAGAAGAATGCAGCATGGGCGAGATTGCTACAACACCGCACGAGGGCGAACGAGGCACGATATAAACGGGCGCGAAACAGACAAAACTCGATTTTTCGGAGGAAAAAGCGCCAGCAGGAAGATCGAGACCGTGAAGAGACGGAGCAACTGTACCGCGCTAATAACACACGAAAGTTCTATGAGAAGTTGAACCGTTCACGTAAGGGCTACGTGCCACAGCCTGATATGTGTAAGGACATAAACGGGAACCTTCTTACGAACGAGCGTGAGGTGATCCAAAGGTGGCGGCAGCACTACGAAGAACACCTGAATGGCGATGTGGCAAACGAAGATGGCGGTATGGTGATGGACCTGGGAGAACGCGCGCAGGACATAATTTTACCGGCTCCGAATCTCCAGGAAATCCAGAAGGAGATTGGCCGGCTGAAAAACAACAAAGCCCCTGGGGTTGACCAACTACCAGGAGAGCTATTTAAACACGGTGGTGAGGCACTGGCTAGGGTCATTACCTGCACTGGGTCATTACCAAGATTTGGGAGGAGTTTTGCCGCAGGAGTGGATGGAAGGTGTCGTGTGTCCCATCTACAAAAAGGGCGATAAGCTGGATTGTAGCAACTATCGCGCAATCACATTGCTGAACGCCGCCTACAAGGTACTCTCCCAAATTTTATGCCGTCGACTAGCACCAATTGCAAGGGAGTTCGTGGGGCAGTACCAGGCGGGTTTTATGGGCGAACGCTCCACCACAAACCAGGTGTTCGCCATTCGCCAAGTACTGCAAAAATGCCGCGAATACAACGTGCCCACACATCATCTATTCATCGACTTCAAAGCTGCCTATGATACAATCGATCGAGACCAGCTATGGCAGCTAATGCACGAAAACGGATTTCCGGATAAACTGACACGGTTGATCAAAGCGACGATGGATCGGGTGATGTGCGTAGTTCGAGTTTCCGAGTCATTCTCAAGTCCCTTCGAAACCCGCAGAGGGTTACGGCAAGGTGATGGTCTTTCGTGTCTGCTATTCAACATCGCTTTGGAAGGGGTAATACGAAGAGCAGGGATTAACACGAGTGGTACAATTTTCAATAAGTCCGTCCAGCTATTTGGCTTCGCCGACGACATAGATATTATGGCACGTAACTTTGAGAAGATGTAGGAAGCCTACATCAGACTGAAGAGGGAAGCCAAGCGGATCGGACTAGTCATTAACACGTCGAAGACAAAGTACATGATAGGAAGAGGTTCAAGAGAAGACAATGTGAGCCACCCACCGCGAGTTTGCATCGGTGGTGACGAAATCGAGGTGGTAGAAGAATTTGTGTACTTGGACTCACTGGTGACTGCCGAAAATGATACCACTAGAGAAATTTGGAGACGCATGGTGGCTGGAAATCGTACGTACTTTGGACTCCGCAAGACGCTCCGATCGAGTAGAGTTCGCCGCCGTACCAAACTGACTATCTACAAAACGCTCATTAGATCGGTAGTCCTCTACGGACACGAGACCTGGACGATGCTTGTGGAGGACCAGCGCGCACTGGGAGTTTTCGAAAGGAAAGTGCTGCGTACCATCTTTGGTGTGGTGCAGATGGCGGACGGTACGTGGAGGAGGCGAATGAACCACGAGTTGCATCAGCTGCTGGGAGAACCATCCATCGTTCACACCGCGAAAATCGGACGACTGCGATGGGCCGGGCACGTAGCCAGAATGTCGGACAGTAACCCGGTGAAAATGGTTCTCGACAACGATCCGACGGGCACAAGAAGGCGAGGTGCGCAGCGGGCCAAGTGGATCGATCAGGTGGAAGATGACTTGCGGACCCTCCGTAGACTGCGTGTTTGGCGACGTGTAGCCATGGACCGGGCCGAATGGAGAAGACTCTTATATACCGCACAGGCCACTTCGGCCTTAGTCTGAATAAATAAATAAATAAAGTGCGAAAGGTTTATCATTCTAAAATAAGGTTCGAAAAACTTTGGAAATAAAATGAATAGGACTGGACCAAAGAAGGAGCCACCATCAGAATACAAGTCAATTCAGCGATTGTATGACATTTGCAAACCATTTGCCAGAATGATTTTTGCCAGAAAGCCATTCCCTAGAATAGACCATTTGCCAGAATGTACCATTCCCCAGAAATAGTAGAGCTGGAAATTCCGATTATTATTGGTGGCTAAAGAATAGAAAAAGAATGATATAGAGAAGGCCTGGCAAACGCCTATTTTTGAAGAAAGGATTACATCCACCATTGCCTTAATCCGGGCAAGCGCCTGCTATTAAAGAGATATCACATTCAACATTGCCTTAATCCGGGAAAGCGCCTTTTTTAAGAAAGGATCATACCAGGAGGGTGAAACGCCTGTCATCCGCGGTACAATGGCACTCTACCCAAAATCGTTTTTGGTACTTCTGTTATCAAACCTGCTTTCTGGATGGTATACCCTATTTCGGCTGCTCATTTTGGGTGATAGGCCGTACGCGCCGTAGTTAGTGCTAATTATCGACAATCAACTTTTCCTGGCGAAAGCTTGCAATTAGTTAAGATTTATCGAGCCTTTTGTGTTTGTATAGCTATTTTATGGCAACAAATAGCACGTTCTTTGTTATCATGAATTTAACGAAAAAAAAAACAAAAACATTGTACGCCATATCGAATGAATGATGGGTAGTCGTATTAGCCACCTCTTCAGTCCCCTAGATCGTACCCACCATTGCTTTAATCCTGGCAAATGCCTATTTTAAAAGAAGGGATCACATCCACCAAGTAAGTGCCTTAATCCGGCCAAGCACTTACTTTTAAAGAAGCAATTGGAACCACCATTGTCTTCTTTCGAAGAAGGGATCATATTCACCATTGCTTTAATCCTGGCAAACGCCTAGAAGGGGTCACATCTTCCCGGCAAGTAATCCTGGCAAGCGCCGACTTTTAAAGAAGGGATCACATCTCACAACCACCACCATCCGGGTAAGCGCCTGTTTTTAAAGAAGATATCACGTCACACTATTTTTAAAGAGGGGATAACATTCACCATTGCCCTAATCCGAGGAAACGCCTTCTTTTGAAGAAGGAATTACCGAATAGGACGTTTTGCCGAATACGACATTTGGCCGAATAGGATATTTGATCGAATAGGAAGAAACTGTTTAGGAAATTATCGGCCAATTTCAATACTTCCTACATTATCCAAAATATTAGAGAAGGTGATTCACAGTAGGCTGAGCAGTTTTCTTGAAAGAAACGACATCATCAATAGAAACCAATATGGTTTTCGAGCAAAATCCAACACTACCAGTGCTACAGTTAACCTTGTTGACAAAATACAGCAAAACATAGATCAACGTAGGATATGTTCCACTATTTTTATAGATATATCCAAAGCCTTTGATTGTGTGCCACATGAAATACTATTAGAAAAAATGCATCGCTATGGCATCCGAGGGAATGCCAATAAGCTTATTGAATCCTATCTTAATAACAGACAGCAATATGTAACACTAGAGAATCGATTAAGCACGTTAGAAACTGTACGTTTTGGAGTTCCCCAAGGGTCAATATTAGGACCGTTATTGTTTAATGTTTTCATTAACGATATTTTTGAGTTGCCCTTAAAAGGTGTGCTTCAACTATATGCTGATGACGCGGCCATCGTTTACAGCTCAAAAAGTGTAGAGGCCATATTTCAAGACATGCAACACGACTTGGACCTGATTCGCAGATGGTTCTATGACAATGGTCTGACTGTAAACGCCACGAAAACAAAATTTGTAATGTTTGCTAGTACTGATCGTTTTAACTATGTGGATAATTCTCTTTGGATAGGAAATGAGAAAATTGCGAGAGTTGAGGTCACAAATTACTTAGGTCTAATACTACAACAAAATCTAAAATGGAACATTCACATTGAACATATTCATAAAAAAATTGTCAAATTTCTCGGAATCCTAAGGCATGCTAATCATATGTTACCAACACATGAGAAGAAACATTTGTTTTATGCACACGTGCACTCGCATATTTGCTATCTAAACATAATATGGCAAAATGCTCCATTATACGTCACGAAAAAAATTACTGTCACGGTGAACAAATTTATGAGAGTCATCTTTGGGAACAGTACCTGGATCCAAATATTAGAACAGTAGATTTATATACAAATAATCAAGTAATGAATTTGAATCAAATTAGCTTTTTCGAGTCGGTTATGTTCATTTTCAAAGTTCAGAGAAATTTAATAAGAAATAATTTTGATTTACAATCCGCTAATGAATTGCATCGTTACAATACACGAAACACGGAAAATATCAATTTAGTCACACCAAGAACAAATTATGTACGTTTAGGATGCATGTATCCTGCTATTGTTAATTTTAATAATCTTCCACTAGAAATGAAACAAACAACCTCATTGAATACGTTTAGAGAAGGCTTAAAAAAATTTGTAATGGACCACATATTATACCGAATTGGATCAAAATGAATAACTCTCATACGCACAAACGAATAGCGAAGCAAGGCCTCCTTATCAGTTTTCTAACTGCCTGAGGTCTATTATAGCAAACTGGTTGCATTGTTAAGTTGAATAAATAAAATATAAAAAAAAAAAAAAAAAAAAAAAAAAAATAGGACATTTGGCCGAGCTGGACATTTGGCCGAAAGTGAAGGAAAAGTGAGAAATGAGGTTTGTGATGTGAGACGTCTCACTTCTCACTACTTATTTCCCACTTCTCGCTGTGAAAAGTTATAAGCGCGAAGTGAGTAGTGAGACGTCTCATTACCCACTTCGTACTACTCACTTTTAACAGTGAGAAGTGAAAAATAAATATGTCCTATTATGAAGACGTCTCACTTCTCACTGTAAAAAGTGAAAAGGGCGAAATGAGTAGCGAGACGTCTTCTGAATAGGACATTTTTATTTTTCACTTCTCATTGTAAGAAGTGAGTAGTGGGAAGTGTAGAGCGAAATGTCTCACAACTCACTTTTCACAGTGAGAAATAAGAAATAAGGAGTGAGATGTGAGACGTATCACTTCTCACTTTTTATTTCTCATATCTCACTGTGAAAAGTGAGTAGTGAGACATTTCACTTCTTACTTCACGCTACTCACTTTTTACAGTGAGAAGTGAGAAATAAGGAGTGAGAAGTTAAACGTCTCACTACTCGCTTCTCATTTCTCACTGCTTATGTAAAAAGTGAGAAATGAGTAGTGAGATGTCTCACTTCTCACTTCGCACTACTCACTTTTTACAGTCAGAAGTGAGAAACGAGGAGTGAGAAGTGAGACGTCTCACTACTAATTTCTCACTTCTCACTCCTCATTTCTCACTTTTCAAATGACATGCTCGGTCACGTTCGGCCAGATGGGTTTCGGCTAATGGTTTGTTCGGCTTAGTGGCATTCGGTCAAATGGCCAAACAAACCTTCCGCAACCAAAACATTTGATGTAGAAGTCACGGCTCTACTGGACTGTGGATGGAGATGTCCGATTATTGATCGTTCAATCGATTAAAAACCTCAATAATCGAGCTATTTAAAATCGATTGACTTCCTCTCAATAATCGAGATAATCGATCAGTTTGCTTCGATTAACACAACAATTATGGCAAAAATTTAACAATTTATTTCCGTCTTACATTCCTCCGATTATTTTGTTCACATCTAAAAAGATAACACTGAATCAATACTCGGTTCGTGATCCTATATTCCAACCTCGGCTGCACACCAGATTCTCCAAGCCATTTTGCACCTGGTCCGCCTGCCCACCGCGAATGAAAATAATGCCAAGATAAATAAATTTGAGCGTTGAGAGTCCAAACCAATTCCCATATTTCAAAATTCAAAAATTCTAAATTTGTTACTCTGGGCGCAAGATAATCTTCGAATTCTAAGTAATTCAAAGGCTCAACATAATATAGCATAAATTAAATCATATGATATTTGAAGCTAACAACAAACGACTTCCAAATTTTGTTAATTTTATCATATGCCTGCATGCTTTTAACATTGAGTGCATCTTAGTAACAGTGAAATCGAAGCTTCTTTGTTTGAACAACTAGTTTGAAGAAATCTCAGCGTGCAAATTTATGACAAATGTGCAGCTTCTGATTTTTAAGAATTTAACGGTAAATCGCACATGGGCAATTATATTGCTCAAATTTCCAGGGAAAAAAGAGGAACTATAAAATAATAAATTAACAATCATTTGTCATAAACTCAAGAATTTTGTAGAACAACGACTTTTGGGGGAAACAGTATTTTTATGCACTTAAATGCTTGAAAATCACTTTAACATGGACAAAATGTGAACGGAACGAATCGCAATGTTCACAAGACTTGTGAGCACACCAAAAGCTTTCGTATAGAGGTTGTTGCTATAGTTTTCGACGTTTATATATCTTGTTAGATTTTTTCCAAAATTGAAAATAACCCAAAAACACTAAATCGACTTTAGCCACCTCGAAATTTTATCCGAATTAGCTGAAAATTTGCCAGGAGACTTATTTTAGCATAAGAATTGTGATTCTGGACTGACCGGTTGAATTTTTGATACTTTTTGATTGATTGACTGTATAATAATCACAGAAGAGAAATCACAAGGTTCCCAAGGTGTAATCAATCTCGAATATCAGAATTTGAAAACAAATCATGATTTCAGTTTGATGTCGACATCAAAATATGTATTCAAATTGCTCTATTTTCGATATCGGACTGTGCTCGGGCTGCTATCACGAATATCGCCAGCAAAACAAAAAAGCTGATTTGTAAAAATCTGAATTTAATTAGGTATGTATGTGATTAAAAACGCATTTATAAATCATGAAACGCAGGGAGAGATTGTTGTAAATATCTGTTCTTATCTAGCTTTATAATACGACTTACTACTTACTTAAAGTACTGTAATATTGCGAACGAGATACGCCTGAATAGGTTGTAATAATCATCTATTTAATCTTAATGGAATTGAATCACCGAAATAGGCGATCCTTAGAATTATTTCCAACCACTTTACTAGCTGATAATACTACTCTGGTTTCTAGGCTGTTATTGAAAAAAGCCAACATTGATTATCGAACAGCCACTATCTCATTACACCCAGTTCTAGACTTCGTGATGACACCAAACTCGCATCGTACCTTCTATGGACATTAAGTCATATTTCCCTATCATATATTATTGTTTTGCTTCCTACAGTTAGCTACATTTGCTTCGA
This sequence comes from Armigeres subalbatus, assembly GCF_024139115.2. Classification (NCBI taxonomy): domain Eukaryota; kingdom Metazoa; phylum Arthropoda; class Insecta; order Diptera; family Culicidae; genus Armigeres; species Armigeres subalbatus. Next base: position 64,427,766 of record NC_085140.1, read on the forward strand.
ATGTCTTCCATCAGCGTCGGTCGTTATCGTTTGTGAGTAGCTTCCGCTCTATCCAGCAGGTGATTAATTTTGCATATCAAACTCGCCTTGCATCTGCAATCACTTGCACAGCGGAGTTCTGTAACCATTTTCGTCATTTAAGAAATCGTTGTAGAAAATTGCATTTCGGACTCGGACGCAACAAACGACTTGGAAACACATCAGTCGGCTGTAGCCGGCCACGTTTGGTGACGACACCACGTGGATGAATATTCAATTTCAAGTGCACCCGGTGCGGTGGAGGTGGCGGGAATCAACACACGCCGACGTCCTATAGGTCTTGGTCAACGGCACGTGATTGGATCGAGAGCTGAACCGGAGATAAGTACGTTAAAATTTATGAGCATTTTCCGCCAATTTGTTGTCACTCTGGGGTAGACTGTCTGGGGAGGCATCAGCGTTCTGCTGGGATGTGGGCCTTGCATCGCGTCGAGAATCTCCATTGTTGGTCGGCGAACAGTTGGTTTTCCGGAATGTAATTTCAAACTTCGATAGCCCTATCAAGTTCACATATGCAGTTGAGCGACCGGGTGCGGACGAATAGAAATGCTCATCTGGTACTAGGCTGATGACTGTGGTGAAGCTCATTAATACTGGGAGTAATTTTCGAAATTTAGCTGGTTGCAGTTGGTAGACAAAGTTTAGCACAATCAGCTGATTGCTCCATCTGTTGACGGCTGACTCAGTTGTCATCGCTCAACGCATCGGAGGTGTTAATTTATGCAATTCCGCAGAAAAGGTGATCCGCATTACATAAACAAAGCACTGCACTCGTCAGACAATCGAGAATAAGACGCAAAACCATTAGCCCAGAATTGACTTACAAATTGCTGCGGGAACCTATCGAGAATCTGCCCCGGAAGGGAGGAACACTATATGTGAACCCCGAGGAATGCCTTTTCTTGAGTAAGTGCGCCAGAACATGTGAGAGAGTGAGGCTATATGGTAATTACATAAATTGCAATTGATCAGCTGCATGCTGTCATTAGATGGTCGTTAGAACTAGATTTACTTTAAGGGATTCAGAAAAAGAGGACAATAAGACAGACTGACTGTGTACATGCAGGGAAAGAACGATGTTAGTATTCAGAATGATTTTTTGATTACTAATGTTTACAAACGCAACTATCATGCCTGGTTAGTTAAAAACATTGAACGTGTAATCATAATGATTACATTCCTACTTCGCTGGTATAAATATGTTACATGAATGGTAAGCAAAAAAAATGCCGAGATTTGCACAGGCACACGGTAATGGCAACGACAAAAAAGGAATTGCCGAAAACCTCAGCAGTCTCAAATTTCACAAATATCTTTCATTGCCAACTTTGATAAATGTCATAGGGGAAATGTTCCAATCTCCATTTCACTGAACATATATCCATCTCATCGCTAAACAAAGAAATACGGCACCAAATTCATCGCTTCTTTTTGTCAACATGCGTGCTCACTGCTGAAAAAATCACAAAAATAATAAACAAACCAAATTCCTTTCCATTGCTTTGTTTTTGATGGGATTGAAATAGGAGCTATGAGATGAAGTGGCGAACCGTTCCCATATATTGTTTGGGCATTTGTTCAACCGCTTGTCAGTGAAAACTGACGAGCGTCGGTAATTTTGATATTTTCTAATTCTGTAAAAAAACAAAAAAAACGTAACAATACAACGTAAACTTTAAAATTAATTTTCCCAAAAGAAGGCTTCCAAACACAGTCGAAACTTCAAGCAGTTAAAACATTATTGTTTGAACAACTGAGTCTGTAAAGCCAAATCCCATTAATATTTTCTAAAACATTTTTTTTATTTCCTCGTAATGCATTAAAATACATAAAATGGTGGTTTGTCCAAGTCACCTCTGGTTACAATGCCATCATCTATGTTTGTGAAAAACAAATGTTTGGTAATTAAAATGTACTTACATATCAAAAAGACAATTTCATTTAATTCTACCACCTTAGCTCTCAACAATGGGAAGTTAAGCTGATAGGATTTTCCCAAAGTGCATCTATTATGGAACGTACACACGGTCAAGCAGTTTGACCAACATTAACTCCACCTTTCGTTTATTCAAACATCCCTCAAGTTTTACCAACAGCGGCACGAACAATCAATTTATTCGACTAACAATATCATACACGAACGACCGAAGCGCCAACTTGAGCACCAACCATCAAAAAATATATGGGGGTTTGTGCAACTTCACTACAAATGCTCAAACATGTTCGGCGAACCTTGACTCCACCCCCGACAACTCAAACCAAAATCAAACCGTTTTAATTTTTTTCAACCGAGCCGCCAACTGTCAAATGGTTGTTCGAACAACTTCACACACGCTCAAACAACGCAGCAACCGAAGCGTTTTCTTAGGGGCGGAGTCAATGTTCGTCAAACTGCTTGACTGGTGTGTACGTTGCATTATGCAACGTACACACCAGTCAAGCAGTTTGACGAACATTGACTCCGCCCCCAAGAAAACGCCTCGGTTGCTGCTTTGTTTGAACGTGTGTGAAGTTGTTCGAACAACCATTTGACAAACCGTCTAAGACGAATTAAGTACTGTCCATTTAATTCCACCAGTTAATTTTCGTTATCTTTGCAGATACGTATTTCGACCACAACTGTGTGAACTGAAGACGACCACACAGTTGTGGTCGAAATACGTATCTGCAAAGATAACGAAAATTAACTGGTGGAATTAAATGGACAGTACTTAATTCGTCTTAGACGGTTTAATACATTCCACTAAAAGAGCTTAATATATTTTTCTGAACCATTTGACAGTTGGCGGCTCGGTTGGAAAAAATTAAAACGGTTTGATTTTGGTTTGAGTTGCCGGGGGTGGAGTCAAAGTTCGCCGTACATGTTTGAGCATTTGTAGTGAAGTTGCACAAACCCCCATATATTTTTTGATGGTTGGTGCTCAAGTTGGCGTTTCGGTCGTTCGTGTGTGATATTGTTGGTCGAATAAATTGATTGTTCGTGCCGCGGTTGGTAAAACTTGATGGATGTTTGAATAAACGGGAGGAGGAGTCAATGTTGGTCAAACTGCTTGACCGTGTGTACGTTCCATTAGTGGTAAATTCTTGGACTGGGACTGGGACTGTGGTAAATTCTTGGTGTCTAGTGAAATTTTCTCGAAATATTTTGAGTTTGGTTATGTGCTTTTGGTGATTTAAAATGCGTATTATTCAGAAGAGTAACAATAGAAAATGGACCCGAGACGAACTTTCTTTATATTATCAAACATAATCGCTTATCGTCGGTAGCACAATCATGGCGTCAGTATTGCGCATTTAGTCCTAAAATGTTTGCATGACGCTGATTAACTGGCAGCTAGGCCCACTTCCGACGGGACTCATACGAAAAAAAAACAAATAAATATGCAGTGCTGCCCGATGTTGTCTGTCTCAAAGACGATCTTGTTTTAATCGTTCACAACGTCGCTGGCACTAAATTGAATTTCGTAAGTCGTTTTACACAATCCATGTCATCCAGTCATGTTTGGAGTTAAGACATCGAAATTCAATTTAGTGCTAGCGATGCATGGGCCGTCGACGAAAAGTGAGATTTTCTTAGTGATTCAAAATGTGCATTATTGAAAATAAATCGGTTCTTTTCAGGACCTCCATTTTATACACATTATCGATATCGTCGGCAAAAAGTGAAGGACTATTAGTGATTCAGAATGCGCATTTTATACAAAAGCCATCGGTAGCAAAATCACAAGCGCGCGTCGGAGGCATACGCTGCAATAAATTTATTTGCATGGTTATAGAAAATTTGATGGCGTCAGTATCGGTCTGAGTGGATGGCGTCGGCAGGTAGTACTGCAGAAAACTTGTTCACTATGGTGGTGTCTTCATCGAATTGACTGTCGTTGGAAGAAAATGAAATTGTCTCGCAAGATTTTGGCTTTGTTGCTATTAGAAACTGAAATTGCGCATTATTGAATACAAAAAGGTTCTTTTCAGGACCACCATTTTTTACCAGAGAAGATTGATCCGGGATAAATCTTCAAAGTACAAAACATAATCGCTTGGCGAGGGTAGAAAGTTGCCATCGGTAGTGAAATTAATGTCGCTCTTCGGAGGGAGACAATTCAATAAATTTGACACTAAAATTCTCATTGTACCAAATATTTTACTTCTTCTAACCCTTTCTTACTACCTGTAAAATAAAATGATATTGATTGTACATATAACTTCATTTAAAAAACCTTATTTAATCATACTATACACACCAAATTTATATTTCTGGATCCAGCAAAATGAAATGCTGAGGCGCCTTCAGCTATTTAAGTGCTGAAAAAACAGCAAGCTTTATCTATTGTTGATTATTTAGCGAGTTTTCTTCAGCAAGTGGGCAAGCAATGTCAAACATTTTCATCGAGCGGAAAGCTGTTTTTTTCATTATTTGAAGTAACGACTTCGATATGGATATGCTTAAAATGTGTTTCATTGTCTTTTATCGGAAAATTGGTAAGTCAAGCAGTTAAATATCATTGTCTTTTGTAAAGCTTACCGTGATTTTATTGTCTATCCGGAACAAAGTTAGAACGCCTTTTATACCGAAGTTGGATTTTTCTCCAGGCACAGGCATCTTTCACAACTTCGTAAGTAGTGCCCTGGATGCGCCTAAAGACGCTGCACAACGCATCAAGGGCCCTTCCACAAATTACGTAACGCTGAAAGGGGTCAATTCTAGCGTTACGATCCATAGAAACAAAAAATAAACATTCCATACAAAAAGTGTTACGAGGGGGGGGGGGTAAGGGTCCAAAATCATCACATTTTGCGTTACGTAATTTCAGAAAGAACGCCAATTAGATAAAACAGACAGATTGACAGATAAAATCTCGGAAGAAAGTTCGGTTCGGAAGTCCCGACATCTGAATTTTAAGTTGGTGCTACGCCGACAATATTAGATTTTTTTCAGAAATGGATTTTTAAGAAACTTTTGATAATGAGCAGCGATTTTGCGTTTCCAGTGAAATAGACTTAGTGTGTAGCATTACTAAAACAAACATGTATATGTATATGTACTAGTCTACGTTGGTTGACGAAAATAAATTAAGTAAACAAAGAACCATGGCTCCGTAAAATATTATACATGCCTGAGCTCACCAAATAAACGAATTAGAAATTTTTTTTTATTTTTTTTTTTAAATATTTTACGCAGTTTACTTCGCGCGGTCGTGTCTTGTATACAATCCTTCTATTTTTTCATGCGCATCCCAACAAACAATTTAAGCTGAACAAGCTAGTTTTTTAACTGAAGAAGCTGATTTCCAACGAAATAAGCGCTTTATCAGCTTCCAATGTTTGTTAGCATGTCCGCTACGAAACTCGCCAGAGTCGTTTGTTTGCGCCAGTTAGTTCACAAAGTCGCTAAGCCTAAAACTTTCGATGGATGCTTATTAGGGGAAATGACGGCTTTAGCAGATTTTGTTCCATTATTGTCAGGGTTTTTTGTTGAACAAATTTTATGAAATTTGGCCACAATATTCTTTGATATGGAAAGAATGTTTAGGCCAAATTTGACAAAATCACTCGCGGTTTTCGGTAGCCTCTTCTTTAAAATGTAAATATTGTAAATGTCACTAATGAACGGGATTGAATGACCACAGCGCTAGAGGTAAATAAGTGGAAAGTAAGGTACACCGGGGCAAGTTGAAACGGTATTTTCAAAGTTGAAATTTGACGTGCTGTAAAAAAATCATCCTTTGATAAATTTTTAATCCGTTGGTGGTGTTTGATAGTTCGGGCCAAAGATTATGCATAAAAAATAAGCAATCTTACCAAACTTTTTTATAAATATTTTGTATACTGAAAATATTTTTTTATATGCATTGTTTCAACTTGCCCCACATATCGGGGCAAGTTGAAACACTGCGCTATATACAGACATAACTTAATTTTGCCGTATTAAAAACGAGCAAAGGGTAATGTTTTTAACATAACCGCGATTAGACGTAGGACTTGTATAAACGTAACGTATTTACATTTAACTTATAACTATGGATCTATGGAGTTTGATTGTAGGTATTGATATTCGAAACGACAATTTCCATGCTGTGTAGAATTATTAACAATTTGTTTATTCAAAACTTCTGGAAATAAAACAAATAATTAAATACATAACTAGAATTGCTTTGTTTCTAACTATTAAGCCATTATTTACTCAAGCATATGTAGGGCATTTATAGATTTCTTATTGATGATAGTATTGGATGAGCAGACCAAATCTCTCTAATTTTATTCTTCTTCATCCACCACCGTTGCCCTCGCTGCCTCAGCCATCATCGGCATCTAGCCGTGAACTCCGAGCGATGCGATGGGCGATCGCATCCATCGCAACCGACACCACTGCATCCGACCATCATCAAGCACAGAATGACAAAAAATGCGCCCACTTCTTTCATGCATATTCGCACACCCATCGGCAGTTCTACCGCTGGTGACTGCATGCTGTCGCTGTGTGGGTAAACACAGCGAACGAACGAACGATACGAAAAACGCGTGAGCAAAAAGCACGTCAGTACGCGCTGCTGTCACAAATTGTAATGTCTCGCACACGGCAGGCACTGCTTCTTTTATACACATAGAAAATCTTCCAGTGGACCGGAAGGCCTGTGACATACCGCATTCTGATGTCCGTGTTAGGAATGCACGGGATTGGTTACATATGAAATTTTTGCTGGCTTTGATAAGAATTGAAATTTTTAATAGCTTATCCTTTATAATCTTCAGTTTCAATAAAATTGGCAAATTGCTGGAGAGTGTCCGAGTCGATTGATATATAAATCTTAAAAATCCATCGAAAGGTAAAGGCGCTAGTAACGTTCGAAATCTTCCCTTCTAGCGTAACGCTCTCGATTTCCAAAAATCTAAATGACACCCAGTATAGTAAAGAAAGACGTAAGTCCTACGTCAAAACAAAACATATGTACTCAGTGAGACTCAAGATCCACGAGGATGTCAAGGTGACTGTACTTCCAGGATTCGCAAAAGAGTTCTATGTAAATTTTTGGCGGTTTTTATTTTCTTTCAGAAATTAGCTCAAAATTGTCTACTATATAAGAAAAATTGATAAAATAGTAGGCTGTGTTGTCTCATCTTGATATTTACTCTCATAAAAGACACATTCCAGATTTTGATACTCTTTTACACAAAAATAAACTAAAATATGGGACTCTTATGCGAGAAAGGGCAGTATACAACAAAGTCACAAACGTAATTTTCAGGGACCAAATTCTAGAGATCGCACCACGCTGAAAATTTATCACATGCAAAAAAAAGCGTTCCCGAATTCGTGAACCAGCAAAAATACACCGTGATTTAATTCATGGATTCGGGAACACCAGTCACGTTTTCCAGAACATTCCAGTGTCTGTGTTCCCGATTCCGTGGCTGTTATTCACGAAAAAATACACCGTGAACTTGTTAGTTCACGAATTCATGAACACTTTTTTTGCGTGCAGATTGATAACGTCCTACTGGTGACCACTCGGATTACTTTTCAGGATGTTTCATTAGTTGGTTTACTTGAATTGTGTGCCTAATTAATTCGGTTGTGGCTTCTCCAGAAATTCACATTAATTAACCAGCGTATCTCTCATAAACTCCTCGATTAGAGAAAGAGGGGACTGGGGAAGTGAATGGTGGAGTTACTGAAATGTTTACATGCTCTATGTTTTATTTTTTTGAGTGTCAGTGCTCACTACTAGGAGAAGTTGATTAAGAATCTCAAAACTAGACCACGCAGTTTAACCATGACCGTTTTCATCCTATTCTTTAGTAAAGATTGTATGAGGGCATTTATGACGGGATGGGCAGAAATTTATTAAATTTATTTTCAGAAATTTGGACCTTTTCATAAATTTATGTTCTCCGAATGTATTTACGGACCATGTTGAATTCTGGAAAAAAAATTAGTTGAATCGTTGTTTCAACATGCCCCACACCACGCATTTCTATTTGCCCCGATAGGTTAAAAATGCGGATCAATTTCAAACGACCATATTTCAAAAATTAAAATGAGATTTTCATTGATTTTTCATAATCATTATGCTTATTCAACATTGGTTGTTTGCTTACCATGCAAATTTGATTAAAAAACTATTCCAAACATTTGAGACCTGTTTCATTGGCACGTCAAATAGTTGGTTTAGATTTTGCAAAGGGTGGAAAATAAACAATGGCAGGAATTGCTTCTAGTAGCTGCAATATTCCGGGAATGGCAGTCAGAAGGTGCGTTGAGGGGAGTAGTTTGTTGAAAAAAATAATCAGGGCATTCGGTCATTTGAGATCTAAATTACAGCTTCTGTTTCAACTTACCCCGCATTTCAACTTGCCCCGGTGTTAATTAAATTGTTAGTTTCCAGACAAAATGCTATCTCTAATCGTCCCGAAATCTGCGTAAAAACGAGTTCAACAAAAATTGTTGTTTTTTTTCACAATTTTCAAGTTTTTCTTGATGATTTTGATAATCGTAGGGTTTCGACTTTTCGTTTCGATGAGACCAAAGCAAAAGTTTTTCGGGTCCAGGGAGAATCTGTGTTCATTGATTATTGTGAGGAACCTCTTCACACACCAATCTTTTCTTCGTAGCTAGCCTTGGAAGATATTGAGCTGGGAACCGGATTCATAGCGCTGGGTAAGATGCGCCAACGCGTGATTGGGTGGCAGCCAACCAACGCAAGGATGTGCAAGCTGAGGATTAAAGGCCGTTTCTTCAACTATAGCATCATCAACGTGCACTGCCCACACGAAGGGAGACCCGACGACGAGAAAGAAGCGTTCTACGCACAGCTGGAGCAGACATACGATGGATGCCCACTGCGGGACGTCAAAATCGTCATCTGTGACATGAACGCTCAGGTAGGAAGGGAGGAAATGTATAGACTGGTCATCGGACCGGATAGTCTGCACACCGTATCGAATGACAACGGCCAACGATGCATAAACTTCGCAGCCTCCCGCGGAATGGTAGTCCGAAGCACCTTCTTTCCCCGCAAAAATATCCACAAGGCCACATGGAGATCACCTAACAAAGAAACGGAAAACCAAATCGACCACGTTCTAATCGACGGTAAATTCTTCTCCGACATCACGAACGTCCGCACTTACCGCAGTGCGAATATTGAATCCGACCACTACCTCGTTGCAGTATGCTTGCGCGGCTACAAGACGGTAGACTAGCCCAAGAATACGCGCAGCAGCTGGAAGTGGCACTTCCAACGGAAGAGCAGCTAGGCGCAGCGTCTCTTGAAGATGGCTGGAGAGATATTCGAACGACCATTGGTAGCACCGCAACCGCTGCACTTGGCACGGTGCCCCCGGATCAGAGAAACGACTGGTATGACGGCGAATGTGAGCAGTTAGTGGAAGAGCAGAATGCAGAATGGACGAGATTGCTGCAACACCGCACGAGGGCGAACGAGGCGCGGAACAGACAAAACTCGATTTTCCGGAGGAAAAAGCGCCAGCAGGAAGATCGAGACCGTGAAGAGACGGAGCAACTGTACCGCGCTAATAACATACGAAAGTTCTATGAGAAGTTAAACCGTTCACGTAAGGGCCACGTGCCACAGCCTGATATGTGCAAGGACATAAACGGGAACCTTCTTACGAACGAGCGTAGGGTGATCCAAAGGTGGCGGCAGCTCTACGAAGAACACCTGAATGGCGATGTGGCAGACGAAGATGGCGGTATGGTGATGGACCTGGGAGAACGCGCGCAGGACATAATTTTACCGGCTCCGGATCTTCAGGAAATCCAGGAGGAGATTGGCCGGCTGAAGAACAACAAAGCCCCTGGGGTTGACCAACTACCAGGAGAGCTATTTAAACACGGTGGTGAGGCACTAGCTAGAGCGCTGCACTGGGTCATTACCAAGATTTGGGAGGAGGAAGTTTTGCCGCAGGAGTGGATGGAAGGTGTCGTGTGTCCCATCTACAAAAAGGGCGATAAGCTGGATTGTAGCAACTACCGCGCAATCACATTGCTGAATGCCGCCTACAAGGTACTCTCCCAAATTTTATGCCGTCGACTAGCACCAATTGCAAGGGAGTTCGTGGGGCAGTACCAGGCGGGTTTTATGGGCTAACGCTCCACCACAGAACAGGTGTTCGCCATTCGCCAAGTACTGCAGAAATGCCGCGAATACAACGTGCCCACACATCATCTATTCATCGACTTCAAAGCCGCATATGATACAATCGATCGGGACCAGCTATGGCAGCTAATGCACGAACACGGTTTTCCGGATAAACTGACACGGTTGATCAAAGCGACGATGGATCGGTTGATGCGCGTAGTCCAAGTTTCAGGGGCATTCTCGAGTCCCTTCGAAACCCGCAGAGGGTTACGGCAAGGTGATGGTCTTTCGTGTCTGCTATTCAACATCGCTTTGGAAGGGGTAATACGAAGAGCAGGGATTAACACGAGTGGTACAATTTTCAATAAGTCCGTCCAGCTATTTGTCTTCGCCGATGACATAGATATTATGGCACGGGAAGCTAAGCGGATCGAACTAGTCATCAACACGTCGAAGACAAAGTACATGATAGGAAGAGGTTCAAGAGACGACAATGTGAGCCACCCACCGCGAGTTTGCATCGCACGGGTAAAAATCCGGAGCCAAAAAGTGTCAAAATGAGTCATGATTTCAAGAAAAATGTGTGTTTTTATGTTATGAAAATACACCATGAAAAAAGGTCATGAAATCATGACTCATTTTGCCGTAACGCAAGCTTGGCGTTACGTTTTTGATATTTTATGACGAAATCTGGCAAAATGAGTCATGATATCATGAAGTATGGACTCCGGGACCATGAACTGAAGTCATGAAAACAGAATCATACTTCATGAATCTGGAATCTACCATTTATGGTTCAGATGTTTTTAACGAAAAGTGGAAATTTGGGTCATGATATCATGACGCATGCACACTGAAACCATGAACTAAGGTCATGATCGTAGATACATATTTCATGCATCTGGCATCTGTCATTTATGATCCCAGGGTGTCAGTTCAAATCTCAGAATATAAATCATGAGTTGAAATCATGCATAACTGACTAGCTGACAGCTAAAACAGCTAAGAGGGAACAGAGAAGTACAGATATTATTTTCAAGCAAATCTGATTCAAAATGCATTTTGTAACCAATTACCACTCAATCTATTTCAACAAATTCCTTCAAACAGTTCTGCTTCTTATTGTACATTTTCCATGATTTAGTTTAGGCAGAACCTTATTATTTACAAATATTCGAACTATATATCTATTTGAGCCTGCGTAATCATGGAAATTATTGTTATTATGAATTTAAAACTACTGTGAAATTGATTTTGTGTTTTATTTTCATGCTCCAGATAGTTTATGCTTTTGGCTTGTACTGATTAAATTAAGATAATAGATGCCAGTTTGTTAAAAACAGTAATGGATCCAAACCACGGAGCTGAGAATAACACCCATAGAATGTACATCGGCATCAACCGAGTCAATAGTCAATCATCAATTTGTTTCGCAGAAATTTTGATCTCCATATTTCTTTGCCCGCTTCGGGAAGAAATTAGATCGCATTTAGCGATCTATGGCAAAGAAGATCAGTGTATATATATAAACTTCCCTAACAACGTAATCGCTAGAAGATACTACGGATCGGAGATCGGCAACATGACAACTTCATGCCAGGTAAAGGCTGCCTTACACCTCGGGAATTTGGTCCGCGGATTTTTCCCCCATGTATTTTTGCATAAGCGATGTTTTCGGGATTTGGGCACGGAAAATCAGAATCCCGGCCCCATTTAAAATGCACGGGGATCAAAATCCGGCGGAAAATTTTCCCGAGGTGTAAGGTGGCCTTTAAGCATGAAAAGAATGATAAGACAAACCAAAAATCGCACTTCTTCGATGAAGCGGAAGTCGTGATAGGACTTGAACGGTCGATTTAATGTAAAACGCTTCCACTAGTTCTGGATTATTAGGCGGGTATCAGCTCATATTTGCAATGGTGAAGGAAAACAAATAAAACCAAAATATTTTGATAATCGCACTAACAACGGAACAATTTCCACTCCAAATCGAGAATATATTTGTGATGCAAAATTGTTAAAGCTATTTATCAATCGGTTAATCGAACGTTTTATCTATATGGGTGAAATTGGGTGAAACACCAAAGGAATTTCAGCACACAAACGGCACTCTGAATCACGAAAACTTAGCACGTGAAATTAACATGACTTCAACACATGATTGTAAATTTTCTTCTTTTTTTCAATATAACGTATTAAATATAAATATTAAAACTTAAAATTGATTCGAACTTATCTGGATCGGTATACTTAGCAGTAAATATTTAAAATAAAGCAGGAACGAGCACGAGTAACAGGGAAAAACTGCTTCCTGGGTACAGTACAGCGTCGCCGTGTCATAGTTGGATTTCGGAACAGCGTGTATCAATCGGAATTCTTGCGGCGTACACCGCTAGAATTGGTCCGCAGCTACCAGATTGGATCCGTGAATAGAATAGTCAGAATTGCGGACAGCAGCACCTCGATGCAAGCACGAGCAGGATCAATTCTGTAAACATTCTCTGAATTTGTCGGTTTAGTTCGATACAGAACCAATGGATGAACAACGGGAGAATGACCGTGAAGCCCAGGTATAACCAATCGTAGTGGCGTAGGTCTGAGTCAGGTCAGGGCGGGCACATGTACTGCTTGTCCACTCGGAAGCCTCGCATACAAGCACCGCATTCGCCATAGGATGAGTTTTCCAGAAGAGTCCGTCCATATGTAGTATAGTCTGGGGCACTCTTCCATTGTTATATGCATACACATAAACCGATAAAAATCGCGGATCCAAGATTATTAATATTTTCTTATAACTATTGAACTATTTAATTATTTGAAAAAAAATGACGAAAACACGACCCGAAAACATCTGCAAGGGACGCCTTGACAGAAATGAAATGAGAAAAAATTGACACGTTTGCGTAACGCTGATATTTTTGACGTATTTTCATGACTCTAAGTCATGTTTTCATGACTCTTGGTCATGATTCCATGACTCATAGTCATGTTTCCAAGACTCAGTGTCATTTTTCATGACTCAGCTGCATGATTTCATGACTCGGAGTCATGAAAACATAACTCAATATCATAATATTTTATTTTAGAAAATGCGGCTTGCTTTTTGATAACGCTTCTGGCGAGTATGAACTAAATTCAAGAAAAAAATGCAATTTTTCATCATGCTATACGTCGTTTGGGTCATGATATCATGAATTGTAGTCATGATATCATGACCCAACCGGTTTTATGAAATCATGACTTTTTATTCATGAATTCGGTTGCGGATTTTTACCCGTGCGGTGGTGACGAAATCGAGGTGGTAGAAGAATTTGTGTACTTGGGCTCACTGGTGACTGCCGAAAATGACACCAGCAGAGAAATTCGGAGACGCATAGTGGCTGGAAATCGTACGTACTTTGGACTCCACAAGACGCTCCGATCGAATAGAGTTCGCCGCCGTACCAAACTGACAATCTACAAAACGCTCATTAGACCGGTAGTCCTCTACGGACACGTGGAGGACCTACGCGCACTTGGAGTTTTTGAAAGGAAAGTGCTGCGTACCATCTATGGTGGGGTGCAGATGGCGGACTGTACGTGGAGGAGGCGAATGAACCACGAGTTGCATCAGCTGCTGGGAGAACCATCCATCGTCCACACCGCGAAAATTGGACGACTGCGGTGGGCCGGGCACGTAGCCAGAATGTCGGACAATAACCCGGTAAAAATGGTTCTCGACAACGATCCGACGGGTACAAGAAGGCGAGGTGCGCAGCGGGCAAGGTGGATCGATCAGGTGGAAGATGACTTGCGGACCCTCCGTAAACTGCGTGGTTGGCGACGTGTAGTCATGGACCGAGCCGAATGGAGAAGACTCTTATATACCGCACAGGCCACTTAGACCTTAGTCTGAATAAATAATAATAATTATCACCGATCATGCCATAAGCAAACAAATCATCATATCAACGGTGACCAAAAATCCATACGGTAGCGAAAATCTCAGCCAATTAACCCTCACCCGTACACAGTTAACGATTACAACAGAAATGGTCCAATGGCTCAAAAAGACTCACGGACATGTAGATCGGTCGCCGAGAACGATTTGAATGGACCACAGTTGAACTACGAGCTAACAGGACAAGGAACATCGGTTTTGGAAGCGCTTGCACCGCACCGGAGGGAATATTATTAGCGGAATAGAATAGATCTGTCGTCGGAGACTAGACTCCATAATGACTCAAGCATCACAAAATAAAATATTTTTTCATGTGAAATTTCAAAAAAAAAGTAAGATATTACAGAATTGAGACCCATATGGGCGCAACCCGAGTTAATCTGCACCTGCGGGAGCACACAATGTTGGCTTTGGGGGAGTTTATAGTAAATATTAGTGCACAATTTTAAGAGACTGTGAAGGTGTTCGGCCGTAAGGCACACTATTTTTATGCACACATACACGCTCCCATCCACACATATCGCTTAAATAGACGAAAAGAAATGTTGCATTTGGGCAAAGCTTCTTAGTTTTCGACCAATACAGAATCTTTGGCTCTCGATTGTTTACCTGTTGAAATTGTGAAGACCTTCAGTCGATTGGGAGAGATTTTTTCCTTCGGAGTATGATGGATCTGCTGTCGGAAATTATATTATCGTATCATGGCCAAGCCGTGTTAGCTGAAGCACTCATCGAGGACGTGACGCTGAACGTCATGAGAAAGAAGGCAGAGCAGTTTTGATGCTGAATAGCTCAAATGCAAGAATCAAAGGGCTTAGAAATCATGAAGAGCGTCGGAGTAAAAGTATGACATTATCTCGAAGAGGTGGAAAAACTCCGCTTCGTCTGTGATTGGAAGAAGCTTCTTCTTCTTCTTCTTCTTCTTATTGGCATTACATCCCCACACTGGGGGACAGAGCCGCCTCGCAGCTTAATGTTCATTAAGCACTTCCACAGTTATTAACTGCGAGGTTTCTAAGCCAAGTTACCATTTTTGCATTCGTATATCATGAGGCTAACACGATGATACTTTTATGCCCAGGGAAGTCGAGACAATTTCCCATCCGAAAATTGCCTAGACCGGCACCAGGAATCGAACCCAGCCATCCTCAGCATGGTCTTGCTTTGTAGCCGCGCGTCTTACCGCACGGCTAAGGAGGGCCCCTGGAAGAAGCTATAGAACTTATTTTTGTAGTGGCTTAGAAAGTATATAAACTGTTTTACCACAATTGGCTTACGGCGAAAATGAAATATTAAGTTATCCTCCAATCACATACATCAAACAATCTGAATAGTAACCGCATCATAAAATTGCGACATTGTCACCACAATTATTCCCATGCCCATCTGCAGCATCAGTCTGTACGTGGCGGAAATTGAATTGGACATCGTGCACTTAGCACATGCAAAACCACAAACCAGCCCGTCATTTTTGTCTCGCTCACACTCTCTGGCATCCATTCATCACGATTCTGTCACACGTAACCGCATGCTACCGCCGCCGCCAAAAAAAGCGCGGATCCGCATTTGCTCAATTTGTGACCATTACGGCAAACGCTACCGGTAACGAAGCGCGCGATACGCTAGCCCGCCGAACAGCTTTTATCGATACCTACATAAACATGCACACTTGGCTTAGTACTGGCGGTCAGTAGTAAATTCTCGTGGCACTAAACACGATATGTTCGTTACGATGCAGGCCTGTACAGAGTGTTGATTAATCCAATCAATTATTCCAAGCACTTGACGCCGATGACACGGAGAGTTCAACCGCCTGATGTAGCGATGACCGCCATCATATGTTATGTATGTAAGCTGCTTGAAACTGGAAACAGATAGCAGTAAGGGAAAAGTACAATCCCACATCATAATGCGATGAATGATCGCAGAAAAATAGCATTTCTCAAAGAGTTGGTTTTCAAGACGACGATTTCCTCTCGAGACAACAATCCGAGACGACAGATGTTGCACAGGTTTTCACCTTTTGGTCACCCACAAATACTTACCACGGTTTACAAATAGTGAAAACGGCTAAATTGAATTTGGACCAGGGCCAAATCTATTTAGCGCAAATAAACGATAAACTTAGGACGGCTACAACCGAAGGTCGAACGAGTGCGATTTTAATGTGTCCGAGCTGCGCTTGGTTGCCGAACAAAATAAACGATTTCCAGTGGCGTCTAGTGAGCACAAAGCCCTGTTCTTGACGATTTCTTGGCGGTGGCTGATTTACAAGCGATCCGGTATTATACTGCCTTACATCAATTAGCGCTACGAATTATCACCAACTAAATTTGATTTCCCCACCATCCGAGATCAGCAACTCGGACGATAGATCTTCATCCGCCCGTACAGCGACATTTAGAGAGTGCTAAATTGGAAAATTACCTGATAATATCACAATTGATGCTATTAGCATAAAGCTGCCACTTCTCGGGTCCGCCGCGGCCCTCCTCATAGTTGCGTCTGCTGCTCTGCTGTTCTGTATGTGGCACTATCCGAACCCGCGTCTAGCCGGTGGACGACGACGGTCGTGTGGATGGATATGCTGGATTTGCGTGTTGATCGCACGCCAACTTTTCTCGCCCCACACCGGCAATTGGGCGTTTTTGCACTTTCGGTCGGACTCGGTCAGTCAGTTGCTGTTTGGGGGGTTTCCGTTTTTCACGCGTTCGTAACAATCAAAAACACTTCGCACAATCAACCGCAGAATGGTGGCTCCACATAGCATGGAAATATTTATCATTACCAAATAGGTTCACTTTATTGGTCTGGCGTGCCTGGTTCGGGGGTCGCGTCGCTGTCGTTGCCGATCTGTGCTCTGAGCTTTGATTAGATGCATTAGCATTACCCGCCGTACCGAACGAAGAGTATCGCCCGCATATATGGTTTAGTTGAATTAGGCCCCTCGCAAGTCTAACGTCAACAAAACCGGCCGGCATATACGTACGTGACATCATTTGGTGCTAGGGAATCAGATTGGATTTTCTTGACTGCGCTACATACATCCTGTAGTCTAACCGGATGAATAAGATCTTGACCGATAAATTCTGATGTTCAGAAGTACGGGCAAACATTATGGTTCATTAAGATGTGTATATCCAGTTGTCTGGGTGTTGAGATAATGTTATAATGGAAAAAATAAACTAAATCGTAAATTACAGCAATCTGCATGTATCAATTTCAACACGGGTGTGTATTTTTCCTCAAAATGAATATAAGTGCGTTGTTGCATACAATAAATGGGTATGCAAACAATACAACCAAAAACTTGGGCAAAAACAAGTCACATTACATGTGCCACGTGCTCAAATCGTAGGTGTTATTTGATTATTGCGGCAAAACTGAAGGTCGGTTCATCTCATTGCACATAAGATTTCCAGCGTCAAATCACTAGTCAGGAGAAAATTGGCCGACTTAAAATAAGAAAGTCTTTATGGTTTAACATCTACTGGAAAAGCTGCCAGCCTACTGGCAAGATTTCTGCATTATGTGATTACCAACATTTGAATTGAGCAGGTTTCTTGAAATGAGGGGATGGAAGGTTGGAAATCTGTAGTCATTCCAAGCATTCACATATTATCCGGTCAAAGTGTCATGTAGCGTCGACAGGACAGGTCGTCGAATAAACGTATGACATTTGCCAACCAGTTTTCTTCTTCAAAAGCTGCTGCTGTGTAAGAGTCTCGTGCCAATAACTTTTGCATATTTTTTTTCTGTTTCAACTTGTACGGTACGCAGTGCAAACATCTCTAAATCGAAATAAATTACCCGTACACCAAAGCCATGAAACCGTGCAGGCTGGTTCACTAATACCGCAGGTACTGATTTATTTATCTTAATTTCTGATTGAGCAGGGGATTGTAAAATTAATATCTGTCATCATAAGTGAAGAACTAATAATCACCTGAATTCATAGAAACTCTCGATCGTATTCGTATTGTTGTTTATCTCAATGTCCTTGTTATCTACCAAGAACATGTATGTAGATAAATGTAGTATTGTGTGGCATATACACACAGAATGTTTGTTCGACTCGTCACAGTTATGAAACATTGACAAGAATGTCAATTAAGTCAACATTAGCTTAGTAATTACTTAAGCACCTTGAATTCTCTTCCTTTCCTACTATATTCTTGTACTTCGTAACCTCGAGCAAACCGCAAGTATTGAAAATGGTGCCGTAACGTAATTAATGGATTTTCCCTTATGTATAAGCATCAAGATTAAAATAGTGAGCATCAGCATGAGCATGATTGACCGCCCACGGTTGCTATTCTGTTATTGCCAGGCCAGGCAAGCAATACCGGCGCCGGCCGTGTCCGAATGCAGGTCAATTGAGGAAATGGAAGGAAATGTTGAAGGAAGCCGACTAGACATCTGGACTTCCACAAGAAATCACTGATATATTGGATATAGGAGGTAGTGAGCGTAGCTAGGTTCGTTTTGGTAAACGTAATGCCGCGTGAAACGTGTAGTTAGTTTGATCGCAAAAAGCAAAGCAAAACAATGTCGATCTCTGGATCGTTCTGCGCTTCTAAAACACATTAGATCGCGCACTAATTATTTTCTTTTCGACCGCACGAGGCAAAACAAAGAACGTGGATCTCGATATCGCTCTGCGCTTCCAAACACTTTTTATCACGAGCAAATAAATTTACATTGCGACCGCAGAAGACAGAAAAAAATACGCATATCTCGAGATCGTTCTGCGTTTTCGAATACGCTAATAATTTTCTTTTCGATCGCACAAGGTACTGCGCTTCCAAAAGAGTTCGATCGTGCGTAAATTAATTTCCATTTCGATCGCACAAAGCAGAACAAAATAATGCGGTTCTCGAGATCGTTCTGCGCCTTCGAAATGCGTTCGAACGCGAGCTGTTTTTTTACCGCCCAAGGCAGAGCAAAAAATGCGGTTTTCAAGATCGTTCTGCGCCTCTAAAACACGATCGATCGTGCACTAATTCGTTTACATTTAATACATTTAAAATCACAAAATCACATAGGATTTCTCTCAATTTCCTAACTAAGGATATCCTACAACAAACGTACATTTGAATTGATATGAAATCATGTCCGTTTCCGTTTTATGAATAAAATTTTACAAATCAGTTAAAAAGCCGTTTCGTGCGTTTTGGCAGAACCCCGACCATATAAGGGATCATTCATGTCAAACGCAAAATTTTAAGAATATCAACAGAATAGAATTTTAATCATCCGTATTCTAATTTGGGAGTAGTGCTATTTTTACGTAGGGAATGTTTAAGGGTTTTGCAATATTCCTGGTAATACTGTTTTATGGTTACATATGGCCCAAAATTTTATTTACTTTCATATAGCATCGAGTATTCGAGAATGTTTCCAATATTTGTCATGATCTTTAAATGTTTATTTCCCATTGTTTTGAGGATTTGGCACGACATGTTTTTCAGCTATTACTTAAAGTTTTCTCTGAATATTTATACCTCTAAACGAGAATTAGAACAATTTCAAATTAATAGCGACCAGCCCAAAAAAACATAAACAAATATTTCGAGCTCTCGTTTTGCCTTTCTCGTATACAAAGTTTACATAAAGGCTATACTGCCGCTAATCGCAAGTCGAGTACATCGAGCATTGGTAATTTTCAGTTATCACCATATTTCACTTTATTTTCACATGTACTATGAGTTATGTTATTCTTTACGAGATGTTTGTTCTAGAAAAGTGGGAAAAAATATCAAGTCAAATTTTCCCAAATGGAAAAGTAAGCGCAAGTCAGTCACATCGAGTAAAACTATACTCCCTTCGCAAAATATCATTCAAATTGTTGTTTTTGTACAATATCTTATTCCATTAGTTCAATACTAGTGCTTAGAATGCATATCGAAAACATATCCAAAATGTTCTATTAGGCAGCACTGAACCTGTTGAGCGCACTGATGCTTATTATCCATCAAGATATAAAGATTAGACATCTTCATGTTTTCAAAAAGTACCAAAAATTCAACCGGTCAGCCCAGAATCAGAATTTTTATGCTAAATTATTCAGCTGATTCGGATAAAATTTCGAGGTGGTTCAAGTCGATTTAGTGTTTTTGCGCTATTTTCAATCTTGAATAAAATCTAACAAGAGATATAAACGCCACAAACTCTAAACGGAAGCTATTGGGGTGTTCTACAAGTCTTGTGAACATCGCGATTCATTCCGTTAACGTTTTGACCACGTTAAATTGATTTTGAAGCTCTTAGGTGCATAAAAATACTGTTTCCCTAGTCTTTGTACTACAAAATTCTTGAATTTATTACAATATAACATTTTGCTTATTTATTATATTATTATTTCCCTTTTTCCCCTGGACATTTGAGTAATATTATTTCCAACATGCAATTTACCGTTAAATTCTTAAAAATCAGAAGCTGAG
This sequence comes from Armigeres subalbatus, assembly GCF_024139115.2. NCBI lineage: Eukaryota > Metazoa > Arthropoda > Insecta > Diptera > Culicidae > Armigeres > Armigeres subalbatus. The sequence continues at coordinate 64,448,288 of NC_085140.1, forward strand.
TATTTGTCATAGATTTACACGTTAGGATTTCTTTAAAAAGGTCTAATAAAGATGGATTTCAAACTTAGTGGCTTCAGGGCTTTGATATATTTATGCCTATGTAGTTGTTATCATTTACCCATTAGATGATGATTAAAATAAACCGCGATTAGCATTTCTCCGAATGTTATTCACATGGAAGCTTGTCCTTTCAAATGGAACATATATACAGTTTCAGTAGAGCAATGATATTTTGTATTGAAATAATTGTAATGCAATGCTTACCTTTAAACATATAGCAATTATATTTGTCCCTGAGCTGGTAAAACCGAAGAAATTTTTTTATTGAAAAAACTTCCTTCGGATCCGACGGGATGGCAAAATCCAAGGACCTCTTCATCCGAGCTTATAGATAGGTACTGCGAAATACTACCACTCAGCTTAAATGGATGTTGATTACAGAATGGAAATCGTCATGGCAATGTTGGCGGTTACTTTTCTAATTCATGAAGATTGTAATCGCAAGTCAGTCATATTGAGTTTTTCAATGCGGCTAGGTAGGATTAAGTTCTTTCTTTATAAAGACTCATCAATTTGTTTCTGGGCGAGCGTGGTTCAGAGGTGAGAACTTAAGTCGAGGCTTCATTCGCGTGATGTCGAGACTTATGTCCAATCACTATTCACTAAACGCACATCTGTACAGAATAAACCTTGTCGATAGCAACTTATGTAGGTGCGGAGCCGGTTATGATGACATCGATCACGTAGTTTGGTTCTGCTCGGAAAACGACGTCTCCAGAGAGCAATTATTGGATACCCTAGTGACCCGAGGTAAACAAACCTTCCAGGAGATAAGAGGTGTTTTGGGGGATCGTGATGTGGTCTATATGCAAGCCATTTATAGTTTTCTTTGTTCCTCTGACATAAAAGTCTAATACTTTGTTTTTTTTTCTTTTCTTCGAAGTTTTTTTTTTTGTTTTGTCTCTGTCTTTCTGTCCCGTAGAGCGCCATAGCTCTGGCCGTCCGGAAGATGCTCCCATGCGAACCATTTTTCGAGCACGACGACACACCACATCGTCCCCGACGCCAAATGACCGGATGAGCTGCTGAAATTCCTTGATTATGATGATTCCCTGATTCCCGAATCCTAATCCCCATCCATCCTTAAACATTGTAAACCTAACCTCGAGTCACCACGAGTACGTTGGCTTATTTCCCTCTCTTACTAATTTAATAATAAGATTATGTCGATTGTACATAGCACAAAGAAACGTGGCTCCGTAAAGTGTTATACACGCCTGAGCCTACCAAATAAACGAACTTGGAAAAAAAAAGACTCATCAAACATGCATATTTTCAATGTGTTAAGGCAGTAGTTTGGGAAGAAATTCATTTAAACACAGTAATAAATGAAAATCAATGGAAAATCTTTGCGAGCCGTTTTCTCATTTGCATTTTTTCTCAGATGTGCTCGACTTGCGGTTAACGGCAGTATATGTTCGCTCCAGAAACGAACTTTTTATAGGAGGCCCGGAGACCCATAGTTTTATACACCGATCGACTCAGCTCGACAAATTGAAGTGATGTCTGTGTGTGCGCAAACTCACTCATTTTCCAGGCACAGGCGCTGTACTGCCGCTAACCGCAAGTCGAGCACATCTCTATATGGAGGCCCATATACAGATGTGCTCGACTTGCGGTTAGCGGCAGTGTAGTCCCTTCATCAATTTTCTCTAACATTTCACCACCTCATTGAACCGAGAGAAATCGATCAATACAGTTACGCCACTATAAAACAAAGCGCGAGAATTAATCACATAGTAAAAGGTGTATGTTTCACATAATTTGCCAGAATTTAATAACTGGAATGTAACTGCTCCTAAATGTGACTCATTGCACAATGGGAAAATTCGATTTTAAAGGTGAAACAAAATTATAACTTTCTTCACGAACAACTTACAGAAGAGATCAAGAGTTTATTCGAAAGAGAATTTTGCAAAGAATTCAGTGAGTGCTGTTTCATGGACGTGGAACGCTTCTGTATGTAGTTGTTGAGCTCGTTTTGCCCTAATGCCCCATATATCGTGAGTTTCCAAACTAGTTGTCATTTTATTTATTATTCACTGTGGATCCACAGAAGGGCACAAAATGTATTTTGTTGGTAAAAGTTAGAAATTTAAGGGATTTTGGGGTCAAATAAGCATCAAAATGCATTTCTCCCTTAACTTTTCAAAAGGACCTAAGTAACATTTTTTTCATGAATTAATTTGAATAGCGCAATCAACAGAAAAACATGAAAGCATATGATTGCAGTGCTCAAATTAATTCATGAAAAAATGTTACTTAGGTCCTTTTGAAATGTTAAGCGAGATTTTATGTGCAATTTTCATGTATTCTGTAAGAAAATAGTAATATTTACAGATAAGTGTTGATATTATTGTTTCAAAGTGTTGAACAGATATTGACAAATGTTAGCCGAACAAAAATTAATGAAATAAATCGTTTCACAAATGTTTTATTTGGTTATTTATTGAGTAAAAAACGATTTTAAAAAACTTTTGAATATCATCGATGCCAAACATTTCCAAACACACACTAAACAAGCACAGCACAACTAGACAAGAATAGTCATGTGTTATGAGTCTTGATGTGATCAAAGATAGGAGGTGATGGGAGATACTCTTTTTTCTTGCCTTTTTGCTCAAATTCCCCTGTGAAATAATATTGTTCAATAATTCTGAGCAAGGGAATGATGTAGTAATGTTAATTTAATTGATATTTTCCAATGATATAATGAAAATAACAAATAATCATATAATTCATTAAAAATATTCAAATATAGGGGATTTAGCGGTCATACAGCTTATTTAATGTAATTTTTTATACAAAATAGGATAACTTTTCTCACGATCGGAGCGACTCACAGGTAAGGTTAAGGGCTTATTCGAAAGCGAATTTTCCAAGAAATTCAGTGAGTGATATTTTATAGACATGTATGTAGTTATTGAGCTGGTTTTGCCCCAATGTCCCATACATCAAAATTTTTCCATATTTTGGTACTTTTATCTTACAAAAATTACACTGAAATTCTGTTTTCTTATTCATTGTAGATCCATACATAGCACTATACATATTTTGTTGGAAAAAGTTGTAAATTTAAGGAATTTTGGGGTCAGATAATCATCAAACTGCATCTATGTGAATTTTTCATATATTCTGTAAAAAATAATAATACCCAAGAAATCATTTGCACTATATTACGTCGAATGATCATTTGGGGTTAATATACGGTGATTTAAAAACTTGTAAGCATTGATGATGGTCAATTTTGGCGAAATCTACAGCCTATTGATTATTCAGATATTTACAGATAATAGTTGGTATTATTGTCATAATTTTTTTCAACAGAAATTGATACCATAAAAATACAAATATTCATATATTACATTTAAAATGGATTTTTAAGGCATTTTGGGACAAATAAGTGGAAAAATTCATTAATTATGTATTTTAAAAAAAAGGTTCTGGGCCCTGATCCCTTGTTTCTTTTCCAAAGCAATCTACGAATATTTGTTATTTTTATAGTATCATTGACAAATTATTATTGAATCAATGTTACTCCATCATTTCTTAACCCAGAATCATTGAGCTATATTATTACATAAGGGGAATTTGGGTGAAACGTAATGAAAAAATAATATTTCCTATCCATTCCTATCTATTATCTCATCGACTAATATATTTACTCTTATCTAGTTGTGCAAACGGGTTTGGTTTGGGAATGATTGGCATCGGCATTTTTCAGAAGCATTTAAAAAAATGAGGTTTACCCAATAAATCACAAAACAAAACACTTGTTTCACAAACATTCATCAATGTCTGTAGAATATTTTGGGAAAATAATAATATTTTTATTAATTTTTACAGAATACATGAAAAATTCACGTGCAATTTAATACTTATTTGACCCCAAAATCCCTTAAATTTCCAACTTTTACCAACAAAATATATTTAGTGCCCTTCTGTGGATCCACAGTGAAGAGATAAAGATTTTAGAGCAATGTCTTAAAGATAAAATGACAAATAGTTTGGAAACTCGTGATATATGGGGCATTAGAGCAAAACGAGCTCAATAACTACATACAGAAGCGTTCCATGTCCATGAAACAGCACTCATTGATTTCTTTGCAAAATTCTCTTTCAAATAAGCTCTTGATCTCTTCTGTAAGTTGTTCGTGAAGAAAGTTATCATTTTTTTCCACCTTTGAAATCGGATTTCCCCATTGTGCATTGGTCGTCACAATATGGGATTGTATCAAATGATGATACTACAGGGCTTAGCCAAAAAGGTTGAGATAGGAAAATTTCCTGGAAATTAAAATTCCCATAACTGTGCATAGAATTATCCGATTCGGATAAAACCGGAACCATCGGACGCGAACACTCTTCTAATGTTCTGCATCATCCAAAACCTCAGATTGGCCCTTTGCCACAGGAGAAGTTTCGGTTTTCTTTTCTTCAGCCTGTCAATTTATGTAACGTTCACTTTCATCATGTTTTATATTTTCCCCAGAAACTTGAACTAATATGCCGACCAATGCAATGTTGACTTTGTTTTCGATACCGAAAAGGGGGGCTACTTTTCAGAATTTGGAAAAATAAGACGTCACGACCAACGGGTAATCGCAGGATTTAACAACCGTCTATTAGTTTTCACCGATCCATTCGGCTCATTTTTGGCATATGTTCAATAACGGAATTGATTTGGAAGGGTATCGTAAGATGATGGTTTAACCCTTAAAGGCGCAAAGCGATTTTTTTAGAAATCGTCGGAAATATTTTTAACGTAAATAACCATTGATATTATTAACGTTAAACGTATAAACCGAAAATTAAATGCGCAATGTTGTTTTAAAACAACATTGCGCATTTAAGGGTTAAATGAAAATCAACAAACGGCAGCTCATACAAAAGTTTCAATTTAAATACCGTCGTTCGGAGTGACATTGGGCCTAGGGGGTAAGATTGGGCCAAAAACGGAAAATGTTTCAACTCCTTATATCTCAGAAACTGTTACGAATTTTGATGAAAACTTCGAACGGTTCGAAATTATATTAAAATTCACCTCTAGGAAATCACAAAACAAATTTCAAGAACTAATTGTGCTCGTACCCTAATGCTTGGAATTTAAATGTAAAACTATTGATGGAATGAATCCGTATTGAAAAAGTGTCAGTAATGCCCCACAAATATATTGCATAATTAGTTTTTAGATCGATGGATACCTGGTTATCATGTTACGATAGTCTGTTGTTGTTTTATCGAATTTTATGAATATTTATATAATGGTTCTGGTTTTTTTTAGCAACGAGCAATGCACGCTAAACAGGGGTGAGATTGGGCCAGGCCTTTAGTTGATTTGCCGTACATAGTTGGTAAGAGCCGTAATGTAGGCAATTATTTTTAATGAACGATTGAATCGTTAAATCGTCACCGCTAGAGATGTCGCAAATTAATCGATTATTTCGATTAATCGATTAATCGTTGTGATAATCGATTAATTTTGAATCGATTATTACCCAACGACTGTTCAACAGATTGAGACCGCTTGAAGAGTCCTTCGTCGGCGAATACCAAGCGGGTTTTCGTGAGGGCCGATCAACGACGGATCAAATGTTTACCCTGAGACAAATCCTTGATAAATTCCGGGAGTACAACTTGCAGACACATCATCTGTTTATTGATTTCAAGGCGGCGTACGATTCAGTGAAACGGAATTAATTATGGCAAATTATGCATGAACATGGTTTTCCTGCGAAACTGATACGGCTGATTCGTATAACGTTGCACGGATCGAAATCAAGTGAAAGGTTGCGGATTAAATATCGACGTCATTTGTTATCTTAGATGGATTAAAACAGGGTGATGCACTCTCGAACCTACTGTTCAATATAGCACTCGAGGGAGCGATTAGGAGAGCTGGTGTGCAAAGAAGCGGTACCATTATCACTAAATCGCATATGCTCCTGGGATTTGCGGACGATATCGATATTATCGGAATTGATCGCCGTGCCGTGGAAGAAGCTTTTGCGCCTTTTAAGAGGGAGACAGCGAGGATTGGACTCACGATCAATACCAGCAAAACGAAGTACATGGTCGCTGGCAATCAACGTGGGTTCATTAGTGGTGGTGGTAGCGAAATAGTGCTGGATGGTGAAAAATTTGAAGTGGTAGAAGAATTTGTGTATCTTGGAACATTAGTGACGTGCGATAATGATGTTACCCGCGAGGTGAAAAGGCGTATTGCAGCTGCAAATAGGGCTTATTACGGACTTCGTAACCAGCTTAAGTCCCGTAGTCTGCAAACGGAAACAAAACTCGCGCTGTATACTACTCTGATTCTTCCGGTGGCTTTATACGGCCATGAGACATGGACGTTAAAGGAGGCTGATCGGAGAGCTCTTGGAGTGTTTGAGCGTAAGGTGCTGCGGACAATACTCGGCGGTAAACAGGAGAACGGTATCTGGCGGCGTCGCATGAATCACGAATTGTACCAGGTGTACAAAGGGCTGGATATTATTAAGCTTATACAACACGGCAGACTACGGTGGGCTGGTCACGTTGTTCGTATGCCGGAAGAACGTCAAGCGAACATAATATTTAGTAGAGAATCTGGAAAAGGTCACAGGCTTCGTGGAAGGCCGCGTACACGATGGCTTTTTGCAGTTGAAGAGAACCTGAGGGCGCTCAATGTTCAGGGCGACTGGAAGCGATTGGCCCAGGATCGAGTCCAGTGGAGAAGGATACTCCATTCGGCGTAGGTTCATCGAAGAGCTGTAGCCCATCAAGTATCAAGTAAGTAAGTACCCAACGACTAATCGATTCAATAATCGAGAAGAATCAACAGTAATCGATTAGTTACTAATCGATTAATCGGGATTTTACGACATCATTAGGATGTCGCAAATTAAGCGATTACTTCGATTAATCGATTAATCGTTGTGATAATCGATTAATTTTTAATCGATTACTACCCAACGGTTAATCGATTCAATAATCGATAAGAATCGAGAGTAATCGATTAGTTACTAATCGATTAATCGAGATTTTACGACATCTCTAGTCACAGAACTACTTCGTTTGGCCCAATGTGGCCTCTGTGCGGGGCCAATTTTGAGAATGGGTCAATTTTGAACAACATATAACTTTGAAGAATTTCCCTCATTTATTATTTTTCCCCGCACAACCATAAATTTATAATTCAAGCTTGTGCCAAATTAACTAAAACTTGATTCCAATGTTAACTACTAGAGCTTTGTAACATTTACTTAGAGCATACCACATTTTGGCCCAATGACACCCCCGTTGGCGGTACGTACGTTATAAAGTAACAAAGAATTAGTGTTTTGAGTGGAAGATCAATATGGTATATAGTCAGTCTTGTAAGTTTCCCTTTTTGTTCATTTTTTTAATGGCGGGTTCTACTTATCTACGTAGTTATGCGTTCAAAGTTCGAACACCCGATCATAGGGCTGTCCCCTTATAGTATCTAGCATGATAATGGAACAGCTATGCTAAAAGTCCACGAGACGCTCCTGGTCTCTGGCAAAACTTCCGATGAAACTGTTCAATTTATTTAATTTGTAGATGTCCTTCGCAATTAATTTAATATTGAATGCAAACTATATCACAGAATTATTCGAATCTCGGTGATTTTAGACTCAAAATATGAATTTTAATTTTCTGCTCATCAATTTTTCTTAACACTTTGTAAACAAGATCTGTGAACTGTTAAAAACCTGAGGTTAAGTGAGAGTATGCATTGGTCTATGGAGAATTTAAAAACATCTCACTGAACTGCAGGCTTCGTCGATTCTTGCTTCACCACGCACTAGCTGAAGGTCAACCAACTGACGAAAAGGTCTTTTTCCGCTTGCAAGTTTAAAAACAGACAGGATGGTCAAAAAGGCCAGTGAACGATTGATGCTACTACTCTGGCTAGCCACCATTACCAAGCGTGGAAAGTTGGATATAATTTTGTAGTTGTTTCGCTTGAAAACGTATGGTTTCTTGTCGATTTTTCAAATGCTTTTGAAAAGGCTAATTCACATACATTGTATTTTATTTGTTTTGTGTTTGTCATTGCACGTATTTAAATATGTATATGCCTTTTCATTTTTTTAGAGACTGTACAAATCTATCTTCTATCTTCTTCTATATAGGGGAACTGTTCCGATTCCCATCACACTGCACATATATTCATCTCATCACAGAACAAAGAAATACAGCAACGCTCTCGTCGCTTCTTTTTGCTAACATGCGTGCTCACTGGTGAAAAAACTCAAAAATAAGAAACAAACCAAATTCATTTTCATTGCTTTGTTTTTGATAGGATTGAAATAGGAGCTATAGAATGAAGTGTCGAACCGATCCCCTACATAAAAATGAATTTCTGTCTGTTCGACCCTTATAGTCTCGGAAAGTACTGAACCGATCGGCGTGAAAATAATATTACATATTATGTATGAAGAGGTTATTGGGTCCGGGGAAGGTTCTTACAATGGTCCGAGACCCCTTCCCCCTTTGGAAAGGGGGGCTCCCATACAAATGAAACACCAATTTCTTTATAACTCGAGAATTAATCAACCAAATGGAACCAAATCTGCTATGTGGAGGTTTTCTAAGAGAAGATATGTTTTTGTGGTTTTGCTTTTGCTTCTCAATCTGGAGAGGGGGGGGGGGGGGTGGCTCTCGTACAAATGAAGCATACATTTCCGCATAACGCGGGAACTAATCAGAGAGAATGTGAAAAAATGTATTAAAATGATTCATACTGCTCACTAAAATTTTCATTATTTTTAATATATATGTGAAATGAGAATTAAGTTTGGTGTCAAAAGAACCCAAATTACATAATATGACTGGATCTTTAGTTGTCACCTGTACTCTTTCGGATTCTCTCAAAGTACTCCCGACCTGTAACTCTTTTGACAACCGTTTGGCTCACATTCAAAGCATCACTGCTGTTGTCTGTCGTGTGCTTGTTTTTATTTGACTGCGTGGAGAATTAATGGCAAAAGGAAGCATTTGGGTACCATTCTGTCTGGCGTGTTCTGTAGTACATACACTTGAAGCAGATTGATCACATTGATATAAAAATTTCAACATATTCGTAAAGAATTGTATTAAAAAATCTCTTGACGTGACTAACAACTGTTGCAAAGTTTATTTAGTTTCTTTCGACATTTATGCTTATACGCTTGTGCAAGCATACCTTCGACAGCCGTGCAAAAATGCTGAGAGACTGAGTCAATGAAATCAATTATTTTGTGAGAGTGAATCAAATATGATTCATAATATATGAAGAAATATGACTTATTCGTTGAACCACTAGTCATTGGTTTCGAAAATCAGAAATAACTTTGTGTCCTAAAAGTTGTCTTTTTTTGTATTTAATGGGTCTACTGTTACTCTTGACACGATTTCAGTTTAGTTATGCATACACAACTAAAAGATGGGGTGACCGAAAAAGCTTAACATTCTCGGTATAAAACAAGCGAAGCTATACACCGTCCTAGCACATTGGTCCAAAGTTCATTAAGAGCTAGTTCACGAGAAACGCGACCCCGAAACGATGTTCTGCGATCTATATGATTTTTTAAGGGATTTATTCATGTATGTGAAAGAAGTCGTTTTGTCATTTTTCAGATTTTTCCATAATGAGGAAGTGGGCTAAGATGGTCATAAATATTATGGTGGAAAAATCATCAATGAAAAAAACAGTTACTTGGTGAATGACCAAATTTGCACAAATGTTGCATTCTTTTGCTCAATGGCACTTTTTGGCAAATAGAAAAAATGGTAAATTTCTCAAAGTGTAGGTAACCACCAGTATTCTGCCTAGCCTGATTTATCGAATTTTGAAGTGGAATGCTGATTTATTGGAATTATTAAAACGATGCATTGTAATTACATGAATGAATGAATCAATTTATAGAACTCCATTCCACACTATTTTATTTAAATAATATAATACTATTGCAATCATGTTTAGTTAACATTTAATTGAGTGACGTATTATTACTTTGATGTATATTTTTAATTCTACTTTCTTATTCAAAAATATTCTTGAAAAAGACGAAGGATTTGAAATTTGTGCATTTGCATTCCATTCAAGCCATTCCGTTTGAGAAAAAAATCTTTGGCAAATTTGGGATTCCTACACTTCATTTTTAATGTTTTAGTCCAATATTTGATGATTTTAGTTCTTGGACTATTCATGTGGAATTATTATTGCTACGCCATTTTCAAATGTTAGCCTCAATCGTCCACCTAAATAATAATTAAAAAACACCTTGAACAAAATGTAAAATTACATAATCGTTTAAAATTACACGATCGTGTAAAATTAAACGACTGAAAAAATACATTTGAAACTGCATGTTATGACTCTTTTTCCCGTTAATTTTCATGCTCCAGATATGTGCATGAAAATAAACGTAAATTTACAGGAAAATTAGTACTGTGAAGTTGATTTCAATATCAGTAGAGTTTCAAAAATAGCATAAGGCAATTATAATAGTTGTAAGATTATCAGTCTGTGCAGCTTAAGCTGAAGATGGAGTAAAAAAAAAATCTAACTCTGCAGCCTTTTCCGCAGCATTCGAATGTTTCATTTTTCGATTACTGAAGATTTTAAGGTGTCGGAAAAGTAATTTTTATTAATATTGAACTATGAATACTTCTATCGGAGATTACCATTGGAACTATAGTAATGTGCATTATTCATATCCATTTAGTGCACTAAGGGCACCCGTTAAATTTCGCAGGATTGAGGACAATATGTCTGTTTTTCCGATATGGAATCCAGATTTGTCAGGAACAAATCCCTTATTTCAACTCATATTTTTTACGATTATACAAATTATACGATCACAGAAGGTATATGATTGAGAAAGATGGCGATTTAATTTTACATCGCTGATTGGCCATATTAGAGATTGTTTCGAAATCAGTACAACATTAGCCAAAGTATCAGTGGAAACTCAAAATCATCGGGAAAGCTAAGTATAGTCAACAGGAAAATTGAGCTTAGAAACTTCATTTTTCAATTACTTACGATACTTTCCTATTGATTATTGTGATTTTAATTTCATCATATGGTTAAAACCAAATTTGAGTACTCTACGAATAAAAATTGCTACACAGGTTGAAATCGCTCATTCGACTCATGAATTACTCTTGTGGACTTGAACATAAAGCTGAAATTATTTTATGTTGCCCTGATATGTGGTATAACGTTGTCCAAGTTATTCAGCGACATTCTGCGGCTTCGTTAACAGCAATAAAATTCAGCTGCTGGGAGACACACATTGGTCAGCTTGACCTAATTGAAGTTCTAAACAAACATAAGCAAAACTAAAAATACGCAACAGTTCTCTTATTCCAATCACAGGATGTGATAAATGAATCACTCTAACCAATCAACGACTCTGACTTTGAACTCGAACAGCGACCGAACCAGTGCAAAAACCGCCAGTCTTCATTAACATTCCGCCATAGAATCAATAAAAGTCCAATTATCCTGCATTGTCACGATTCCCCTTTAATCAAACACACGGCACTCTCCGTTGCCATTCCCGGTACTGACACTATGGCGGTACTTTTTCTTTCGTGCAAACCTTCAACCGTTCGAGGGCACTTTTCACTTTCACTTGCGCTTTTTTTTTCCACATCCACCCACTGACAGACTGGCTTAAATAACTGCCCACCGCAAGCGTCGGCGGCAACAACACAACACCAAATCAACTGAACTGACCACCGCAATTTTCACCTGGTTAACAATGCGCTGCTGATTTCCGCGTTATACTCGAACAAGCAACGATTTTTTTCTTCCAGAACTAATTTAAACTGTTTCGGAACTAAAAACTTCCATCAACGGTCCGAGTACCTTTGCTGAATTTCGTTCCTCAAAAGAGGGCACCATTCGCGATCACGTCCAACCGTAGACTGAGCGATGTTCTTCGCCAAACGACATTTGATAAAGGGCGATGATGGCTTTCCTCGTTTGGTTAGTTAGAACTTACAGTTCCCTGAAACAGTCACTAGATCTACACATAGGTAGGCAGTCTAACAACCGATGCGATGGACGGCGATGACAACGGCGACGATGGGAACGAACCAGCTGATGTCCTCCTCCGATCCAGCCGCGCGCGGTGACAGAATGACCAACACTAAAGGCTGTGGCGGCTGCCACCCCATCGCACAAGTAAGTGGCGACCGTTCGAGTCCGATCGAGTGGCCATGCGACTGCCTTTTGTTACAGTAGTTCCCCAAGTGGTGCATGTGTGGGATATTAAACTAGCCACTTCGTCTTGTAAGGTTTTATTTCGCGATGTTGGTGACACTTTTCTTTTGAAATTTTGTTGTGATGAATGCTTGTAAAAGACGGTACATGTTCGTTGCTTGCATGTAGCTGTTTGAAGGAAGCAATAGACAATGGACCTAACCACTGCCGAAGACTTGTTTCCACAAAATATTCAGCGATTAAGTATGAATCAAACTGGTATTTTGCGGCACAATGTAATTAAATGCCTGTCGACATTATGCCAAGAAGCATTTTCGTTGGCTGAATAAAAAAAAAAGAAAACATGGACAAGTAAGGAAACTATATTTGTAACGCTATGAAATATAAAAGAAAGTTTTGAATTCAACGATTATTCAGTTTATGTTTGCTGTAAATAAATTTGTCGGATTTAAAGACTATGAAACAAATAAAAAAGGATTTCGATTAAAAATTCGCGTTTGTTTAATTCATCTTATAAAGTTTTTTTTTCAGATTTTTTGCAGAATTGATTCACCTTTTGTCCTGTTAATTTTTCGTTCAATTGGATTTACCAATAAAAGCAATTATTACGATAGTTCATAAATTTATAAATATCGAAACATTAACGTTTATCTCCCTCTTTCTGTCTTTTAAACTGGGGGTGAGCTCACCAGCTCGTTCCGACTGCTATTCGCTTGAAGCTGATTCATTTTTGGTATTTTCCTTTCAGTTACACAATCTGCTTCCTAGAGGTACATTTTGAATAGAATCAGGCCCGAGGAATTTTGAGGACATGCTGCGAGTGATTGTGTTCATCCATTAGTTGATGCGATAATTTTGCATGGCCCTTGCCAATTCAATGCAGTTGGCCCCGAGACGGAAACAACGTAATGACATGTAAACTGTCTGAAAGAGCATACATTCCCCAATGTCTTCGTCATTGATGGCTTGAATGTTGATTCTAGGGGATATCTTCCTCCTTTATTTAATTCAAATTTTAGTAATATATTATGTTTTGTATCACTGGTGGCACCACATTTCTGGAAATGGTGGGGCACCAAGTCAGTAGTAAGAACTATAATTGGAAGGGTTAAACAGCCCAGCGATAAACCAATTCCAAAAATGTCAGGCTGTTTCAAATATTATGAAATTTTATTTGCATTTTATCGTCCATAAATTGTTTAGTAATATATTGAAAAGGTGGCTAGGATTTCTTTGGAATGGAATAGAAACTTCCAGCTTGGAATACCTGAGAATATCCGAAGAAGTATGATAATGGATAGACTGTAATCGCGACATTTTGAGGGGTTTTCTAGCAAGCAATTCCAAAGTTAAAACCGCGTTTCACCACTTACTTGATACTTGATGGGCTACAGCTCTTCGATGAACCTACGCCGAATGGAGTATCCTTCTCCACTGGACTCGATCCTGGGCCAATCGCTTCCAGTCGCCCTGAACATTGAGCGCCCTCAGGTCCTCTTCAACTGCAAAAAGCCATCGTGTACGCGGCCTTCCACGAAGCCTGCGGCCTCTTCCGGGTTCTCTGCTAAATATTATCTTCGCTTGACGTTCTTTCGGCATACGAACAACGTGACCAGCCCACCGTAGTCTGCCAAGTTGTAAAAGCTTGATAATATCCAGCCCTTAATACACCTGGTACAACTCGTGATTCATGCGACGCCGCCAGATACCGTTCTCCTGTTTACCGCCGAGTATTGACCGCAGCACCTTACGCTCAAACACTCCGAGAGCTCTCCGATCAGCCTCCTTTAACGTCCATGTCTCATGGCCGTATAAAGCCACCGGAAGAATCAGAGTAGTATACAGCGCGAGTTTTGTTTTCGTTTGCAGACTACGGGACCTAAGCTGGTTACGAAGTCCGTTATAAGCCCTATTTGAAGCTGCAATACGCCTTTTCACCTCGCGGGTAACATCATTATCGCACGTCACTAATGTTCCAAGATACACAAATTCTTCTACCACTTCAAATTTTTCACCATCCAGCACCATTTCGCTACCACCACCACTAATGAACCCATGTTGATTGCCAGCGACCGTGTAGTTCGTTTTGCTGGTATTGATCGTGAATCCAATCCTCGCTGTCTCCCTCTTAAAAGGCACAAAAGCCTCTTCCACGACACGGCGATCAATTCCGATAATATCGATATCGTCCGCAAATCCCAGAAGCATATGCGATTTCGTGATAATGGTACCGCTTCTTTGCACACCAGCTCTCCTAATCACTTCCTCGAGCGCTATATTGAACAGTAGATTCGAGAGTGCATCACCCTGCTTCAATCCATCTAAGATAGCAAATGAAGTATATATTTCATCCGCAGCCCTCACACTTGATTTCGATTCGTCTAACGAATCAGCCGTATCAGTTTCGCTGTAAAACCATGTTCTAGCTTTATTTGCCATAATTCATTCCGTTTCACTGAATCGTACGCCGCCTTGAAATCAATAAACAGATGATGTGTCTGCAAGTTGTACTCCCGGAATTTATCAAGGATTTGTCTCAGGGTAAACATTTGATCCGTCGTTGATCGGCCCTCACGAAAACCTGCTTGGTATTCGCCGACGAAGGACTCTTCAAGCGGTCTCAATCTGTTGAACAGAATACGGGACATAATTTTGTACGCCGAATTAAGGAGGGTTATTCCTCGGTAATTTGCGCACTCCAGTCTGTGCCCTTTCTTAAAGAGAGGGCAAATGAGGCCGTCCAACCAGCTAGCAGGCATTTCCTCGTCTTCCCATATTTTCGACATAATATGCTATGTTTGAGAAGTTCAGCCGGGAGCTGGTCCTTCCCCGCAGCCTTATTGTTTTTCAGCTCTTAAACAGCTTTTTTAACCTCATCTAGTGTAGGTGACTCCACAGCTTGTCCATCGTCGCTAATATTTATTCTGTTCACCGATGCACTGTCACTTCCTCCATTCAACAAAGTCTCGAAGTGTTGCTTCCACCTAGCAGCCACTTGAGTTTTATCTGTTAGAAAATTCCCTTGTTGGTCGTTGCACATGACGGGAGATGGCGTTGTCTTTCTCCGCACGCCATTGACAGACTCATAAAACCTCCGCATATCGTTCTGCTCCATTTTTTCCTGCGCCTCACTAATGACTTGTTCTTCGTACTCTTTTTTCTTCCTGCGGTGGGTTCGTTTTTCGGCTGCTCTTGCTTCCTTGTACCGATCTCTATTCGATCGGGTACCCGACACCAACATCCGGCTTCTGGCAACGTTCTTCTCGTCTGTCACTCTCTGACACTCCACATCGAACCAACCCGTCCTGGGTCGCCTCTGTGCAGTGCCTACCACTTCTCGTGCTGTTGTGCTCACCGCTCCATGGATCGACTCCCATAGAGCGTTGATGTTGTCGCTAACGTTGATTGCACTTATCCGTTCGTCGAGCTTCTGGCGGTACTCAGCCGATACTCCTTCCGCCGATCCACCAGAACATCCATCCAGAACATGGTCTATCTGGTTGCAAGTTTCACCATTTGGGTGTCTCCAGGTGTGCTTTCGGATGTTCTTCCGTGCAAAGTAGGTGCTACTGATGGCCATCCCTCTGGCAGCAGCAAAATTTACTAGCCGTAGGCCGTTGTCATTGGTAGCGGAGTGAAGGCTCTCCCTACCGATTATGGGACGGAAAAAGTCCTCTCTACCGACCTGAGCGTTAGCGTCTCCGATAACAATTTTCACGTCATGCTTTGGGCACTCTCCATAGGCTTTATCAAGACATTCATAAAGCGTGTCCTTCACGTCGTCGGATTTATCGTTTGTCGGTGCGTAAACGTTGATTAGGCTGTAATTGAAGAATTTGCCCCGTATCCTCAACACACAGATTCGTTCACTAATGGGTTTCCACCGCATCACTCGCTTCATCTGCTTGCCCATCACTACGAAACCAACTCCATGCTCTGCTTTTTCACCGCCGCTGTGATAGATGTTATACTTGAATGCAGTATTGGTCGTGGGGTCCACGGCTCGGAATTCAAGTTCTCCGGATCTAGGCCATCGGATTTCTTGAATAGCAGCCACGTTCACTCCAACCTTCTGCAGTTCACGAGCCAGAAGGCTCACTCGTCCAGGTTCATTTTGGGTCCTGACATTTCAGGTACCGAGTTTCTAATCATAGTGCTTATTTCGTTGCCGGGTCGGTTGCCAAAAATAAAGTTCTCTTTTTCTTCTATCTTCACTTTTCGTGGTATTTGAGAGGCTTCAGTAAGCTACCTTACCGGGGTCGCGTTACCTACATCGCGATGATGGGGCTGCCACCTTAGGTATAGCTGACGCGATACAACATTTCGTTAATCAGCCTGGATACCAGGCAGACGCTGTTTGAGCCGCACCTCCTGGTGAACAGACGCTCGAGGCGTACCTTCTCACTCTAGCTGATGTCAGAAGGACAACAGTGCCCAGGCTGCACTACCAGCTAAGTACACAACCCTTAGCTGGCGGTCTTTTGTCATCGGACGACCCGTGGAAGCGTGATATAGGGACTTGTGGGGACCAGAGCTCTGTTGGTCGCTCCTTCCTTGATGTCAACCCACCATTTTGCAGCCCGTTTCACCACTATCCAGACTAATTTCACATGTGCTCAAGAGGTACTTGGGACATATTTTCGTAAGTATCTTAAATCATTTTTTAGAAAATACCTCAATACCTATCGGAAATTCCATTCCCTCGAAAATTTATCCAGTAATGATTCCGAGATTTCCTCCAAAAATTCTTCCCACAAAATTTTCAAAGGAACTTCTGAAGGAATTTCCGACATTCTTATTATTATTAATATCTTTATTACCGAAATTTGCAGCCCGTAGCAAGTTCGTCTTGTAAACATTCTTTAAAAAATTCTTTGGGCATTTCTCTACGAAATCTTCCGAAACTATCTTCTAGAATTTCTACACAAAATTCCTTGGAAATTAAATCCAGAAATCTCTTTGGAAATTCCTTAAGAATTTTCTATGAAAATCTCATTGGAAATTATTTAACTTTTTCAACTTTATTTCATTAAGAACACCCTTCAGAAATACCAAAAGAAATTCCTTTAGGAGAAATCCTTTGAAAATTTATTTAAGAATTTCTTCGGGAATTGATTTAGAAATTTATTCAAGATTTCTTTTAGAAAATCCTTCAGAAAATCTTTTGGGAAATCTTCCAGGAACTCACTGCAAGTAAAATATGCCAGGAATTCCTTTCGTCCGTTCCTCCCGAAGTTACTCCGGAAATTTTGATTAAAGAATTTTTCTAGAAATTTATTAAAGAATTAAATAGAAAACACTGAGGGTATTTTCGGAAGAGTTTCTAACGGAAATTTCAAAGGAATTTGCAGATGATGACTTCTAAAGTAATTTCCGAATGATTCTTTTAAGAATTACTGAAGTGATTGTTGAAAAATTTTAATGGAATATCCGAAGGTCTAAAGAAATTCAAATTAAATTACCGAAGATTTTTTTGGGAAACGACTGTGGGGTTTAATCATAGATCATTAATTAACGGCTACGCAGTCTCATATGATTAAAACGAGTTTTTATTCGTCCGACGTTTCGACACGGGATTAGTGTCTTCTTCAGGGGAAGAATGATTTGTTCGTTTTTTGTCTTATGTTTTGTCTAACTTTAACTGTCTGGTTATTATGGTGTCGGTACATAGTCTCGGAATCACTTTCCATTTCACTAATAACTGGCAAATGGCACTAATTGCCATTTGCCGTGTCGAAACGTCGGACGAATAAAAGCTCGTTTTAATCATATGAGACTGCGTAGCCGTTAATTAATGATCTATGATTACCGAAGAAATGTCCAAAAACCCCAGATTATTCTATCTAACGGTGATGATGCTTTTCTTATTCATTATAAAATGTATCGCGAAAAGTTAGAGAAATCAAAACAGCGATAAATGAGGATTGATCTAATTATTTCAATAATATTTTATTGCAGACGTTTATTAATGACTAGGCGCTGAAAAATTTATCGACAGCACAAGTTTTGAATTATTATATGGACTTCGATCTGCAATTGACAGACATCTTGGACGAATTTATAATAAGTGAGAGAACAAATTAGTTAAAGATAAGTGCATATAAAAGAGTAAGTTTTTTGCGCACATATAAACACACGCACATACACACATACAGACAGACATCACCTCAGTTCATCGAGCTAAGTCGAATGATACACTATGAGTATTCGGGCTCTCTCTATGAAAAGTTTGTTTTTGAACGAACATATAACCTTTACAAAGTATACGATAAAGGCAATAATGTATTTTTGTCTTAAATGCTGATCTGGCTAATTTCAATAGGAAATAATGGTACAGAATTCTGCATCGAATGCAACTTGTTGCGAGCAAATCAATTAAGACTAATTCTGGACCTCTTTGTTGAGGCACTTCGACCGGACAACAGTTTCGAGAACGATGATGCAGCCGAACTGATAAGAAGGATGGTTACGGCTTGTGATGCCACAATGCAGCGAAAACTGGAGCCTATGAGCAATCTGCGTCCAGCCTTCAGGTGGAACGACAGGCTCAGTACCACCCCCCTGAAATGAGATATAGTTCTTGAAGCCGTCTACCGATTCGGTGGCGCTAGTGTTGCCTTTCCTATTTTAGGGTCACTCCTGACGGAATCCAAGTTTCAAAGTGCTCGCGTTTTCGGGGGCACACCACTCGATACGGAGGCGGCGCACAACTGTCATTTTTGTTGATTTAGCTTTGCTGCGTCGCAACATGCGTGAAATAATAAAAATGACAGTTGTGCTTTGCTTCCGTATCGAGTGGTGGCTCCGTTCATACCGCCGCGAGAGCATTGGCGATTGGCGCTTTGATGTTGCATGAAGAAGAAGAAGCAGAAAGATGATAATCAAAAATATTCGCACGGGAAAACATACGAAGAAATTTTTGAAACACTTCTTTAAAATTCTAGAAGCAATTTAATTAAAAACGGTAAGCAGTACGGGGTTAGTCTTGTTTTCTACTGCACAATAAACACAATATTTCAATTTCAATTTTATTCTGTGATATCATATTTAATACACAGTATAAGAAAAGACCAATCCCGTACTGTTTACCGTTTTTAATTAAATTGCCTCTAGAATTTCAGAGAAGAGTTTCAAAAATATCCTCGTATGTTTTCCCGTGTGAAAAAATATAATCTTTCTGCTTCTTCTTCTTCATGCAACATCAAAGCACCAATTTCGAAAATCACATCTACATCTCGTTGAATATAATTTAACAATGCAACACAAGCCGCTTACGCGTCTGTTCTGACTTCGTGTGTTTATTGCTTAACCGGCAATGTTTACATCCAGCATTATGTTGCAGCACCATGTTTTGGCTTTAGGCGAGTTGTTCGTGGATGACAGCCGAGCCGTTTCATGAGGGTGCTCAGTACACTACGTGCTGATTGTCTCAGATCCAGGAGGCGGCCACAGAGAGCGAGGACGGAACCAGAGAGAGATAGGAGCGCAAGGTGGGCGGCGTTCTGGGAAGCTAAAACAGCATTGAATCGGGCAATCAAGATTAGCAAGTCAGATTGCTACAAAAAGCTATGCCGAAAAGCAGATGCCAATCCCTGGGGTAACGCGTACCGCGTTGTAATGGCGAAGATCAAAAGCCCATCGACGCCAGCTGAAATGTTCCCAGTTATGCTGAAGGAAATCGTGGAGGGTCTCTTCCCGAAACACGATCCGATTACGTGGCCACCGATACCGTACAGCGATGAAGAAGAAGCCATTTCCGAGGGTCGGCAAGTGTCCAATGACGAGCTGGCAGAAGATGTGAAGCGCCGGAAAATGAAGAAAGCACCCGGGCCAGATGGGATACCAAACGTGGCTCTGAAAGCTATGGTTTTGGCATATCCGGATATGTTCAGGGTAATTTTCCCGAAATGTGGAAGACTCAGAAACTGGTACTGCTGCCAAAACCAGGGAAGCCGCCAGGAAATCCGACTTCGTACAGACCTATATGTCTGATAGTTGAACGTGAACTGTCAAACATGCAGTTTGGATTCCGCAAAGGAGTATCGACAGTGGATTCAATTCGGACAGTGCTCGAGAGTGCTGAGAAAGCGTGCAAACAGAAGCGAAGAGGAAATCGATACTGCACAGTGGTTACGATAGACGTATGGAACGCGTTGCCAGCTTTGAAGCCATTGCCACTGCGCTGCACAGAATGCGGGTTCCCGAATATCTTTGCCACGTCCTAAAGAGCTACTTCGAGAGCAGAGAAGGTCGATGCGTGTTATAGCGGGTGTTCCTCAGGGCTCGTCGGAGGCGTCTGTGACAGAAGCGATAGCCATGATCGAGAGCTGGATAAATGGAGTTAAGTAACAGATAACTCACCACAAAATGGATGTGTTATTAGTGAGCAACGATCCAGCGGATGGAAATCGTCGTCGGAGAACATGCGATTGCTTCGAAGCGATCACTGAAGCAAGTGGGAGTTATGATTGACGACCGGCTAAATTTTAACAGCCACGTTGACTACGCCTGTGAATAGTCGGCGAAGGCAATGAACGCATTGGCGAGCATCATGCCAAACGTAGGCGGCCCAAGAGCACCACGAGTCGTCTGCTAGCTAGTGTCTCGTCATCGATACTGCGGTATGGGGCTCCTGTCTAGGGCAATGCACTGCAAACCAAGTGGAATTGGGAAAAACTGAAAAGTGTGTTCCGGCTGATAGTCATACGATTTACAAGTCCGTATAGTACGATGTCGTCGGAGGCAGTATGCGTTATCGCCGGGATGGTAACCATTTGCATCACCCTGACGGGAGATGTCGAGTGCTACCAGTAGAGAGACACCGAAAACATGAGAAAGGTGGCAAAAATTCGTTCGATGGCGATGTGGCAGGAGTGGGAGTGGAGTGGCAGGAGTGGGACAGTACGGAGAAAGGAAGGTGGACCCACCGGCTCATTCCAACTCTGTCGACGTGGATGAACAAAAAGCATTCCGAAGTAAATTTCTACCTGACGCAGTTTCTGTCGGGCCACGGATGCTTTCGGAAGTATTCACATCGGTTCGGACACACCAATTCCCCGTTATGTCCAGAATGTGATAATGTTGATGAGACGCCGAAGCATGTGGTGTTAGATTGTCCGCGGTTTGCGAAAATGCCTGTCTTAAGGGCGGATAATATCGCATAGCGTATGTGTCACGAGGAAGAACCGTGGGATTTGGTAGGCAGAGTCTTGACCCAAATAATGTCGAGATCAGCGAATAAGTACCAGTCCTGAGGAGTATTCAGCGCAGTGAGCAGTGTTTGGCTTCGGGTCGTCGGGGTGCCCCGGCCAACCGGAATCGTCGGACCGACCTCGGCACTCGAATAGCCAACCTGCTGAAAAAAGAATAAGAAAGCGCTTCGGGTACGTAGGGCACCCGAAGACGAAGACGGAGCAATGCGTTAAAGCGTCCCCAGCGATAGCCGCCGGTAGTCGGGGCACCACCAGTGCGGAAGTTTCTTTCACCGGAACTGGTGGACCACCCCTGATGCAGGGGGAGTCAGGAAGTTGCATGATCGACGGAGCAAAGGATCAGCCAGCCAGAAATTTCCGAAGAAATGATCAAGACACAAGAATTCTTTAATATTTTTTAAGGTTTTCCTGTAAGATTGTTTAAAGGGATTCCTGAGGGAAATTCTGAAGAAATTTTTAGAATTCCTTCTTTGAATTATTTTTGAATGAATCGAAAGGAATCAAATGAATTTCCGTATCCATATGAGAAGTCATTTCCTGATAATTTTCCGAAAGATTCTTTGGAAGAAATTCCTAAGAAATTCTTGAAGGAATGCCCAAATAAATTCAAGAATATCGGGAATTTCCTTAGGGATTCGTTCGGATATTCCAGAAGAAAATTTCGGTAGTCGAGGGAATGGAATTTCTGATAAAATAAGTTCGTTCTCATTTTTCATAGCTTCACGATCCCGTCTTGAGAATGGCCAGCAGACTCAATATCTCAATCAAATTCAAGCTTCTATTGAGTATAACCACGTATCTTCTTCTTCTTCTTCTTCTTCTTATTGGCGTTACATCCCCACACTGGGACAGAGCCGCCTCGCAGCTTAGAGTTCATTAAGCGCTTCCACAGTTATTAACTGCGAGGTTTCTAAGCCAAGTTACCATTTTCGCATTCGTATAACATGAGGCTAACACGATGATACTTTTATGCCCAGGGAAGTCGAGACAATTTCCAATCCGAAAATTGCCTAGACCGGCACCGGGAATCGAACCCAGCCACCCTCAGAATGGTCTTGCTTTGTAGCCGCGCGACTTACCGCACGGCTAAGGAGGGCCCTAACCACGTATAACAGATTTATATCGATGGTTTGATACGATTCCTGCTATCACAAATATCTATTTGTGAGCGGTTCATTTCGTGGCCCAAATAGATTAATAACAAAAAAAAATGGATAAATCAGATACACAACAAATAGGTTTGGAAATTCTAAGACGTGTAAAATTGCTGCTAGTCCCAAGAAACAAAGTAACATTTGATATTTAATTAAATTTGACTGTATATTTTTCCCCGTTATAACGTACACTTTGAAAAATAATTTTAATTTGACTAGTTATTACAAAATAATTTACTAAATTATTATGATCATTCAAGTAGAGATGACATTATTGTATGGAGCCTAATTTTATCATCTAGAGGCATTAATTACTGTTTTCCCCAGTTTGCACTATCCTCAGAATTCTCCCGAGGTATTGGATGGTATTGAGTTAATGAGGTTTGAGGTTTTAAGCATTTCTATTGACAAATGTCTTGTTGATATTAGTTAAAGTCAGAATTGATGACGAGTTGTTTTCAGGTCTAAGTCAGCCAATGTCGAGTAAAGTATTGGTATTGTAGATCCAGGCTTGAAATTTGTACCAGATTATTTTTAAATTAATCCGAGATGGAATTCCTCCAAAAATTCCTTTGAAGAGTACTCCAGGAATTTTGTCGGCGATTCCTGGAGGGATGTCTTCAAAACATCTTCCAGAAGTGAATCTAGTAATTCGAAAATTCTTTCAGGAATTTCTTCGGAATTTCCCTTAGACATTGGGTCAAAACTTCCACATTAAATTCTTTTCTTTAAATTTCTTCCAAGAAAATCCTAAGACCTAGGGAAATTTCAGCAAGAACTCCTTCGGAAAGTCCTTCAGCAATACTTCTCAAAAAATTCTAGAATTAAATTCAAAGAAATTCCTGGAAAATTTCCAAATGAATTTGTAAGTGTTGGTTATGTTATGTGATGAGTGTTGCCAAGAAATGCATGAAAATGTACCCTATTGCGTGAATTGTTTGTGAATGGCAGGTTAATCTCGTCTTTATGTGCAGGTTTTTCTAGTACTTTAGCAACTGCAGTGGAGCAGGGCATGATTAGCCTCCACCACCCTATAAGACCGCATCCAAGCACTCACCATAGTCTTCCAACCCAACACTAGAGGGCCAGAAGCACCTTCGCTTAGTAGCCATCAAGGGGTGGCGTAATGAATCGCCTGCTTTGAGTGTGCTTACAGCGGCACTCTAGGACTTTCCTTTCGGAAATCAGTATGGCGAAAAGCAACTAAGGATTAATATCTCGAAAATAAGCAACCTAATCGAAAAAAATATTCGGTAGGCGTAAAAGCGGACACCGTCCTACATAACTGGAACCAAATAGATTTTCGTGAAAAGTTCCTGCTGTTGTGAAAACCTCCGTTAGATGTCTTTCGCCATACAAATTTCTGGCGGTTAACTCATTCTGGCTATTTTGCGCATATACTATAGCGCCTGGATGTGATAGCGGCGGGTAGAAAATCAGCCACTGCCAATAATTCATTGGGTCGATACTATGAGACGAGGTCACTGACTCGAAAAGGAGGTCATGACCCTGGGATGCGTTCACTATTCCAAAATATTTTGAAGCGAACGGATGTTACAAAGTTACAAAGCTACCAAAGTTGGAAGTTGAAGAGTAGAGAAGAAAGTGTATGGAACAAGAGAAGGCGTTGAGGACAACCCCACTGCTTATGGGTTGAAAACCCCAGCAAGAACCATCGTCATTCCCTGGTTTCGTACACACTCAGTTCAGCTCGGCATTTCTTGATTCTTTTACCGAGATCCGCACAGCCGAGCGCTCGGTTCGTGACTTTCAACTGATATCTCAGTTGAAAAAGTAATTTGCTTATTGCGGCACTCAAGAGTGCCGCTGCAATCATACGTCAATTCAGCCGATATCTCAGCTATTGAACTTTAACCGAGATTTGCACAGCCGAGATCGGTGAAAAAAATTAAGTGTGTAGTCGGCCAATTCCGCCGATAGTCGATCGTCCTTCTTATTGGTCGAGTTGCAACGAAGCAAGGAGCGAGGAAGATACCCCAGCCCCCCAGGGGATACCACCAGTAAGCCCGCAGCTAACAGGTTAACTAAGAGAGAGTGAAAACAGAAGCAATGTGAAGCTCTGTGGTTTTCGCTGCGATTGATTGCGCGAGTTTCATGTACGCAAGATGCTTTAGGTGAGCATGCCTACCTTGAGGTCATTGGTTCAGGAGGTCTCAGCACAGCGCAAATTCCTGAAGGATTTTTTAATTGAGCTCCTGAAGGATCTTTCGACATTCTTGCATTTCTCCAACAATTTATTTGGGTATTGCATCAAGATTTTCTTCAGAAACTTCCCCAGAGATTTCTTAAAAAATCCTCCGGAAACAACTTTGGAAATAAATCTAAAAATAATTTTTGAACTCCTCCTCAATGTTTCTTCAAAAATTGAAAGAATGGATTTTAAAAATTACTTCAGAATCTACCTCAGGAGTTCATTCGGAATTCAAAACTTCCTCCTGGAATTCTTACGGAAATTCTTCGAATTAATCATTTTGAAATATATTCCCGAATTCCTTTTAAACATTCTCCGGAAATACCTTCCGAAACTCCTTTAGAAATATCCACAGAAAATATTTTGTTAATTCTTTCTGACATTCCTTTGGGGATTCGTTCTGGAATTCCTTTAAAAATTCTTTCGGAAAATTAATAAGATTTTGAAAATTCGCGTAGGAATTTCTTCGGAAGTGGCTTTAGATTTTTGCCTTTCTCGTATACAAAGTATACGTAAAGGCTATATGTTCGCTCCAAAAAAAAACTTCTTTTAGTAGGCTCGGAGACCCATAGTGTTATATACCGATCGCCTCAGCTCGACGAATCGAGGTGATGTCTCTGTGTGTGTGTATGTGTGTGTGTATGTGCACAAAAGTTCGAAAAAAGTCTAGCCCATTTTTCAGGCACTTACTCTCTTCCAATTTGCTTGCAACAAGTTGCATTCGACGCAGAATCCTGTCCCATTGTTTACCATTAAAAATTTGCCGGGTCGGACTATGGGCTCAGAAGTTATGAACAAAATACTTTTTTTTCATACCACAAGCGCGTAGAAATTACTAACTCGAAAAAAACGAGAAAGGCACTATCACCGCTAGGTGGATTAATCTGGGTTTTTTGTAATTCATTTAAGAGTTCCTTATGGAATTCCACCAGAAATCCCTATGGAGATTCTATCACAAATACCTTAAGAAATTCTCTCAGAAATTCCTCTTAGCGTTGAACTTATTTTCCAATAAAAAAAAAAGACGTTAATAAAAATTTAAAAACATCAGGATTTTCTAAAAAGACCTACACAAATTCCTTTAGAACTTTTTCATGCAAATCTTTCAGAACTTTCTGCAGGAAAATGCTTAGGATATTGCTCAGTTTTTTCAGCAACTCTTTCAGAAATTTGCTTGGAAATTTCTCTGGAATCTTTTTAAACATTTCTGATGAAATTCCTTTGGAATGTTTTTCGGTAATACCAGCGGAAAATCTTTCGGCGAATTCTTTCGATTTTTTTAGGAATTTCTTTGGGAAATAGTTCAGAAATACCATTTGGAATTTCTTGGGAAATCCCTTTAGGAAATCTTTGACTATTTCGTTCAAAATTCTTTCAAACATTCTGTTGGAAATACCTTCAAGAAAGTATTAAAATCTCTGGAAAGTACATCCAACAAAATATCGAATAGAATTCAGGTATTTTGTATGGTTTTATTGAAGAAAAGAAAATTATTAAAGGATTTCCGATGAAAAACATCCTACATTTCTCCAGACTTTTATTTAGGAACTTCTCTATACATCAGATTTTTTTCAGAATAATGCTGGCGTAAATAATCAAGTTTCAGTGAAAATATTCAATTGGCGAGTCACGTGCCCTATCGTGCCCTTGTTAAATCCACTAAAGATACTCAAATGAATATTCATGCAAACGGTGCAACGAAAAGCAAGCTTTGTATTTCCTGCGACTCTTAACCTCTTATTTCCTGTGCTTTATACAGATATAAAATGAAGAATTTAATTCTTCGGGTAATTCTTCTTAGTAACGAACATGTTTGTAGGAATTGTTCACAAGAAAAGCCCCAAGCAACCAGAAGTTCAGATTTTACTTAAATTTACTCTTAACCGAACTAATTGGTTCACTATGGTTCACATCAAGTTCCAAGCATCCTTAACGAAATTTTAAAGTTCACTTTACGCTCCCATCATACAAAAATTACTTAAAATGAGAGCTGATTAAGCCAAAAAAGCCCTTCTTATCCGAACTTCTGGTTTCTTGGGGCTGCTTCACACTGCTAGCTGAGCCTTATATAAAAAAAATATTATTCGCTCATAAGGTACATGATAGTACAACATTAAAGTAGTGTAAATTAGGGATGACTACTCATGCTTCGATATAACGTACAACTTTGAAATCGATATGTATTAAGGTGGCTCAAAAAACACTTTTTCGAATTTTTTGATGGGCCGCCCTCTTATTCGGTTCTATTTGATGCCCTGATGCTCTGGACAAAATTTCAGCCAAATCGGTCAACGTTTGGGCGGTGCTAAACTCGTTGGAAGTTTATATGGAAAAATGTATGCAGAAACATCCAAAAACAGTGATTTGCAGTTGGAAGGCACAATTTACGATCAAGAACCATAATACTCATTCAGTTCTTGTAGAAATAAATACAGAATGTTATGCTGAAAACCGCGAGAAGATTAGAGTTTATTACGCAAAGTTATTAGCATTTTACTGGAGTGTTGTAGGGTGAATTTATTTCTTTTCAAAGGTAAAAGAAACGAAATTTTCTCAAACCCCACTGCAGAGAAATGCTAATAACTTAGCTGGCAAACTCGAAAGTTCTCGCGGTTTTCTGCATAACATTCTGTATTAAATTCTCCAAGATCTGAATGAGTATCATAGATCTTCATCGTAAGTTGTGTAGTCCAGCTGCAATTTACTGTTTTTTGATGTTTCTGCATACATTTTTGCATATAAACTTCCAACGAGTTTAGCACCGCCCAAACGTTGACCGATTTGGCTGAAATTTTGTCCAGAGCATCAGGGCATCAAGTAAAACAGAATAAGAGGGCGGCCCATCAAAGAAATTAAGAAAAGTTCTTCCCATACTAATTTGAGCCACCCTAATATGTACGTTATGTCGAAGTTTACCTGTACAAGCAAGCAAAGTAATAATTAATAACAGTAGAAACTATTAAATGTTGTGTTTATTTGCATGCTCCAAATATGTACCTACATGAAAATGCATTTAAAATAACAACATATATTTATCTGTATAGCAAATACGAACAACGTTTAGTTCACCAGAGCACGATTAGTTGGAGTAAAACTGTAATGTTCACATCTTACCACCCGCGTCAAAGCACGCTGTCTGGTATCAAAGACGGCAATCATTTGCAGCAGTTAAAGCGGTTAAGGAATAATGGATGCACCAAAGTTAGTAACCAACATACCCACACACCAAGGGGAAATTGCGATCGGTGGGTGACGTTGTCGCTTCGGGCTCGAACGCCCCTGCTCGGAACGGGTGGCGACGGGGCCGGCATGTTTGTTTGCATGGCATCTCTTTCCGACGCATTATAACTAGAAGGGCGAAAGCTCGCTCTCCACTCTCAATGGGAAGCTGGTGGTGTGCACGTCAAAGTTTGCTAACGCAATCATTCATACAAATCGGGTGTCTTCTGTCAGCAAAGTATTTTATATTTTTTCTAGTATTTTATTATAAAAGCATGAAGATAATAATAATAAAATTGCATTAGATTCCTAATAAAAGCGTATAACTATCCAAATAACTGTAAACCATGTAACAAGGTTAAACAGAATACTGATTTTAAAATAGATGAAGGTGTTTTTTGCCTTCAATCGACGTTTGTAATGAGACTCACCATCTGCACTGCACCATCGCCGTCATGTGCAGTATTATGATTTATTTGTGAACTTGTATGATAGAGTTTTTAGCGTGAAGGAGCTTTTACTGAGCATTGAGCGAATCATTTGGATATAATTGCTGCCTGAGTAGAAATATTTCTGAATAGACGAAAAATTAAAGTTTATATAATGTAGACAATAGTCGACACTCGAATTTAGTTGAAAGTAATCCTACTTTCTTGAGTTTTTTTTTTCAACTATCAACTCACTTGACTGGTTATAAGCAGTGACCTTATTCCCTACTATGAAAATGGTTCAATTTCAAAGCAATTAGAAAAATATAGCATAAAAAATTTATTCATTACTGTGTGAAATTATTTCTGTTTGTAAGTTCAAGTTACAGTTGTCAATGAAAACCTCAACTAGTTGTGCATACACACAACACGTGTATAATTCGAAAATATTTCGCGTGTAGGCACTACCCTTTAGTGTGACTTAAATCTTCGACAAACCGTAAACTAAACGGTGCTTCATTATACCAAGCTTCTACCTCCATTGTTCAATTGCAGGTTGCGGGTTCAAATTCCACCAAAGAGTATTAGTTTCTACCATTTTTTTTTAATTAATGTTCAGTACGTTGGAAATCGGAAGAAAAACTGGATATTATTCGAAAGTTATATTTTCAGGTTATTTTGAAGATTATCCAAAAGAAGAAAGCTCACCATCAGTCAGCGAAAGCTTCAACATATTGGTGAATATAAAGCTCGTGATAACCGTCTTCTAAATTATGTTTTCACCACATTTGAAAAGCTTTTATAGCATCGATAGAAGTGTTGAAATCGTTTCAGGTGAATACATTACTAGTCACTATGTAGAGAATATGAGATTTTTCATCAAGCTCACTGATATTTCCAGTTGTACGAAGGCTACCATGTCACTACAAAACATTTGATAGTGGAACAGGGGAGGACCTAAGCCTTAGTTTAGCAAACACTGCTTTCCTGTCAAAATTATGGGAATTTTTACATCGTGTAACAGTTAACAAGCACAGCGGATGCCATCCGAAGAAAATGCAGAAGATCTCAATAACAATATATAACAATCTGATGGAGGCATAAAATCTTCTAGCTGGCAGCTCTTAGAACACAACACAACTTTCGGTGGAGCGTATGGAGGCGCGTGGTACATTTTAAGTTAGTGCCGTTGAAGCATGGGAAATTGCCTTGTAAAAACGTTAGATGTAGGGTATCCAATCGTGGTTCGAACCAAATGGCAGATGAGTCGTCAGAACAAAGTTATTTCATAATATAGACATGTTACAACTGCGAACTCTAGTGTGTGTGGAAGCTTATTGCATTATCTTTCTAAAAATATCCTGGGTTCACTTATTTATGCTTAGTTTCATTGAAAAACTCAATAATTACATAACTTTGATTCGTACCATGGTTTGAACTACTGGCAGCAACTCCTAAATATAATACTAATAACATGCATGAAACGCTGAGGAAACCTAAAGAAAAGCAAATTTGTTTTACTATTCATCTTCTCGCAGTAGATTAGTAGCACGAAGCGTATGAAAATCGTCTAAATTATCGATTAGAAAATTGCGATTTTTACATATTGGAAATGTAAACAAAATGCTCCAACTAGGCGCATACAGCGCTCCTAGTGGACAGCAGTAGAACATGATTGCATTTACAAGTTCAAACCAAGATACATTTTTAGTTCAAATCATGATCAGTTTTTACCTTGTATAAATGTTGCTATTTTAACTATTTAAAACTATTTCTCAATTGTACTATGATGTCAATCGATTACAGATAAAAATGGCTTTCTTTTGATATATTGATCTCACTCCTGTGCCAAGAAATGCGTCCTTTATGTGCTTCTTGAAATTGCGCAAATTCAGGACGATTTTAAATCGCTCCATTTTTCTACTCAAACAATATGCACGAAAGTTTAATGAACTCTATCACTTCCAGTACACCTAAATATGCCATCCATACTGTTTTAGGTTCATTTGCTGCCAATGAGATGGTAATTTCGACTGATTGTAAAATGGTTCAAATCATGATACACTTTTCACTAGTTCAAACCATTATTGGATACCCTAAAATATGTAAATTTTTCAAAATTTCATAACATCCTGTGACCTTACTTTGACAACGTTTTTACTTCACCTGCAAAATTGTAGCCTGGTTCTGATGCGTTCATCGCAACTACGATAAAAATTACCGATTAACTAAAAGGTGTTTTGCATCGGAATTATAGGACTTCTTCCCCTAAACGTCCGGAAAGCCATAGACCAGCCAACATTGAAAAAGAGTTTGATTTTTTGCCTTTTTCATACAACGGTGATGTCTGCAAGTGGGTGCATATGTATGTGCGTGTTTTGAAGACACACTATTTGGAATCGATTACCTCACAGTTACCTCACGGAGAACTTAGTCTCATTCTTTGTTATTGAAAATTGGTTCATTTGTTCACTAACAGCGGTATTGCATATAAACTAAGGCAAACACATGATAATTGATGGAATTAATTAGATCTATCCCTCTAAAGTGCTTTTTTAAACTTTATTATGCGATTATTTCATTGAATTTTATAATGCTGAGAAAGGCATTGTCATCGCTAGGAAGATTAATCTGGGTTTTTGCTTCTCGGCCTTTCTTGTATACAAAGTATACGAGTAAAGGATATATAATATTATATTCGCTCCAAAACCAAACTTTTTGTATAAGGCCCGGAGACCCATAACATTATATACCAATCGACTCTGTTCGACAAATGGAGGTGATGATGTTTGTGCGTATGTGTGTCTGTATGTATGAAAATTGTATGTATCTATTGAAAATTGGCCAAATCGGACTATGGGCTTAGAAGTTGAACTGTTATTTTGTTTATTTTTTCAACGTTAACAACCAAATCGTAACGCATTTGTTGCGTTACGAGAAAATAAATCATGAAGTATGTTCATGGTGTATTTTCATAACATGAAAACACGATGGATTCATGAAATCATGATTTATTTTCTCATTTTCGGGAATGGATTTCTACCCGTGATAATTACAAGAAACTTAAATCCGGGAGTTAGAAGGTGATAGCTCTATTGTAACTCCTGTAGCCCATTTTAAGAACGCACGGATTCCGAAGCTATGGTCGTGTACAATAACCCCATGTCATAAGGATATCTGAAGTGCATTCCCACTTCCAGAATCAAAATTGAATTATTTTGACCTTGGCGCGTATTTAGTAAATCAATATGTATTTAGAAATGCATTTATGATTCATCAAAAAATTACTTACCATTTTTCCAACATTATCCTTACCTTAACATGTTTGCGCATTCTCCACCCCCACGAGTTCTAGAATAAAAAGTTCTCCAAGAACTTTAGCAGGAATATTCCACGAATTCAAGAAGAAATTAGCATTAACATTAGCATTGAGCAATTCGCACAAATTCGTAGGTGGTACAAACCAAGACTATTGTGCGCAACGATTCAAGACCCCTCGCCATCGGCTAAAACCGTTTAGCTCATCCCTGAAATCAACCGGGCGAATGATAAACTGACAACGTCAAGAGTAAACGTCACGGGAAATGATTGGCAGAAATAGCTATCCAATACGAAGAATAATAGTCAAGAGAGAAGATTAGATTCGCTAAACCTAAAACAATTATTCTAAAGTTAAAGTTATCCTAAAATCTTATATTCTAAAGTGGTAAACTAGAATTTGTTCCTAATATTACAAGTAAGTACTTTGATGCTTAAAATTATGAATTTGATCTTAATTGTAATACTTAACTTAATAGGGACATTCACAACCACGAATTACCTTTGTTACAAGTAGACGGACAGTTAACGTAGAAGACAACAAATGTAAGTTAGCTTAAAATTAATCATGCAAAAAGAAATTACAATAAATAACAATTTCAGCTTAAAGCCTACTCAAAGCAATAACGAGTTTGCTGGTTAAGAGTCCGAAACGTGACCGTCTTCATAACAAAATCTTTAAGATTTGTTTGTATCGTTCGGCGTGGAAAACATAACCATGTCTAGTGGTGATCCAGCGGCCGCCGACACACACGATCGTTCTGATGGACAAAATCAATGCATCGTGTGTAACGAACCAAACCATGCAGATCGCAAGATGGTCCAGTGCGACGGATGCGATCGCTGGTTCCACTTCAGGTGCGTCGGTGTGAACGACAGCATCGAAGGAGAGGACCGAAGCTTTAGATGCACAGCGTGTTCTGTTCCCGATCCACCAGCCTCTACAGTATCGACTTCAGCAAGTATGCGGGAAGCACGCATACAGTTGGAGGTGCAACGCCTAGCCGAGGAGAAGCGGCTACAGGAGAAGATGCAAGAAGAGCGAGGAAAGCAGGAGCAAGCTATTCAGGAGATGACGTTGCGTTTGGAACGAGAACGGAGAGACAAGGCCATCAGGAGATGTTTGCCTTGGAGAAGGAATACATCCAACGAAAGTACGACCTGCTTCATACCCAATTGGATGACGATGGAGATGCAGTTAGCGTTCGTAGCCGTTGCAACCGTGGAGCGGAGAAAGTTGAGGATTGGATCACCCGTAACCCGGCTGTGACCATGAGTGCCAATTCTGGAAACAAACCCACTGGACTCACATCGCAGCTGAAACCAATCACGAGTTCTGCCCCAGAAACGGCAACAGCAACTATTGAAGAAGTAGGCCAAGTGAATCCACATTCAGCTTCTGCGGTCACTTCGAGTATGTTAGCTACTCTTTCGTTGCCATTATCCCATTCTGCAAACGCCTCGATCTCGCATCCTACTACACAACCACCTATAGCACAGAGTACCATGCAAGGGAACAATGTGATACCAATAGTCACAACGGTGGCGAGCGTGCAACAGTTTCCTAAACCCTCTGCGTCGGTCGATGCACACAATATGTTTGTGATTTCACCAACAACAGCGTCGATGGTTTCGTTTTCGTTGCCGTCACTGACCACTACACAGCCGGTCAGTTTCATGCCATCATACGGGAACTCATTTCTGCCACAGTCGTCGTTAGCAACCTACACCACACAAGCGCAAGGTATATCATCGGTAACATCAACATCGTCGTGCCGGCCCATCGTATCGCACACTGCCGCACCGTCTTGTTTACCAGCGAGTGGTATATTATCGATGTGGCAACCACCAACACACCACTCAACACCAACGAGTTCGTCTAGCGGTCGACGTCCAGCTGAGGTACAATACGCAAACACACAACCGATGTGCTCTCAGGTAAATGCTACTTCAGTTTCGACCCGTATGACCAGTATGAATCTTGGTGGGAAAGAGAATGTTTCATCTGCCAGTCAGCATGTACAAGCTCCAATGGGGTAGGTAGTGGTTATGGGATTGCTAATTTGCCAAATATGTACCGAAACTATGTTCAAAATCAATGGTTAGTTGGAGATAATCAGATTCCCCAAATGCAAGATAATATAGCTAGTTATTTGCCAATGTCATGTTCGGGTGGGTACATAGGACAGTCAGGGAATCAGGTGCCAATTATTCCGAATACAATTCCCCAATTTTATCAAATTCCACCGTCAATAAGTGGTGTTCAATCGAATGCGTACGCGCCTGCAGTGTCGTTTACGTCCGCGCACCCGGACTTACAACTGGGTCCAAATGCTCAGCAGCTTGCAGCTCGTCATGTGGTCCCAAAAGAGCTTCCAGTGTTCGGAGGCAATCCTGCGGAATGGCCCCTGTTTTGGAGTAGCTACAATACTTCAACGCAGATGTGCGGGTACACCGAAGCAGAAAATCTCCTCCGTTTGCAACGCAGTTTGAAAGGTGAAGCAAGAAAAGCAGTGAACAGTTTTTTGCTACACCCTTCGAACGTGGGTGATATTATGTCGACACTAAGCACACTGTATGGCCGTCCCGATATCATCATTAACACGCTGTTAAACGATGTCAGGAGTACCCCCACGCCGAAACCAGAAAAACTTGATTCTCTGGTAAACTTTGGTTTGGTAGTTCGCAATCTCTGTGCGCATCTAGTGTCAACTGGGCAGCAAATGCATTTGGCCAACCCGATTCTGCTCCAAGAGCTGGTCGACAAACTGCCGGCCAATATCAAATTGGGGTGGGCGATGCATAAGCAGTCAATAGCGGTAGCAGATCTTCGAGCGTTTGCAAATTACATGAACGTCATCATCAGTGCAGCTAGCAGTGTATCGAGTGGGGTTAGAGAAAGTACCAAGGCGGACCGACAGAAAGGGAAGGCGTTCGTCAATTCAGTTCGTTCGGAATCTTGTGGTCGGAATGATCAACGTCATCCCGAAAAGGTCACTGGTAGGGGTAAAAGTGTGATGGATTCAAAGTCAACGGATCCTCCTAAAGTGCGTCCCTGTGCAGTGTGTCAAGTACATGGGCACAAACCAAAAGAATGTCCGATCTTCAAGGCGAAAACACTTGGTGAACGCTGGAAGGCCGTGCAAGATGCACATCTGTGCAAACGTTGTCTATACCCTCATGGAAAGTGGCCATGCAAGGCTGCTGGTTGTGGGACAAATGGATGCCAACAAAATCACCACAAATACCTCCATCCCGGCAATCCAAACGTCGGAAATTGCTCGAGTGAGAATGTATCAAATTCGACTACAGGGGTAGTAACGGTGCATCAACATATGCAGCACAGAGTCCTGTTTCGCGTCATTCCGGTCAGTCTTCACGCCAATGGGAAATCGGTGCATACCTTTGCCTTCTTGGATGGCGGTTCGGATTCAACGTTATTAGAAGACTCCATTGCCAAGAAACTTGGGGTCACCGGAGCTGTGTTTCCTCTCTGTATGCAGTGGACTAATGGTGTGAGGCGTACTGAAGAAGAATCAAGAAGAGTGATGCTGGAGATTTCCGGTAACAATGGCAATCGTTTTATGATGAAAGATGTCCACACTGTCTCTATTTTAGATCTGCCACGACAAACAATTGACTTCGAAGAACTCCCAATCACAAGTTATGATGATGCTACTCCGGGAATATTAATTGGACTGGACAACACCAAGCTGAAGACGACGTTGAAGCTTCGTGAAGGAAGCGAAGTCAACCTGTGGCGGCGAAAACTCGTCTAGGATGGCTGCTGTACGGAAGGTCTGGCGAATCGGATTTAAAACTGGTCCACTGAGTACTGCACGCATGCAATCGGTCAGCGCATGAAGACCTTCATGAGCTCGTCAAATCATTTTCACTGTCGAAGGTTCTGGTGTAGAATCTAACGAAATGGTAGAATCACCTAGCGAAAAACGGGCACGGAAAATATTGGAGGATACCACGGTTCGGACCGAGTCGGGAAAGTTTCAAACAGGGCTGTTGTGGAGGTACGACTTGGTGGAGTTTCCGGACAGCAAACCAATGGCGGAGCGGAGGTTGCAGTGCCTTGAAAGACGACTATCAAAGGACCCAACGTTGTACGACAAGGTGAGGGAACAAATTGATGACTATCTGTCCAAGGGTTACACCCATAAAGCAACAGAACGGGAGTTGAAAGAGACCGTGCAAAATCAGACATGGTATCTACCATTGGGTGTAGTAGTAAACCCTAAAAAGCCGGAAAAGGTTCGAGTAGTCTGGGACGCTGCAGCAACGGTAAAAGGAGTTTCGCTGAATTCCGTTCTGCTGAAAGGACCGGATCTTCTACAGTCCTTACCAACGGTACTTTGTCGATTTAGACAGAGGGAGGTGGCCATCAATGCGGATATCAAGGAGATGTTCCACCAAGTGATTATCAGACCGGAGGATCGTCAGGCACAACGATTTCTGTGGCGGAACAATCCGTCGGAGCAAACGGAAGTGTTTGTTATGGACGTCGCCATATTTGGAGCTACGTGCTCCCCAAGTTCTGCGCAGTTTGCGAAGAATAGAAATGCGGTTGAATTGTCCAGAGAGTTTCCTCGAGCTGCAACCGCGGTTTTGGAGAACCACTATGTGGACGACTATCTCGATAGTGTCGATAGCGTCTACGAAGCAGTGGAGCTTGCAAGAGAAGTCAAAACGTTACATCAATACGCCGGGTTTGAACTCCGACACTGGTTGTCCAATAGTGTGGATGTGTTGGAGCAAATCGGAGAAAAACCGTCAGAAACTCCGAAAAATTTCGTGATGGGCAAGGACGTTGGGACTGAGAGAGTGTTGGGGTTAAGTTGGTTGCCGCAGAAAGACATCTTTACGTTCGCAATACAGTTCCGCGAAAACCTGAAGAGATTGCTGGACGGGAATACGTATCCCACCAAAAGAGAGCCGTTGAGCCTGGTCATGAGTATTTTCGACCCTCTTGGATTGGTAGCTAACTTTGTGATACACGGAAAAAATCTTGTCCAAGAAGTTTGGAGATCCGGCAGCACTTGGGACGACAATATTCCAGAGTTACTGTTTGCGTCGTGGAGTCTTTGGGTACGGGCACTACACAGCCTGGAGCAAGTACGAACACAAAGATGTTATTTTCCCGGATATGATCCAGAAGCCTTGGAAACACTAGAATTGCACGTTTTTGTAGATGCAAGTATGGCTGCTTACGCTGCAGCTGCTTATTTTCGGATTGTGGACCGTGGAACCGTTCGGTGTACTCTTGTAGCGTCCAAAACCAAAGTGGCGCCCCTTAAGCAACTGTCAGTGCCAAGGCTTGAGCTCCAAGCAGCTGTAATCGGTACAAGGTTGATGAAGACAATTGCGTCAAGTCATACCCTTCGGATAAAAGGAAAATACTGTGGACTGATTATAACACCGTGTTAGCCTGGCTCAGAGCGGATCAACGAAGGTTCCACCAGTTTGTGGCGTTCAGGGTAGGAGAGATTTTGGAATCCACCGACGTAAACGATTGGAGGAAAGTACCCTCAAAATGGAATGTTTCCGACGAAGCAACAAAATGGGGTAATGGTCCAGATGCCTCTGAAGAATCCCGGTGGCTTCGTGGACCATCGTTTCTCTACCAAGATGAAGCAGAATGGCCAGGTCATAAGGAAGAAGAATGGAGCACAGCGGAAGAATTGCGGAATATAATAACGATCCATCGATGCAGCGTAACCGGAACGGTGCAGTTTGAGCGCTTTTCCAAATGGGAACGATTGGGGCAAGCCATGGGATATGTTCAACGATTCCTGAATAACTGTCTTGGAAAGAGAAACAACTTGCCGTGTTTGACTACAAATAATCTTTGCAGTAAAGAGTTGCAGGAAGCAGAGATTATGGTGTTGAAATTGGTTCAACTTGAGGTCTACCCGCAAGAATTTGCTGTGCTTGAA
Source organism: Armigeres subalbatus (assembly GCF_024139115.2). Taxonomy (NCBI): domain Eukaryota; kingdom Metazoa; phylum Arthropoda; class Insecta; order Diptera; family Culicidae; genus Armigeres; species Armigeres subalbatus. Next base: position 64,486,062 of record NC_085140.1, read on the forward strand.
GCGCTGCAGAAAGATTCGTCGCATCATCCGAAACAAATCGAGAAGAAAAGCCGTATCTACAAATTGGATCCTTTCATCGGAGCAGATGGATTGATCCGCAAGGACGGGCGAATTGGTGCAGCTCCCGCAGTAGCAGATGACGCAAAATTTCCGGTGAAAGTACCGAAAGACCACTACGTTACAATGCTGATTATCGACGGATATCACCGAAAGTTTGCACACGCAAACAATGAAACCATCGTGAATGAGCTCAGGCAACGATTCCATGTGTCGGAGATAAGAGTAGCTGTGGGGAAAGTAGCGAAGTCCTGTACATTGTGTAAGGTACGCAAAGCAGTTCCACGACCACCTCGGATGAGCCCTCTCCCGGAAGCACGTTTAACTCCCTATATCAGGGCGTTCACTTTTACCGGGTTGGACTACTTCGGTCCCGTAACTGTACGGGTAGGACGCACGAACGTGAAGAGATGGGCAGCATTATTTACCTGCCTCACAACAAGGGCAGTTCACCTTGAGGTAGCCTTTACGTTGTCGACCGAATCATGCAAACTTGCCATTCGTCGGTTTATAGCTCGCCGTGGTGCACCGTTGGAGATATACTCTGATCAAGGACTAAATTTCCAAGGAGCAAGGAAGGAGTTGCGCGAAGAAATTCGAAAGCTGAATCAAGAGTTGGCTTCAACCTTCACAAACGCAGCCACACAGTGGAAGATGAATCCGCCTTATGCTCCTCATATGGGAGGTATATGGGAGCGGTTAGTACGCTCAGTGAAACTGGCATTGGCAGCCATGGAGACATCGAGAAACCCTGATGACGAAACTTTTCAAACCGCATTGACAGAAGCTGAATCCATCGTAAACACACGGCCGTTTACGTATCATGGATTCCACAGAGAGTGAAGCGCTCACACCTAACCATTTCCTGATGCTTCTTAGCTCGAATGGAGTATGCCAGCCAATCGCTAATCCGGTCGAAGTGAAGTCAACGCTTTGTGCCAACTGGAACCTTGTGCGCGTAATGCTGGACCGGTTTTGGACAAGATGGGCTACCGAGTATCTACCGGCCATTGCAAGGCAGTCGAAGTGGTTCGGTGAAACTAAGCCCGTACGAGTTGGAGATTTGCTTATAGAGGTGGATGAGGCAGGAAGGATCAGCTGGGAACGAGCAGTAGTTGTGAAGGTGAACCTTAGAAAAGACGGGCGCATACGGAGCGCAGATGTGAAATCGAAGGCAGGCATATTTCTTCGTCCAGTAACTAAGCTGACGGTCTTGGACGTGCTAGATGAAGATTGTATGGCTGAAGACAGAACTTCAAGCAATACGGGCTCGGAATGTCGCAACGATTCAAGACCTCGCCATCGGCTAAAACCGTTTAGCTCATCCCTGAAATCAACCGGGCGAATGATAAACTGACAACGTCAAGAGTAAACGTCACGGGAAATGATTGGCAGAAATAGCTATCCAATACGAAGAATAATAGTCAAGAGAGAAGATTAGATTCGCTAAACCTAAAACAATTATTCTAAAGTTAAAGTTATCCTAAAATCTTATATTCTAAAGTGGTAAACTAGAATTTGTTCCTAATATTACAAGTAAGTACTTTGATGCTTAAAATTATGAATTTGATCTTAATTGTAATACTTAACTTAATAGGGACATTCACAACCACGAATTACCTTTGTTACAAGTAGACGGACAGTTAACGTAGAAGACAACAAATGTAAGTTAGCTTAAAATTAATCATGCAAAAAGAAATTACAATAAATAACAATTTCAGCTTAAAGCCTACTCAAAGCAATAACGAGTTTGCTGGTTAAGAGTCCGAAACGTGACCGTCTTCATAACAAAATCTTTAAGATTTGTTTGTATCGTTCGGCGTGGAAAACATAACCATGTCTAGTGGTGATCCAGCGGCCGCCGACACACACGATCGTTCTGATGGACAAAATCAATGCATCGTGTGTAACGAACCAAACCATGCAGATCGCAAGATGGTCCAGTGCGACGGATGCGATCGCTGGTTCCACTTCAGGTGCGTCGGTGTGAACGACAGCATCGAAGGAGAGGACCGAAGCTTTAGATGCACAGCGTGTTCTGTTCCCGATCCACCAGCCTCTACAGTATCGATTTCAGCAAGTATGCGGGAAGCACGCATACAGTTGGAGGTGCAACGCCTAGCCGAGGAGAAGCGGCTACAGGAGAAGATGCAAGAAGAGCGAGGAAAGCAGGAGCAAGCTATTCAGGAGATGACGTTGCGTTTGGAACGAGAACGGAGAGACAAGGCCATCAGGGAGATGTTTGCCTTGGAGAAGGAATACATCCAACGAAAGTACGACCTGCTTCATACCCAATTGGATGACGATGGAGATGCAGTTAGCGTTCGTAGCCGTTGCAACCGTGGAGCGGAGAAAGTTGAGGATTGGATCACCCGTAACCCGGCTGTGACCATGAGTGCCAATTCTGGAAACAAACCCACTGGACTCACATCGCAGCTGAAACCAATCACGAGTTCTGCCCCAGAAACGGCAACAGCAACTATTGAAGAAGTAGGCCAAGTGAATCCACATTCAGCTTCTGCGGTCACTTCGAGTATGTTAGCTACTCTTTCGTTGCCATTATCCCATTCTGCAAACGCCTCGATCTCGCATCCTACTACACAACCACCTATAGCACAGAGTACCATGCAAGGGAACAATGTGATACCAATAGTCACAACGGTGGCGAGCGTGCAACAGTTTCCTAAACCCTCTGCGTCGGTCGATGCACACAATATGTTTGTGATTTCACCAACAACAGCGTCGATGGTTTCGTTTTCGTTGCCGTCACTGACCACTACACAGCCGGTCAGTTTCATGCCATCATACGGGAACTCATTTCTGCCACAGTCGTCGTTAGCAACCTACACCACACAAGCGCAAGGTATATCATCGGTAACATCAACATCGTCGTGCCGGCCCATCGTATCGCACACTGCCGCACCGTCTTGTTTACCAGCGAGTGGTATATCATCGATGTGGCAACCACCAACACACCACTCAACACCAACGAGTTCGTCTAGCGGTCGACGTCCAGCTGAGGTACAATACGCAAACACACAACCGATGTGCTCTCAGGTAAATGCTACTTCAGTTTCGACCCGTATGACCAGTATGAATCTTGGTGGGAAAGAGAATGTTTCATCTGCCAGTCAGCATGTACAAGCTCCAATGGGGGTAGGTAGTGGTTATGGGATTGCTAATTTGCCAAATATGTACCGAAACTATGTTCAAAATCAATGGTTAGTTTGAGATAATCAGATTCCCCAAATGCAAGATAATATAGCTAGTTATTTGCCAATGTCATGTTCGGGTGGGTACATAGGACAGTCAGGGAATCAGGTGCCAATTATTCCGAATACAATTCCCCAATTTTATCAAATTCCACCGTCAATAAGTGGTGTTCAATCGAATGCGTACGCGCCTGCAGTGTCGTTTACGTCCGCGCACCCGGACTTACAACTGGGTCCAAATGCTCAGCAGCTTGCAGCTCGTCATGTGGTCCCAAAAGAGCTTCCAGTGTTCGGAGGCAATCCTGCGGAATGGCCCCTGTTTTGGAGTAGCTACAATACTTCAACGCAGATGTGCGGGTACACCGAAGCAGAAAATCTCCTCCGTTTGCAACGCAGTTTGAAAGGTGAAGCAAGAAAAGCAGTTTTTTGTTACACCCTTCGAACGTGGGTGATATTATGTCGACACTAAGCACACTGTATGGCCGTCCCGATATCATCATTAACACGCTGTTAAACGATGTCAGAAGTACTCCCACGCCGAAACCAGAAAAACTTGATTCTCTGGTAAACTTTGGTTTGGTAGTTCGCAATCTCTGTGCGCATCTAGTGTCAACTGGGCAGCAAATGCATTTGGCCAACCCGATTCTGCTCCAAGAGCTGGTCGACAAACTGCCGGCCAATATCAAATTGGGGTGGGCGATGCATAAGCAGTCAATAGCGGTAGCAGATCTTCGAGCGTTTGCAAATTACATGAACGTCATCATCAGTGCAGCTAGCAGTGTATCGAGTGGGGTTAGAGAAAGTACCAAGGCGGACCGACAGAAAGGGAGGGCGTTCGTCAATTCAGTTCGTTGGAATCTTGTGGTGGGAATGATCAACGTCATCCCGAAAAGGTCACTGGTAGGGGTAAAAGTGTGATGGATTCAAAGTCAACGGATCCTCCTAAAGTGCGTCCCTGTGCAGTGTGTCAAGTACATGGGCACAAACCAAAAGAATGTCCGATCTTCAAGGCGAAAACACTTGGTGAACGCTGGAAGGCCGTGCAAGATGCACATCTGTGCAAACGTTGTCTATACCCTCATGGAAAGTGGCCATGCAAGGCTGCTGGTTGTGGGACAAATGGATGCCAACAAAATCACCACAAATACCTCCATCCCGGCAATCCAAACGTCGGAAATTGCTCGAGTGAGAATGTATCAAATTCGACTACAGGGTAGTAACGGTGCATCAACATCTGCAGCACAGAGTCCTGTTTCGCGTCATTCCGGTCAGTCTTCACGCCAATGGGAAATCGGTGCATACCTTTGCCTTCTTGGATGGCGGTTCGGATTCAACGTTATTAGAAGACTCCATTGCCAAGAAACTTGGGGTCACCGGAGCTGTGTTTCCTCTCTGTATGCAGTGGACTAATGGTGTGAGGCGTACTGAAGAAGAATCAAGAAGAGTGATGCTGGAGATTTCCGGTAACAATGGCAATCGTTTTATGATGAAAGATGTCCACACTGTCTCTAGTTTAGATCTGCCACGACAAACAATTGACTTCGAAGAACTTCAAACAAAATTCCCTTATTTGAAAGGACTCCCAATCACAAGTTATGATGATGCTACTCCGGGAATATTAATTGGACTGGACAACACCAAGCTGAAGACGACGTTGAAGCTTCGTGAAGGAAGCGGAAGTCAACCTGTGGCGGCGAAAACTCGTCTAGGATGGCTGCTGTACGGAAGGTCTGGAGAATCGGATTTAAAACTGGTCCACCGAGTACTGCACGCATGCAATCGGTCAACGAATGAAGACCTTCATGAGCTCGTCAAATCATTTTTCACTGTCGAAGGTTCTGGTGTAGAATCTAACGAAATGGTAGAATCACCTAGCGAAAAACGGGCACGGAAAATATTGGAGGATACCACGGTTCGGACCGAGTCGGGAAAGTTTCAAACAGGGCTGTTGTGGAGGTACGACTTGGTGGAGTTTCCGGACAGCAAACCAATGGCGGAGCGGAGGTTGCAGTGCCTTGAAAGACGACTGTCAAAGGACCCAACGATGTACGACAAGGTGCGGTAACAAATTGCTAACTATCTGTCCAAGGGTTACGTATACAAAGCAACCAAACAGGAGTTGACAGACACCGCGCAAAATCAGGCATGGTATCTACCATTGGGTGTAGTAGTAAACCCTAAAAAGCCGGAAAAGGTTCTTGTAGTTTGGGACGCTGCAGCAACGGTAAAAGGAGTTTCGCTGAATTCCGTCCTGCTAAAAGGACCGGATCTTCTACAGTCCTTACCAACGGTACTTTGTCGATTTAGACAGAGGGAGGTGGCCTTCAATGCGGATATCAAGTAGATGTTGCACCAAGTGATTATCAGACCGGAGGATCGTCAGGCACAACGATTTCTGTGGCGGAACAATCCGTCGGAGCAAACGGAAGTGTTTGTTATGGACGTCGCCATATTTGGGGCTACGTGCTCCCCAAGTTCTGCGCAGTTTGCGAAGAATCGCAATGCGATTGAATTGTCCAGAGAGTTTCCTCGAGCTGCAACCGCGGCTTTTGGAGAACCACTATGGACGACTATCTCGATAGTGTCGATAGCGTCTACAAAGCAGTGGAGCTCGTAAGAGAAGTCAAAAAGTTGCATCAACATGCCGGGATTGAACTCCGACACAGGTTTTGCAAGAGTGGAGAGGTGTTGGAGCAAATAGGAGAAAAACCGTAAACCGTAACTCCGAAAAATTTCGTGATTGGCAAGGACGTTGGGACTGAAAGAGTGTTGGAGTTAAGTTGGTTGCCGCAGGAAGACATCTTTACGTTCGCAATACAGTTTCGCGAAAATCTAAAGAGATTGCTGGATGGGAATACGTATTCCACCAAAAGACAGTTGTTGAGCGTGGTTATGAGTATTTTCGACCCTCTTGGATTGGTAGCTAGCTTTGTGATACACGGAAAAATTCTTGTCCAAGAAGTTTGGAGATCCGGCAGAACTTGGGACGACAAAATTCCAGAGTTACTGTTTGCGTCGTGGAGTCGTTGGGTACGGACACTACACAGTCTGGAGCAAGTACGAATACAAAGATGTTATTTTCCCGGATATGATCCAGAAGCCTTGGAAACACTAGAATTGCACGTTTTTGTAGATGCAAGTATGGCTGCTTACGCTGCAGCTGCTTATTTTCGGATTGTGGACCGTGGAACCGTTCGGTATACTCTTGTAGCGTCCAAAACCAAAGTGGCGCCCTTAAGCAACTGTCAGTGCCAAGGCTTGAGCTCCAAGCAGCTGTAATCGGTACAAGGTTGATGAAGACAATTGCGTCAAGTCATACCCTTCGGATAAAAAGGAAAATACTGTGGACTGATTCTAACACCGTGTTAGCCTGGCTCAGAGCGGATCAACGAAGGTTCCACCAGTTTGTGGCGTTCAGGGTAGGAGAGATTTTGGAATCCACCGACGTAAACGATTGGAGGAAAGTACCCTCAAAATGGAATGTTTCCGACGAAGCAACAAAATGGGGTAATGGTCCAGATGCCTCTGAAGAATCCCGGTGGCTTCGTGGACCATCGTTTCTCTACCAAGATGAAGCAGAATGGCCAGGTCATAAGGAAGAAGAATGGAGCACAGCGGAAGAATTGCGGAATATAATAACGATCCATCGATGCAGCGTAACCGGAACGGTGCAGTTTGAGCGCTTTTCCAAATGGGAACGATTGGTGCAAGCCATGGGATATGTTCGACGATTCCTAAATAACTGTCTTGAAAAGAGAAACAACTTGCCGTGCCTGACTACAAAGAATCTTTGCAGTAAAGAGTTGCAGGAAGCAGAGATTATGGTGTTGAAATTGGTTCAACTTGAGGTCTACCCGCAAGAATTTGCTGTGCTTGAAGCGCTGCAGAAAGATTCGTCGCATCATCCGAAACAAATCGAGAAGAAAAGCCGTATCTACAAATTGGATCCTTTCATCGGAGCAGATGGATTGATCCGCAAGGACGGGCGAATTGGTGCAGCTCCCGCAGTAGCAGATGACGCAAAATTTCCGGTGAAAGTACCGAAAGACCACTACGTGACAATGTTGACTATCGATGGATATCACCGAAAGTTTGCACACGCAAACAAAGAAACCATCGTGAATGAGCTCAGGCAACGATTCCATGTGTCGGAGATAAGATTAGCTGTGGGGAAAGTAGCGAAGTTCTGTACATTGTGTAAGGTACGCAAAGCGGTTCCACGACCACCTCGGATGAGCCCTCTCCCGGAAGCACGTTTAACTCCCTATATCAGGGCGTTCACTTTTACCGGGTTGGACTACTTCGGTCCCGTAACTGTACGGGTAGGGCGCACGAACGTGAAGAGATGGGCAGCATTATTTACCTGCCTCACAACAAGGGCAGTTCACCTTGAGGTAGCCTTTACGTTGTCGACCGAATCATGCAAACTTGCCATTCGTCGGTTTATAGCTCGCCGTGGTGCACCGTTGGAGATATACTCTGATCAAGGACTAAATTTCCAAGGAGCAAGGAAGGAGTTGCGCGAAGAAATTCGAAAGCTGAATCAAGAGTTGGCTTCAACCTTCACAAACGCAGCCACACAGTGGAAGATGAATCCGCCTTATGCTCCTCATATGGGAGGTATATGGGAGCGGTTAGTACGCTCAGTGAAACTGGCATTGGCAGCCATGGAGACATCGAGAAACCCTGATGATGAAACCTTTCAAACCGCATTGACAGAAGCTGAATCCATCGTAAACACACGGCCGCTTACATATCTACCCTTGGATTCCGCAGAGAGTGAAGCGCTGACACCTAATCATTTCCTGCTTCTTAGCTCGAATGGAGTATGCCAGCCAGTCGCTAATCCGGTCGAAGTGAAGTCCACGCTTCGTGCCAACTGGAACCATGTGCGCGTAATGCTGGACCGTTTTTGGACAAGATGGGTTACCGAGTATCTACCGGTCATTGCAAGACAGTCGAAGTGGTTCGGGGAAACTAAGCCCGTACGAGTGGGAGATTTGGTGATAGTGGTGGATGAGGCAAGAAGGAACAGCTGGGAACGAGGAGTAGTTGTGAAGGTGAACCTTGGAAAAGACGGGCGCATACGGAGCGCGGATGTGAAATCGAAGGCAAGCGTATTTCTTCGTCCAGTAACTAAGCTGGCGGTCTTGGACGTGCTAGATGAAGATTGTATGGCTGAAGACAGAACTTCAAGCAATACGGGTCCGGGTATGTGCGCAACGATTCAAGACCCCTCGCCATCGGCTAAAACCGTTTAGCTCATCCCTGAAATCAACCGGGCGAATGATAAACTGACAACGTCAAGAGTAAACGTCACGGGAAATGATTGGCAGAAATAGCTATCCAATACGAAGAATAATAGTCAAGAGAGAAGATTAGATTCGCTAAACCTAAAACAATTATTCTAAAGTTAAAGTTATCCTAAAATCTTATATTCTAAAGTGGTAAACTAGAATTTGTTCCTAATATTACAAGTAAGTACTTTGATGCTTAAAATTATGAATTTGATCTTAATTGTAATACTTAACTTAATAGGGACATTCACAACCACGAATTACCTTTGTTACAAGTAGACGGACAGTTAACGTAGAAGACAACAAATGTAAGTTAGCTTAAAATTAATCATGCAAAAAGAAATTACAATAAATAACAATTTCAGCTTAAAGCCTACTCAAAGCAATAACGAGTTTGCTGGTTAAGAGTCCGAAACGTGACCGTCTTCGTAACAACTATCGTATGAGAGTAGCATCACTTTCATCCGTTAGCACAGATATTGATTTGGGACTAATCACTAACTCTTAGATGGAAGCAATGCACTCTACAATAATCGAGATCTGTCCTGGCCACGTCCTTGCGAATGCCGAGGAAGGGGAAGGATGATTAGTTGGACATCTACTTAAGAAAGATGCAGAGAACTCTACGCCCTCTCATAGGTGCCACGGGAGGTTTTGGGATTGTGTGGAGGGTTTTAACAGTAGGAATCGTTTTGGTAGAACGTGGAACACAGAAATAACTAAGATAGAAATACAAAGTAGTACCAAAGCAAAGGTGCAGGAGGAATATTCTACAGCAAATGAACGTAGCTTTCATTGCTTTTAGCACCTATAACGGTAATTAAACCATGGACGGAAATAGCTGCCGTGCCCCTAACTGAAGCAAATCTCCAAGACTTACAGATAGAATTTTATACAAATTTCAAAGTGTATAAAAAATTCTCCATGAATTCCAGAAAAGAATGTTCTCTACGGATTCCAGAAGGAATTTTTCACGTCCAATTCTCCACGAATTCTAGACGCAATTCTGCACAAATTTTAGAATGAATTTTGCACAAACTCCAGAAGAAATTCTTCCAGAATTACTGAGGAATTTTCCATGAACATTGTGCACAAACTGTGGAAGGTAATATCACCGTTTTTCAGGAGGAATTCTCCACGAGCTTGAGCTTGATGACCGCATGATTCGTTAGTTGTTACTTTCGATCATTTTCAATTTCACAGGGATTTAGTTGGGGCTTGGGATTAGTATTCCAACCTCCATGTGCACAACACTAGATTTCAGTAATAAAAGAAACAATAACGGCTCCAGCCATGTCCTTGCGGTCATCTGGGAATAGAAGAAATAGTTGAATCATTTGTTTGAAAAACTGCATAGGTCCATTTTACACTATTTCAAGAAAACAACAAAAAACTGTTTTTTGAACAAATTTGCACCGAATCTTTCGATTTCTTCGATATAGATCAATAGTTTTTGGCAAAACTCAACACCCTGGGGCATTTTCAGTGCAAAAAATCTAAGCAGTACTCCACAATTGCTCTTCAAAGTACGTGAACATATGTAGTTTCTCAGACAAACGAAAACATTTTCATACATTCCTGTACAATTTTTTTTTTTTGTATTTTTTGCCAGAATACATATTTTTGGACGAGGATTCAAAATATATAAAAATCTCATTTTGGCCAAAAATGTTACATATGCAGTTTCTCAAACAAACGGTTAAGTTGGTGTGACATTCGTTGATACTAGAGACCGAGATTATCTACATCTCCACAGTTGCCAAAAGAGGGATTTATGTTTTTGAGACGGGGAAAGTCCCGATCGCAGTATGGGCTCAAGAGTGAGAAATGAGACGTCTCACTTCTCACTCCTTATTTCTCACTTCTCGATGAAAAAAGGGAGTAGTGAGACGTCTCACTACTAACTTTGCGCTCCTCTTTTTAACAGTGAGAAGTGGGAAATGAGGAGTGAGTAGTGAGACGTCTCACTTTTCACTCCTCCTTTATCACTTTTCGCTGTAAAAAGTGCGAAGCGCGAAGTGAATAGTGAGACAGCGCTTTTTTATCATTCCTAATTTCTCACTTTCCCAAAAAATATTCGGTTAAATGACCTATTCGGCCAAATGTCCTATTCGGCCAAATGATACTTTCGGCCAAACGACCCTTTCGGCCAAATGACTCTTTCGGCCAAACGACCCTTTCATCCAAACGAACCTTTCGACTTAATTACCCTATCGACCAAATGACCCTTTCGGCCAAATGACCCTTTCGTCCAAATGAACCTTTCGGCCCAATGACCATTACGGTCGAACAACCCTTTCGGTCACACGCCCCTTTCGGCCAAACAACCCTTTCGGCCAAATGACTTTCGACCTAATGGTCTGTTCGGCCAAATGGTATATTCGGCTAAACAACTTTCGGCCTAGTGGCATTCGGCCAAATGGCTTTCGGCCGAATGGATTTCGGCTAAATGACCCTTTCCCAAAACTTTTCACGTGAAAACAGTAGGCGAGTTGTCGCCGGCGACTACTTCTCAAATCATGTACTCAAACGATAATAAACACAGAATTCGCATTCAAACATTAATCTTTACCATGATCAGTTAATTGCCAACAGTCCCGTTATATCTTCTATATGGCGTTATGGTTTCATGGTAGTAAGGAAAAAGTGTTCAAAATGTAACGGTAAGTGCTTCAAATCAAGATACGATTTTAAAACGATTCTTAATCGCTGGCGAGTTTTTATCACTTGATAATTTAAAAGTAAGATCGCGGGTGATTTTGATCACCCTCGATTTTTTGAAAATTTGATTTTTCCCAACCCTGCTCGTCTCGATGATCATTTGCATAATTTTCATCTGGTCTTCATCAAATCAGCAAAATAGTTTTTTGACACGATCAAAGGAATTTCAACCTAAAGGTATGTTCGCCAAATGACATATTGGACTGCATATAATAACATCCATATGTACGGCGTTATTTGGAAAATAAAGTTGAACATAGAAAAATCTCTATCAATTCGGCTGAACAAGTATTGGCAGGAAAAGTTTTAAGCGTACATGCTAGCAAATTGATCGAAATCAATTTCACTCACAATGATATTGTGAAAAATGTTCAGTTTCAGTTAACCAACTATTTGGAACACGAATATTCATGAGGAAGCACCATATTACGTTCGTCCTGTCTACGCCTTGGTTTGTGACACATTTGATTCGGCCCAACCATTAGTAAGGCAAAATGGAAACGTCAGTTGGTAGTGTTTTTTGGGGAGGAAATATTTTCAAACTAGATCGGAGTCAATTATTCTTGAGATGCTAGAATGGTGGCATTGGCCTTTTAGATATAGAAAGCAAATGCAAATCCTTATTTGTTATAAACATTATCTATGGTTGATCAGGTAATACAAACAGTATACTGTTATAACGATATTATTTATTAATATTGCTATGTATAAGGAGGCTCTCACTTAATGTTTGCCATGAATGGGTTAACGAAGCGAAGAAACAGTACAATTTGTCATCAGTCGTATCTCTTGTATTAGTATTTTGTCGAAAAAGTTTGTTTTTTTTCTAGTCAGATATTTCAATCACCGACACCATTTGCTTTGAGGTAGTGAGAAAATGACTGCAGAACATCAGTTCTCGTTTCGTTTCAATGAGAAACACATCTCGACTTCTACTGTTTTGTTAAGGATCTAATCCCAAACAAAGAGAAATTAATTAGTTACGGTATTGGTCGCCTCCAAAGTTCAAATTGTGAATTCTGCCTGATAACAATCAACACCTTATTATGTTTTGATAACAATCAACACCGTATTATGAGGTATTATAGTTGCTGCTCCTGGACTTCATCTCATATAGCTCCCATCAGAAAGTAAGCAATGAAAAGGTATTTGATTTGTTTCTTATGCTGGCACTTAATTTGGATAATAAAATTGTCAATAATCAATAAACTGCTATCGATAACTAGCCCGGCGATCAATGCATCATGAGTGAAGCCCCCTCAAAAGAAAAGTATGATCCTTAAAAGAAGATCATTGATCCATAACTTTTAATAAATATACAATCAAAATCATACAATTGAAATTGTATTGAATATTTATGGGTCATTGTTTTTAATCTATGGGCAAAAAAAACGTTTTGTTACTTTTATTTTTGTGATTTTTATCAGCTGCGAGCACGCAAATTAAAAAATGTTAAAAAACAGCGATTGGACTGGTGTTGTATTCAGGTGAGGACAAAATACGTATCTGTAAAGAATGCAAAGTGGTGAAAAACAATTGATTAGAATTTTTGTTGGGAGACTACATAGGGGGAAAGACGGCTTTGGCAGGTTTTGTTCTATTATTGGCAGGGGGGTTTTTGTCGACCAAATTTTATGAAATTTGGCCAGAATATTCTTTGATATGCAAAGAATGTTTAGGCCAAATTTGAGCCTAGTCAGTCATAAAAAAACCCCTGCCAATAATAGAACAAAATCTGCCAAAGCCGTCATTCCCCCTATATACATTGACTTCAGCTCCTTTTGATTTTGGGACAAAAAATAGATTCCAACATAATGAAAATAAATGTAAAACATAACTAAAGATTTATCCCGAGTTCGCTCAACATGGAAATTATTTTACCAATTTCATAAAAGAGTTACTAAGCCCAAAAGTTCGAGCCAAAGTTTAGTAACACATTAAAATCCAGACTATGGTTCGCGGCACTTCTTCAATAAACTCTATGCGTTAAAATAATTAAGCCACTGGGGATGTTCTACTTGCACCATCATAATTAAATTTAATATCAACAGGCACAGCTTAACAGGCACACAAAGCTGAACATCAGGATTGTTGTGAGTGTTGTTCATGGATACAAAGCCAATATTTTCCTGTTTCCATCATGACCGTACCGTTTCCAGGCAATTATGTGGAAAACTACACTGCAACAAGTAAGTGAAAGAAGTAATCTATCCACTCCTTTGGGAGCATCCTTTACGAATCCTTCCACTGCATTCAACACTACTGGCAAAACAGTCCCCCATCACGTGCTTCTCTGTAGTCTTTCATACGGCTACGTTCGACTACGATTACGATGATGATAATGGAGACGAAAGCTTATCCGACGGCAACGGTGAAGCGTAATGAATTGAAATCAACTCCCAACGGGAAAAAATGGAGTTATTATTTTATGAGATTTGTGATGTCCTTTAAGGATTACGTTGCTTGATTCCAGGCTCAACAATGGTAATAACCGGTACTCAACATGCCTCAAAGCTTACAAACCCACTGGAATCCCTTTGAAGTGCTTGGAGTAATTCGTTTACAACCTTTGATTGAGAGAACGATTAAACCCCGCTACAAGAACCTACTGGGAAGCAACTTGTTGCGTAACAGTTTTCCATAACCTCTCGAGGTTCGATGTTCGTGCTTCCACTCGATCCCATTTATGAGAGGGCTGGTCAGTGGTTAGATAATAGATGCAACCATCCTCGTCTCGTGATTAGGATCCTTGTCATAATCGTCCACAGGGACGATGACCATTCTCAAGCACACATGCCGGTGTGCTATGGACACATATAGTTGCGGTCATGCAGTGAATAATTTGCCTTCCGGAAACTAATTTCCTAGTGGATGTTTACCTAACCTTTTGGCTAGCAATTCGAAATGGAACAGGTTGATCTCATTGAAGAGCACATTAAAACGTTAGTTAGTCAATTACTCGAGCCCACCAGGGACATCCGTTGGTCAAACTTCATCTTATTTCACGGTGGCACAAAGTGTTCGATAAAATACTTGACTGACTATAACATGCGCACATTTTTGGTTGTAGCGAGTTAGTTAGGAAATCAGCCAATACTTTTGATACATTGTCATCATATCAAACCATTATCTTATATTATATCAATTTGACCAACTGTGCGGCGCCTCTGGACTCTTAGTTGGGCAACATATGTCTACTGATGGAAAATTATTCACCTGTGTGGAGATGCCGGATGAATCTTAATTCACTGAAACAGTTATTCCAACAACTCATGATACGGAAGCTAGAGCCAAACTGTTGTTGCTTGTTCAGTATATGGATGAGGTGAATATCGCACTAATCATTTTGTAACATATTACATGAAAGCATCCACCTAAGATATGAATCATGGAGCGAAGCAGTTAAATGCTAAAAAGTTAAAATATTAAATGCACTCCGGAAATGGAAAATGTTTGAAATCATGATTAATATAATTTAAAGTACAGTAATGAAATGATATATGTACAACAAACCGTAAGCATAATTCATTTCATATTTTTCCAGGATCGTATCTACTTAAATGACAATTTGCCATGTGAACGGATGCAAATGCTTTACTATGCAAGCAAGTAAGCAATGAGTTGCATTCTCAATTCAGCATTATAAAGTGATATGGATTGAAAATAGGATAATTTTTAACGAACCATCCTTATTGAAGCTCTAGGATTTGTAGTGAGATACCGATGTAAATATAAAACTGACAGGCTTGACTTAGAAATATAAAATGATATTAATTTTGTCGGAATTGCAAGAATATTATTATATGCACAATAAGGGAAGCGTCGTTTGGCCGAAAACCATCCGGCCAAATATCCTTTGGCCGAACACCACTAGAACGAATATACCATTTAACCGAACAGACTATCTGGCAGAACAAGTCATTTGGCTGAACAGGTCGTTCGGCCGAATAGGTCCCTCGGCCGAATACAGTGGGTCCAAAAAGTATTCGTCTAGCTGCATATTCTTTAGTAAAATGTAAAACTTGGGCGTGATAGAAGTGAAATCAAAAAACTTTCTTCTAAATTTGGTAGAAAACTTATCAACACATGATTATTATTCAAAAGCAAATAGAAATTTCAATTACTTTTTCTGGTATGTAGAGAATATCTAAATTTCGTCAATTTCGCTCGCTCAAAAAGTATTCGTCTATTCAGAAAATAATCGAGTGAAACACGAATATAATAGTTTTATTCGCATGTAGTTACACTAGCACACTCTAGTGATGTCTAGCAACATTTTTGTCAATATTCAATGACAGATCAAATAATGTTTTTGTTTTGCTTGGCGCGGAAAATAGAAGCACCATGGGTGGGAAAAGTAAAAAGATGAGTCAAAATGAAAAAAAACTTATTCTACGCCTCCATAATTAGTGCAAGTTGACTTATGACTTTGCAAGAAATGTGCCCCATAAAAAATCCTCCCGATTTTCCCTCAGATTAAATCGGTTCACGTCGGTAGGGTCGACCGATTTTGTTCCCGACGAATTTATAGATTGTTTCACCGAGCCTTATGGGACTTTTACAGGGGAGCTCGCCGACGCGACGCCAAACGAAATCGATAGACTATTATCGACTAAATCGAATAAACAAAAGATCGATTTCGTTGTAAATAATATGTGACGAAACTAAACGAAATAGAGTGATTAATCGGTTTATTAAATTTCATCATAGAGCAGATCAGACTAAATCTCTAGATTAATCGGTAGATAAAATAATGAAATCAGGTGAAATAGAGTGTTTAATCATTAAATTTCATCAGAGAGCAGGCCAGACTAAATCTGTAGTTAGATCGGTGTAGAAAATAATGATATCAGATGAAATAGGGTGTTTCATTGGTTTATTACATTTCATCATGGAACAGATCAGACTAAATCAATAGATTGATCGCAGAGGAAAATGATGGAATTAGACGAAATATAGTATTTAATCTGTTTATTAAATTTTACCAAAGAGCAGATCAGACTAAATCTGTGGATTGGTCGGTATAGAACATAATAAAAACAAACAAAATCGAAGGTTTAGTTGATGTAGTTAAACGGGTGGCATGGCTGATAGTTTTCCGATTCTGTCCAGATCGCAAGATCAAACCTCGGACGAAACGGACTCATTCTGATGCTGACCTGTTTGGTCCAGAAGGTTATCGGTCTATAACTGAAAAATAGTTTAATGTTAATTTAATAGAAATTTGATTTAACATAGTACAAGAAAGACATACATTAGTAGGGTTACTAGGTATTAAAGCATTTTTTGCATCCAACGAGTAGCGGTTTCAATACAGGTATTCGGTATTTTTGATCTCCTCTATGTTACCATCGTTCTCTAACTTCTAAAAATGATGAATGAACGGTATAGTAAAAATGATTAAGCTCTATAATAATAATCAACAGTTTACCTGAAAATGGCCTTTTTTCTTTTACAGAAAACATACATGCCAAAGAAAGCACCAATTTCGATACAAGTCAGCACACAAAACAAACCAACATTACTTTAACCTGGAATGGAAATATTATAATTTTGGAAAATGTCTTATTTACTTACTAATGATGAAATAAAATGACCTGTCCTTCCCCGTAATGCTGGGTAGACACGTTTGCGTGGTTTGTAAGATCTACCATGGTCACATTATCAGCTACAGGCAAATCATGGACCCAACGAAAACCTTCCCCAATATCCAACTCCATGGTACTTATGCGGGGTCGCTGAGTCGGGAAGCTCTCACTAAGTAAGTACTACATCAACACTTCCTTCCCCTTCCAAGTTACCGCGAAGATGGGCGTGACCAGGAGTAGTAATTCTCATGCTTTTGTGATTTGTATCCTAGATTGAAATCAAGGATCACTCACCTGGATTTCTGATAGCAATCTGAATGAGGATTTCAAAAAAAAATCAGTATGTTATGCTATGAAATAAAATAACCTATCCTGCAGAACTTGAAAAAAAAAAGACAACTGAACTTGTTGCGATAAAAATATAAATTCTAAAAGATTGTATTAAAAACATTTCATGTCTTCTGGATAACATTCATTCATGTGTTAAAATCGATGAAATTTTATCACTTACCTTGATTTCCCGGTCTTCCTGGATGTTCCGTAATGTGTCTCGATCTGAAAATCTCACAAATAAGGTCAATATTTCAATAAATAAATATTATTTACTTACTTTGTTTATTCAATGTTTGTGAACACAGGGATCCGATTTCGCCTGTTCATTAATCAGATGATCAAAATAAGCACCAAATAAACAATCAATCGATTATTTAACCGATGAAATAGGCAACCGATTGCTTGCGACTTAATCGTTGAATAAATCTGGCGACGAAATTATGTAGCCTACGACAATCGACGTCGTCGGTGCAAAAATAGGTCGATTTGGAAGGCACCCGATTTCGTCGAGTGATGGTGAAATTTTGGAGCTGTCAAACTTTTTATGGGGTGGGTAGACCAAGGGTAGCAAGAATTCAACCATTTAATTGGTGATTGATCGCATCAGCACCACAAAAACCTATCAAATTAAATAACAGAGTGGTCGTCAGCGATGGCAAGCTGATAACGATGAGCGATTTATTGTGCGGAAAATTAAAAAAAAATCCTTAAAAACGAGTTCACCCATATAGGCAAGTGAGTTGGAGAGAAGAAGTGCTCAGATTATGAACCAATACGAACAGAAATACCTGTGAAAAGTATGGGTATAATAAGCGAGTATCACGGAAGAAAATTCAAGTGAGCCATCAAATTATCAAAAACAGCTCAATTTCAGCTAAAAATATCGCTGGAAGAAGGATGACTTTCAGAATCAAGTCATGTTATCTGATAAAAGCAAGTACAGCATATTTGGATCAAATGGCCGATGTATGGTATGGCCCAGATATGAATCCAATTTAACTCCATTGGAAGGTTCTGGACGACAAACTTTTCGTAAAATTCGTGAAAGTCATATTTTCAACAACAACGAATTGAAATTAGTGTTGAAAGAAAAATGGAAGAATATTCCGTCCCCCATTACGGCTAATTTGGTCAGTTCCATGCCACAAGAACTACATCCCGTCATAGATACACAGGGGAATCCAACGAAATATTGAATTCCACTCTACAACTTCTGTTTTCGTTTCAAAAGCGCGCTAAACCTGACTAGACGAATGCTTTTTAAGCCCGTATTTAATGAATTGTTATGTTTTGTTACCTGTGTTTTTGTTATTGTTTTATTTTTCTGTTTGGTTTTTAACAATAAAGATGAATTGATTAATTTACTACTCAATGTAATCAATAGTTTTATTTTTTTGAGCTTACTAGATTCTTTCTTTGACATTTTCTAGAAAACACACAGCTAGACGAATACTTTTTGGACTCACTGTATGTCATTTGGCCAAACACTGCGAAAAGTGAGAGATGAGAGGTAAGAAATGATGAGTGAGAATAAAAACGTAAGAAGTGAGACGTATGAGAATTCTCACTTCTCACTGTGGAAAATGAGTAGTGCGAAATGAGAAGTGAGACGTGTCACTACTCACTTTGCACTTTTCACTTTTCATAGTGAGAAGTGAGACACTTGACACTTTAAAAACTGTAAAGTGCGAAGTGATTAGTGAAACGTCTCACTTGCAGTGTTGATAGAATCATGCTCAAATCTCACTCACCGAAGCCTCATGCGCGAGCTGACTTGCTTGCGATTCCGCATGGAAAGCATCGCGCATGAGTTTTTCACGCCGAAAAATGATTTCGCTCAAAAAGTGTTAAAACCTTATCAAAGCGTATTTTATGTTTACGTATGGATTTATTATCTATTGTTTTAAGCCAAGAAATTTATTCCGATGAATTTAACGAAGAAGAACACGCAAAAATCAAGCAATGATGCAAATCACGAGTCGAATTATGAACGATTCTCTGGGCCATGAGTTGGGTAAGGTTTGCCTCGCGTTTGATTTGAATCGTGGATGATTTTTGAGAATTTGAGTTTTTACCAACACTGATCACTTCTCACTTCGCACTACTCACTTTTTACAGTAAGAAATGATTAGCGAGAAATGAGACATCTTCGTTCTCACTACTACATGCAAATGACAAATGACCCGTACGACCGATGGGTTTCTGCCAGATGCGTTTTGGCAAAAGATATTTTAGTTACAAGATAAATACCGTGCGGGACCGAAATCCGTACAGCACCGAAATCCGTCCACCTCATGAGATATCAATAAATTAGAGGGTGTTAAAGGTAATTAATGTAGAAATAATTTATTTTACCCAGTTCAGATACTTGGCAGTCAGCTTCTAAGGCGAAGAAATGGAAAGAAGGCTTTGAAATTAAAACAGCAAAAATCAAAAACAAATCGCCACCCACCAAACGCAGAGTTTTTGCCGCCATTTTGTTTTCGGGTAGAGCATAATTGCACTAAAAGTAACTGTGTTTTCATTGCTAATTGCGAATCATTACATAAGATAAGCGGAATACAAATTGAAGGGATCGCTTCTCAAAGTGCGTATCGAACTATTTACAGTGGTTGTTTAGTCAATCAGACTGCTTCAATTTAAATATTTAGTTAAATAATAGCTGTACGGATTTCGATCCTTTGATTCGAAATCCGTCCACAGTGGACGGATTTCGAGTCAGGAGTAGTAGATTTTATCCATTATTTTATCATGTTTTTCGTAGTTTTTAATGAGTGAATGTGAAACACTTCAAAAGTAGAAGCCTTCATGCTCCTGTGTCAGTGACAAAAGTTTTATTTACATTCCTATTTCTAATGACTTTTTCATATACTAAGGTGCCTAAGTGTACGGATTTCGATGCCCCACGGTATTGTCGCTTCGGTTCCCTTTGTTCTACTGTGGATGGATTTTCCCTTTTTTGACATTTAGCTCCCTATCCTCGCCAGCAAAAGTTGTTTCGGACAGCGACGACAGCGACAATCTTTATCTTGTAACTAAAACATCTTTTGTTCTGGCCTAACGGTTTGTTCGGCCTAGTGTTTATCTCTTTTGCTGATGTCATCGTATTGTTGTTGAATATTGTTGTTTTCTGAAGTATTATTTGACAGCTGGGAAGCATGAAACAAATATATTCAAAGGTTGAATCAACTATCACGTATGGTAGCATCACAAAGCAAATCAGTTTGCGCCACAATCCTTCGTTTTCGATTGTTATTGATGTGGTTGCCGTGCGGGACCGAAATCCGTACAGCACCGAAATCCGTCCACCTCATGCGATATCAATCAATTAAAGGTGGTCAAAGGTAATTAATGTAGGAATAATTAATCTTATCCTGTTCAGACACTTGATAGTAAGTTTTTAGGGCATAGAATTGGTAAGAAGGCTTTGAAATTTAAACCACCAAAATCAAAAACAAATCTTCACCCACCAAACGCGGAGTTTGTGCCGCCATTTTGTTTTCTGGTAGAGCATAATTGCACCAAAAGTAACTGTGTTTCAATTGCTAATTGCAAATCATTACATAAGATAAGCGGAATACAAATCAAAGGGATCGCTTCTCAAGGTACATATCGAACTATTTGCAGTGGTAGTTTAGTCAATCAGGCTGTTTCAATTTAAATATTTAGTTAAGAAATAGCTGTACGGATTTTGATCCTTTGATTCGAAATCCGTCCACGGTGGACGGATTTCGAGTCAGGAGCAGTGGTGCGAATTCTCAATCTCAGTGACTGAAATTTGTTGAAATTGATACCATATCCTCTTCACACTCACTTCCTAACAGTGAAAACTGAAAATGGTTAGCAGCAACAATCAAAGAAAGAGTAAACAAAAGACCTCTCTTCTCATTGCACACGCAGCCCGCAGTGGCAGTCCATTCAGTTCACTCGCTGCTGCGTGAATGCGACGGCCCTATATAAATGCATGGGTGAATACTATCACTTGAAAGACAATGACAGGAAATTTGTGCCAAGTGATCACCAGCTTCAGCCCGCTGTAGGCAAACCGAGTAAGCTAATCTACTCCTGCTTTGTCTTACTGACTGAAAGACACCGTCACATGCGAAGAGGAGCAGAGAAAAATACAAAACAAAAGAATCACACTCAGCAGGCATTGTTGATAAATTGCACCACTGGTCAGGAGTAGTTGATTTAATTAATTATTTTATCATGTTTTTCGTAGTTTTTAATGAGTAAACGTGAAACACTTCAAAAGTAGAAGGCTTCATGCACCTGTGTCAATCACAGACGTTTTATTTACATTCGATTCCTATTTTCTAATGACTTTTTCATATACTAAGGTGCTTAAGTGTATGGATTTCGATGCCCCACGGTACATGTCATGAAATAAAAGAAAGATACCCCACGAAGGGAAAGTAGGCATGGAAGAACATTGAGTCGAACATTAGGTTATCTTAAAATGTCATACAAGTTAAAAAAAACGTCGTGGAAATAGAAAAACGAAACATGTTAATTTTTTGCGATTTATGCAATTGATTGTGAGAGAAAAACAATAGAGTATTGCAGAATTTCCTTTTGCGCCCAAAATGGGGAAGCGTAAGTTGATTCAGAGCGTAAAAAGAGAGAGCGTTATTTGGAATTTTGATCGTAAAAAGAGGGAGCGCTATTTGAAGTTTGGAGCGTATAAAAAGTTGACATTCTTTTAGGTAAGCTTGATATTTAACTTACTTTTAATCTTAAGATGTGTCTTTCACCTATTTCGGTATTAGGGTCATCCAAATTATTTTCGTTATTATGGTCGTCCAATTGTTTGAGTGTTGAGGCCTTAAGATGTTCATGGTACGCCAAGAAATCAAGAAGTCATAAGTGGTGCAGATCCTTGATGACGCACAGTAAGACGTCATCATCATTTTCAAGTATTTAAAGTTTTTCGAGAACCTCCAAGCTCCAGGACCTGTGTTTTGTGATACATAGAATAGAATGCAACCATTGCATATGTTCATGGTCACACGCGTAACCAGAGATCCTTTAGATTGTTTCAAAAGTGGTACAAGCCCTTTGTGGTACGTAGAATAGAATGCGTCCGTTGCATAGGTCATCCAAGAAAACCCTCTGAAATAGGCCTTAAGATCTACACGCGTAACCAGAGATCTTTCGGATTGTTTCAAAAGTGGTACATGCCCTTTGCGTTGGTCCTCCACGAGCATTGTCCAGGTCTCGTGTCCGTAGAGGACTACCGGTCTAATGAGCGTTTTGTAGATTGTCAGTTTGGTACGGCGGCAAACTCTATTCGTTCGGAGCGTCTTGCAGAGTCCAAAGTACGTACGATTTCCAGCCAGTATGCGTCTCCGAATTTCTCTGCTGGTATCATTTTCGGCAGTCACCAGTGAGCCCAAATACACAAATTCTTCAACCACCTCGATTTCGTCACCACCGATACAAACTCATGGTGGGTGGCTTACATTGTCCTCTCTTGAGCCTCTTCCTATCATGTACTTCGTCTTCGACGTGTTGATGACTAGTCCGATCATTTCCCGGGAAATCGTTTCCCGGAATGGAAGCTTTAGTCAGTATAATCAAGGCTAATTATGTTTTTTGCGCAGTAACCATACTGGGGCCCTCCTTAGCCTAGCGGTAAGACGCGCGGCTACAAAGCAAGACCATGCTGAGGGTGGCTGAGTTTGATTCCCGGTGCCGGTCTAGGCAAGTTTCGGATTGTATCGATTTCCCTGGGCATAACAGTATCGTCGTGTTAGCCTCGTGATATACGAATGCAAAAATGGTACCATGGCATCGTAATTGTTGAATTCTCTGTTTGAAAGCTCGGCCATCGACCTTCTAAGAGCCATGAAATTGCCACCCCATCCCGGGTGGAGATGCTGTTCTTAGAAATAGGGATGTCCAAGCTTCTTTGTCACTGATCCGGGAAGGTTTGGCCAGACCATATTTAGTTGACGAACTGTAGGAACCAAATCTTGGCGAAAGGCGGGAGGTTTTTGGGCATAGGATACCCAATCTGACGGGACTTCCATTATCATTTGAGATGGCGAGCGACAGCTCGGCTACATAAAACGGTATAATGAAGCCAGAATTTTGAAAACCGTATGGACCTAAAAGGTTGTGGTGGATTAAGTGATACCAGTGATTGTCCGCTGAAACTCGGTGGAGTAGTCGTTTACTGATGCTAATACTCCCCAACTATATTGGTGACTTCGGGGATCAGTAACGGTACGACCAGGTGTATCGAAGTGCATGGAGGAAGCTCTTCGCTTACCAGAGAGCACGTTGACTTCCCCCCGCGTTCTGTAGTGGATTGAGCCAACTAGCCAACGCGCATCGTTCGACCACCAGCGGAGTGTATTCTGTCCGAGCCGGCTGCTGATTTGCGAGATGCTGGCAATGGCGACATCAAGGACGGTTTGGATCAAGTTGGGCGTGTTTCGTTCAAATGTGTATCGGTGGTAGATGTTCCAGTCTGCGGCATCGTAGCGCTATTTTGGCCACCGGGAGATGTCTGGGGGCGAGGCATGGACGGTGATCAAAACTGAAAACTAATTGCTCTAAGAAAAATCCTGCAGACGCCCCTTGAGAGTGGCAAGTATAGCCCGACTAGAAGCGATCACGTCGATGGCAGTGGCCGAGTGGACAGAAAACAAGATGAACGAAATGTTGTTGAGCGGTACAAGGTTCGTAATCTCGAACGGTTCAAGCCGGCGGTACCTTGGGGATCAAACCTATGAACACCTTAGCTGGCGGTGCACGTACATATCCCCATTTCTTATCTTTCTTATGGTGCCCGGTATCGTCGGGGAACGCTTCACCCTCACCCTCAGCCCTCCGAAGAAGGGCTGAGGAGGTTGAGACTCTGGACAAGCTATTATTGTTTGTTAAGAAAATTATTTTTAGCTTTTTAGGGGAACGTCTTAACTTTTCATAAGAGCACCGTGGTTGTTTACTTCGTCCGTGGATGCGATGTTCGGTCCAAAGGTTCCGATTGGGATACAGTTTCCGGTCTTAAGGCACCATGACTGTTCGAGCTAGGCAACGACTCAAATGTTGCAGTAGTGTGGATATTTTTTGTCACATTGGAGGCTGTAGCTTGTAGGGTGTTTGGGTGCTTGTTGAAGAAGTCGTAAAGTCTTCACGAGAGGTCCACTACCACTACTGGGGCCTTTGTTACCGGGCGATGTGTTAGTAAGGCTTCTTTTAGGAATATTGGAAACCGTAAAACCAGTTCCGACGTGGGAGGGGTGATATTAGCCTAGGTCTTAGTTACTAGGTCTTTGTTTGAAGTCTTCGGTTGTGGTGAATAAAAGACGTATTAGCGTTTTGCGAAGCCTGGAGAGTGGGGAGGACGGCAAGAGAATCTCTGTTGAAAGCCGCATCAGATAAACTGCGGTTCTCAACCTGGGGTACACGTACCCCTCGGGGTACCTTCACCGGGCCCAGGGGGTACCTCAGATAAAAATGCATAATGGCGGATTTCAATCAATTTTAATCAAAACTTATTGATAAAGTTTCATTTCATTTTTTTTATTTCAAGGTTGTGTACATAATATGCATGTCGATCAGTAACTTGAAGACTATTGAATCCTTCTCTCCACAACCACCACAGTGAATGAAGGGCTGTGGGA
The DNA here is from genome assembly GCF_024139115.2 of Armigeres subalbatus. Taxonomy (NCBI): domain Eukaryota; kingdom Metazoa; phylum Arthropoda; class Insecta; order Diptera; family Culicidae; genus Armigeres; species Armigeres subalbatus. The sequence goes on from NC_085140.1 coordinate 64,510,904, forward strand.
CAAAGAATCAAAAGGACAGAACGACGAATGAACAAATTTTAAAAACAGAGAGACATGAAGCATGTCATAAGACGAGTTTGTACCATCTCATTTAATTCCATCACTTGATTGTACCTTGACAGATACGTATTTCGACCTCAACAGTAAGGTCGTCTTCAGTGTTTCGTACTTGACTCGACTTAAGTCACGAGACACTGAAGACGACCTTACTGTTGAGGTCGAAATACGTATCTGTCAAGGTACAATCGAATGGTGGAATAAAATGGGACAAACTCGTCTTGTAATCAGTGAAGACATTCCACTAGAAAGCTAAAAATAATTTTCTTAAGAGGTTTGGAGGTTTTTTTTTTCGAAAAGCTCAGTTGCTTCGTTGCAAGAGAATTGGAAGCATCCTTCGACGCTTCTCAAAAGCCTGCTTCTAAGCAGCCCGAAAGACTGCTTTCAACAGGCTTGGAAGCCTTCTTTCAAATGGGTCGGAAGCCTCCTTTCAAGAGGCCGGGAAGCCTCCTTTCAAGAGGCCGGGAAGCCTCCTTTCAAGAGGCCGGGAAGCCTCCTTTCAAGAGGCCGGGAAGCCTCCTTTCAAGAGCCCCAGAAGCCTCCTTTCAAGAGGCCCGGAAGCCTCCTTTCAAGAGGCCCGAAAGCCTCCTTTCAAGAGGCCCGGAAGCCTCCTTTCAAGAGGCCCGGAAACCTTCTTTCAAGAGGCCGGAAAGCCTCCTTTCAAGAGGCCGGGAAGCCTCCTTTCAAGAGGTCGGGAAGCCTCCTTTCAAGAGGCCGGGAAGCCTCCTTTCAAGAGGCCGGGAAGCCTCCTTTCAAGAGGCCGGGAAGCCTCCTTTCAAGAGGCCCGGAAGCCTCCTTTCAAGAGGCCCGGAAGCCTCCTTTCAAGAGGCCCGGAAGCCTCCTTTCGAGAGGCCCGGAAGCCTCCTTTCAAGAGGCACAGAAGCCTCCTTTCGAGAGGCCTGGAAGCCTACTTTCAAGAGGCCCAGAAGCCTTCTTTCAAGAGGCCAGGAAGCCTCCTTTCAAGAGGCCCAGAGCCTCCTTTCAAGAGGCCCGAAGCCTCCTTTCAAGAGGCCCAGGCCTCCTTTCAAGAGGCCCGAGCCTCCTTTCAAGAGGCCCAGAAGCCTCCTTTCAAGAGGCCTGGAAGCCTCGTTTCTAGAGGCCGGAAAGCCTCCTTTCAAGAGGCCAGGAAGCCTCCTTTCAAGAGGTCAGGAAGCCTCCTTTCAAGAGGGGTCAGGAAGCCTCCTTTCAAGAGGCCAGGAAGCCTCCTTTCAAGAGGCCCAAGCCTCCTTTCAAGAGGGCCCGGAAGCCTCCTTTCAAGAGGCCCGGAAGCCTCCTTTCAAGAGGCCCGGAAGCCTCCTTTCAAGAGGCCCAAGCCTCCTTTCAAGAGGCCCGGAAGCCTCCTTTCAAGAGGCCCGGAAGCTTCCTTTCCAAGGGCCCGAAGGCCTCCTTTCTAACGGCGCGTAAGCGTCCTTTCGAGAGGCCCGGAACCCTCCTTTCAAGAGGCCCGGAAGCCTCCTTTCAAGAGGCCCGGAAGCCTCCTTTCAAGAGGCCCAGAAGCCCCCTTTCAAGAGGCCCGGAAGCCTCTTATCAAGAGGCCCGAAGCCTCCTTTCAAGAGGCCCGAAGCCTCCTTTCAAGAGGCCCGAAGCCTCCTTTCAAGAGGCCCAAGCCTCCTTTCAAGAGGCCCGGAAGCCTCCTTTCAAGAGGCTCAGAAGCCTCCTTTCAAGAGGCCCGGAAGCTTCCTTTCAAGAGGCCCGGAAGCCTCCTTTCAAGAGGCCCGGAAGTCTCCTTTCAAGAGGCCCGGAAGCCTCCTTTCAAGAGGCCCGGAAGCCTCCTTTCAAGAGGAGCGCACGCCGCCTTCCGAGAGGCCCGGAAGCCTCCTTTCAAGAGGCCCGGAAGCTTCCTTTCAAGAGGCCCGGAAGCCTCCTTTCAAGAGGCCCGGAAGCCTCCTTTCAAGAGGCCCGGAAGCCTCCTTTCAAGAGGCCCGGAAGCCTCCTTTCAAGAGGCCCGGAAGCCTCCTTTCAAGAGGCCCGGAAGCCTCCTTTCAAGAGGCCCAGAAGCCTCCTTTCAAGAGGCCCGAAGCCTCCTTTCAAGAGGCCCGGAAGCCTCCTTTCAAGAGGCCCAGAAGCCTCCTTTCAAGAGGCCCGAAGCCTCCTTTCAAGAGGCCCGGAAGCCTCCTTTCAAGAGGCCCGGAAGCCTCCTCTCAAGAGGCCCGGAAGCCTCCTTTCTAGAGGCCCGGAAGCCTTCTTTCAAGAGGCCCGGAAGCCTCCTTTCAAGAGGCCCGGAAGCCTCCTTTCAAGAGGCTCGGAACCCTCTTTTCAAGGGGTGAAGCGTCCTTCAAGTTGCTTAGAATCTTCTTCTTCTTCTTCCTCTATGGCTCTACATTTCAACTGGAACTTGGCCTGCTTTTCAACTTAGTATTCTATTAGCATTTCCTCAGTTATTAATTGAAAGCTTTATATGCCTGCCATTGCATGATTATGTATCTTATGTGGCAAGTAAAATGGATACTTGAATCGAGAATGTTTCCCACCTGAAAACATCCTAGACCACACCGAGAATCGAACTCGCCATCTCCGGATTGGCAATCCTACGCCTTTATTCGCAAGGCTACTGGAGACTGGTGAGTTGCTTAAAATCTTACCTTTAAATGGCTCGAAAGCCGCTTTTATTTATTTAATTAATTAATTTTATTTAATCTTCTCTTGAAGAGCTCGATATAATGACAATTTCAGCCAACTTAATGAAAAGCCATATATCCGGTTAATTTTCAGTAACATTTTTCATTTATTTTATGAGTTACACTTATTTTCATTTAGAGCAAAAAGTAGGGGGTACATCAATTGATACAAAAGTCTGAAGGGGTACCTCTCAAGAAAAAGGTTGAGAACCGCTGGTGTAGTAGATAATAATTAGGCTTGTATCTGCGTGACTTATGGTTGTTCATAAACATAAACAGGTAATTTTCAAGTGTTTGCGCTGATATCAACTGCGAAGCTTTAAAAATAAACTCAACTTTTCAACATTGTAGAAACAATAATATTCTTTTGTTGAAATCAACTTATAAAATCTTATGGATGTAATAATATTCTTAGTAAATTCAAATATAAATCATCATTTAAACATAACAAGCGATATTTTTTATTCAATGCCATAAATTTTCTGTTCGTGTTATCGTACATTTTTCTCTGGATTGTGTATGGTATGTTCGATGAAATGCTTTTTGCTTATAATTTTCATGTGATCGAAAACCCAAATTATGAATTGCCATGGTTTCAATATAGCATGCTTATGTCGAACCGCATCAGCGCTTCATCCCTGTTTCGAGCGTATCCTTATCTCATTCGCCAGGGGATTGGTCCTCGTTACGTGATCCCGATTTTCTCTCGCTTGCCGACGCAAGGACGACGACGACGAAAGCCGACATCGTCGATGATAGTAACGATGACGATGATGGCTACATAACTGCCCGTATCCTTAGGGACCATGCCACGCTTTGAAACCGTCTCGCTAGCAGCATCACCGCAGCATAACGACGAGAGGATAGCTCGCGCCAATCCGGACCATGGGGAGCACATCATCCACATAGTAAGTATAGATACCGGTGTAACATGCCGGGATCTGCTTAGTATACATCAAACTTTCGTCCTGTTCGGATCTCTGGTCGGCCTTTCGGTTGTGTGCTTTGGTGGCGTGTGCTTCAAAGTGAGCGCTTAACACTCATAAACCAAAAACCAAACTGTTCTGCGGAGTGGATTCCGATTTGAATCCGTGTGGGAAACGCGATTTGGGAGAAGTGGCTCCACTGGTGAAACTTATTAACGAAATAGTTGGAATGCAGCAGGTGTTCGCATGTTGAAGAGTGCTGAATTTGCATTTAAAGTGGCTGGCAAAGTTATTTTGCCCCTAAGTGATGATGTGAGAGCGGTTGACGGAATGGCAGCCTGATTTCCCGCTTACAACGGATTAACGACCCACCGTGTACACGTGGTTTCATTGTGGTTTTGCGGATTTAGAAGTGGAGAATAACTTTAATTTTTGTGCTTCCGGGTAATTGGAATCCCCGCAGCGATAGCAGTAACGCCCGCATACCAACTCGGATTATTGTTTCTGGAGCACTCGGGGTGGTGAGTAAATAGGACACAGGGTTTTGTACTGGGGCATATGACATATCTGATTTCGATTACGCCGATGGAATGCGAGTTGTACTTCTGTCAGCCAATACGAATTTCACTGTTAACGCTCAATAGGGCACTGTCCTTCACCTGGATCCTGTTTTTCGAACTGTACGAAAAAAATGTCAAATGCTGAGATGATTTCAATGCGGCAGCAAAATTAATTGTCCATAAAAAATTATAAATTTTGAACTAAATTCCTGTAGGATTCAAAAGTAGTCATTACTGAAAATAGTATGGACATACTTCCTAAACATAATAATGTCATGAAAGAATTGAAAATGTCTATAAGCCATAAACATTTTCTATAAACTCGAAAGGGAATAGCAATTTATAATCTGAAAATTTGGATTAAAAATTCCAAATCTCCCATAGAAATGCTTTCGTAAACCAAATTGTAGTAAGCAATACAATCCAGTTCATTTGCAATAAACAATATTGTCTTTCGACGAAGGAATCATTCCAGAAGAAATACTAAGAATAACCCTTTTTCCTAACAATAATTTTGTTCTTTTTCCTTATTTCTTTTTATTGGTTCTATATTGATATGAAATAGTTTATGTTGGATATAGGAATTTTCACATTGTTAAAGGATTTTCTTGAGTTTTTAAAAACTCTCATATGGTTTTTCTTTGGTCTTACAGTCTTACCTTTCATAAGTCAAAGTTCTATGACTCGATATCGATAAATGCAAGCAAATTATGTTATACTAATAGATATAGTTTCTCAGTTTATGTAATGCTCCTCTCACAAAGCTTTCCATAGAATGTTTGTTCCTCATCTCGATATTTGTTTTAGACGAAGGTCTCTTTGATAACAACTCAGGGAGGGTCGACTGTATTTTTTCCCAAGAACTACGTTACCCAAATATTATTTGTAGGCGCATTTGGGTAAGCTAGGAATAAGGTCTACACTATTAAAGTCAATAACACAAAGATAAGTTTGCTTCACACATAACGGGTCATTCCTGGAACAACTCTTTAGTTTTAGTTACTCAGTCACAAAAAAAACACATCAATAAACAAATCTCACAATTCTGCATAAAATCTTTGCATATACATATTCAGCAAGGTACTAATACAAAAAATGTGAGCTTTCGCGCATAAAAACCGACATCAGTGTACTGAAATAAACCAATACAGAATTTTAGGATTTTAATACAAAGATTGAATTATAATGTTCCAAGTTTATATATTAGGTAAGGATCTAATTCTATTACAGAATTGTCATGAAAATAACACTACAGCACTATGTTTTTCTCTGATATTCCGGTCAAAACTGAGCACTTTTCCACACATTGGTTACTCAGGCTGCCTCACGCACATACGATGTCTATTTCACCCGCTCCCTTTTTGATCGTTTTGTTTTTCAATGAGATTTTCATTGTTAAAAAAAGCAGACGCATTCAATAGTTTCCACTTGATTGACTTATAAAGCCAGAGTATGAGACTCGCGTAAGAGGTTTATTTTTCCCGTGTCACAATATACTGTTTTCTCTTGTAAAAAAGCGACTATTTGGGTGTGAAGTGAGTTAAGTGAATGAACATTGCCAATTTATGAGGCGATTTTGTGGCTCTCAATGTCGTCTAGAAGGACCGATGAAAGCCTCGAACGTAACACAACGGAATAGGATCCAGAGTATGGCAGATATATGTACGTGAATAACAAACGCGATTGTGAGTTCTTATGATGTCTTCGAACGGATTTATTTCGTTTCTGATAGACACAATATCGATAAATTAATGTATTTTTGTCCGAACATTTGCCAAAAAACATATTTTGCGTCCGTGCAATGTAATTTTGTAAATAAACTCAAAGTGATTTTTAAGAAGATTTTTCTGTGCTTATTTTCCTACACTTACTTACTTGATACTTGGTGGGCTACAGCTCTTCGATGAACCTTCGCCGAATGGAGTATCCTTCTCCACTGGACTCGATCCTGGGCCAATCGCTTCCAGTCGCCCTGAACATTGAGCGCTCTCAGGTACTCTTCAACTGCAAAAAGCCATCGTGTACGCGGCCTTCCACGAAGCCTGCGGCCTCTTCCGGGTTCTCTACTAAATATTATCTTCGCTTGACGTTCTTCCGGCATACGAACAACGTGACCAGCCCACCGTAGTCTGCCGTGTTGTATAAGCTTAATAATATCCAGCCCTTTATACACCTGGTACAATTCGTGATTCATGCGACGCCGCCAGATACCGTTCTCCTGTTTACCACCGAGTATTGTCCGCAGCACCTTACGCTCAAACACTCCGAGAGCTCTCCGATCAGACTCCTTTAACGTCCATGTCTCATGGCCGTATAAAGCCACTGGAAGAATCAGAGTAGTATACAGCGCGAGTTTTGTTTTCGTTTGCAGACTACGGGACTTAAGCTGGTTACGGAGTCCGTAATAAGCCCTATTTGCAGCTGCAATACGCCTTTTCACCTCGCGGGTAACATCATTATCGCACGTCACTAATGTTCCAAGATACACAAATTCTTCTACCACTTCAAATTTTTCACCATCCAGCACTATTTCGCTACCACCACCACTAATGAACCCACATTGATTGCCAGCGACCATGTACTTCGTTTTGCTGGTATTGATCGTGAGTCCAATCCTCGCTGTCTCCCTCTTAAAAGATGCAAAAGCCTCTTCCACGGCACGGCGATCAATTCCGATAATATCGATATCGTCCGAAAATCCCAGGAGCATATGCGATTTTGTGATAATGGTACCGCTTCTTTGCACACCAGCTCTCCTAATCGCTCCCTCGAGCGCTATATTGAACAGTAGGTTCGAGAGTGCATCACCCTGCTTTAATCCATCTAAGGTAACAAATGACGTCGATATTTCATCCGCAACCCTTACACTTGATTTCGATCCGTCCAACGTTATACGAATCAGCCGTATCAGTTTCGCCGGAAAACCATGTTCAAGCATAATTTGCCATAATTCATTGCGTTTCACTGAATCGTACGCCGCCTTGAAATCAATAAGCGGATGATGTGTCTGCAAGATGTACTCCCGGAATTCATCAAGGATTTGTCTCAGGGTAAACATTTGATCCGTCGTTGATCGGCCCTCACGAAAACCCGCTTGGTATTCGCCGACGAAGGACTCTTCAAGCGGTCTCAATCTGTTGAACAGAATACGGGACATAATTTTGTACGCCGAATTAAGGAGGGTTATTCCTCGGTAATTGGCGCACTCCAGTCTGTGCCCTTTCTTAAAGAGAGGGCAAATGAGGCCGTCCAACCAGCTAGCAGGCATTTCCTCGTCTTCCCATATTTTCGACATAATATGGTGCAGAACTTCATAAAGCTGCTTTTCCTACACACTTAAATCCAAAACTTTGGCTCGGTAATAATTTTTACTGATTTTATCCGGTCAAATGAAATGTTAACCGAGAAATCAGTAATTTGTGAAGTGTTCACTGATTTTTGTAATGAAGTATACCGATACCTCAGCAATATGAAACGGGTTACAGGATATCGGTAAAAACAATAACCGAGCTAGCCAGTTCAACAAACATCAGTTGAAGTTGACAAAAAAATACTGATTGCTCAGTAAAAAATATATTTTTGCTCAGTTTCTCGGTTAAAATTTCACCGAGCCGTGTTCCAAGCATACTTGCACGACGCTTGATGTGGCGCCATATTTAAAAATCCTCGCGTGTGGAAAAAATAGTTGAAGTGAAATTTCAACATTTAGCAGTGCGACTAAAGCCACTAAAAGTGACAAAATTAACTACGATGAAGACTTTTGAGGACGATCCGAACAACCTGATGATCTTCTCTGAGAATTATGCATGCGGAGTGGATGGAGCTGTTTCGATTTTCCGGAATTTGGTTTGTTCCACACGTAAGCTATCCCCCATGATAGCGAAATTTTGAAACAGAACAGCATGAGAAGATCATCAAGGTTCAAATGGAATATTAGAAGTTCCGGTAAGTAGAAACAAACCAATGAGCCAGCTAAATGTAAAATCATTCAAATTTTTCAGAAAATTGCCGTTGTGTATCCGTGCAGCTTATTCACATGAATCCTCCATCGGGTGTGGTCTTCAAATCGAGAGGGGCTATAAGTGTTGTTTGAACTAAAAGCATTGAACTTAAAATAAATAAAAAATAATAATTATGATCAAAAAATTAATCTACTTTGTTTTTATTACTTTCATTTCGTTTGTGAAATTGCATTTTCTTCAGTAATTTTTATTACGGTGATCCGTATTCTTTTTACAAATCCACTTGTACTTTTTACCGAGTTCTCAGTAATCGTTACAGATCAGCTCAGTAAAATTTGACATTTCGTCAACGAAAAAGCAGAACCGAGGGCTCGGTAAAATGTTCAACTTTTTACTGAGCTGCCTACCGAGAGCTCAGCTGTTGTTTTTAAGAAGATTTTTCTGTGCTTATTTTCCTACACACTTAAATCCAAAACTTTGGCTCGGTAATAATTTTTACTGATACCAAGCCCGTTAAAAAAAATTAAGTGTGTATGTTCTATGCCATAAAATGACGTGGAGCAATCATAACCCGTAAATAACCAGGACGAACTTTTAATGTTAAAAACCATGTATGTAGGTTTTTAGAGATTTTGCTAGCAATTTTCACCAAAATCAAGGGAAGTAGTTATACTTTTATGCACATGCAAATCCTCCTATCCGCACTCTCCTTTCTTTGTGCGGTTGAGAAGACTAGATGCTATTAGGGGAGATGCGATCAATATGCGCCCCTAAGCTAATCTCTTAATTTAATGGTGATTTCATCCGAAATAGTGTAATTTCGAAGTGTTGATCAATAATCTAGCATATCAGTCATTATATGGTCCAACCATTTTCAAGAAAAACCAACAATATTACAAGAAAACGATTTTATTCCAAAACACTGCATTTTCATTTAAAATGGACGACGCTGGGCAATATGCGCCACCCAAAAATGATAATCAAAATATACCAATATTTGTCACTGAAATAATCACATTATTTTGCAAAAGATAAGTGTCAGTCTTATACTTTAAGGTAGTCAATATTTTAGATTAATAAAAAGAAGAGAAAATATTTTTTGTATGTGAAGAAAAAGCATTGTTGACGTAAACACCGAAATTGTATCGGAAAGAGCCAAAAAAAAACATTTTATTTTTAAAAATTTAAACACAGAGTTTTTGACAAAGTTTTTTTGCGTAACGGCTTACAAATGTTTTTTGGCCTCAGCCGCTCACGATTTTGAGACAAAATTTAGGTTAATAACCAAGAAAACGTGGTGGCGCATTTTACCCAACCGGCGCATTTCATACGTATCTCCCCTATTAGCATAGAGAACAGAGACATGGAGGCTTATCCAAAAATTGTTGAAAACGTGTGTAAAGCTCCTCAACACCGCCGGCAAAGACTGTCCGACATACAAACTCAATCTTACCGAGCGATGGCGACGTAAACAAAGTGATACTACTATCTAGTGGCGAATCGGAATGAACACTAGCGCTAAAAAATACAATTCTCACCAACATTATCAGCACACTAGCACCGCGCAACGGGAGCATATATTTCAAAAGACCATCGCAAAGCTTCACACAACGGCACGATCTCAGATGTACGTCTGTTCTCTGTGGTTTTAGGCTGGTCATATTTGACGATTATATGGGCCGTTTATCAGCCCGTATTAGCAAAGCTATTCAATATATCATTCTACCGTCGTGCGGGGCTTCTTTTGATTACGGGGGCTACTTTGGATTTTTAATTTTTTGAAAAAAAAAAAAGAAAGAAATATATTCAAAATTCGGAACAGAAAGTTGCCATCCAACTATGAACAAGACACCTGAAAGGTGATAATGGAAATTAGATAGTAATTTACGTTATAATTCTTGTTTCAAAATGTCCAAAGAAGCCCCAGATTTTCCCGCACGACGGTACTCAATTATATGAAATTTGTGCAATTAATTGTTTCATTAGAACTATCTTAAGTCCTCCAATACATCTGGCAGATTGTGGTGAAGTTGCTCTAAATAAATGGAATTTTATGTACATGAAGCATGGATATATAGAAATCCAACATGTCCATATAAGTCCCTTGATCCCTATAGAATGCTCCACCATTCAAATAAATCCAACACAGATGTTCTAAAGTTCTCCAAATTGTCTGGAAGTTGAGTTCAATTTGACCAACTGTCTAAGACGAGTTTAGTACTTTCTATTTAATTCCACGTTTTGTTATCTTTACAGGTACGTATTTCGTACTTGGCTCTACTTGTCGACTCGACTCGTAAGTCTCCCTTTTAGTTTTTCTTTCTTTCTTGTGCCTCTTTGTTTTTCAATTTTTTCTTCCTTCTTCCTTGTTACTTCTTCCTTATTCTTTCTTCCATTTTTTTATTCCTTTCGTTTTCAAACCACCTTCTTCCTTGTTACTTCTTCCTTCTTCTTCTTTCTTCCTTGTTTCTTCTTTCTTTTCCTCCTTCCTTGTTCCTTGTACTTATTATTTATTCCTTTTTCTTCTTCCTTCTTTTTTCTTCCTTCATTCTTCTTCCTTTTCCTTTTCCTTTCTTCCATCTTTATTTTACTTTTTCCTTCTTCGTTCTTCCATTTTTCATCTTCGTTCTTCCATTTTTCATCTTCCGTTTTCCAACTATCTTCTTCTCTATTACATCTTCTTTCTTCTTTCTCCTTCTTTTTTCTTTCTTCCTTTTCCCTTTTTTCTTTCATCTACCTTTTACTATTTCCTTCTTTCTTTTTTCTTCTTCGTTCTTCCATTTCTCTCTTCCTTCTTCTGTCTTTCAGCTACCTTTTTCATTATTCCTTTTTTCTTCTTCGTACTTCCATCTCTCTTTCATCGTCTTCCAGCTCTCTTCTTCTTTCTTCCTTATACCTTCTTCCAACTTTCTTCTCCCTTCTTACTTTTTTTCTTCCACCTTCCTTATTTTTTCTTGCATCTTCCTTTTACTTCCGTCTTCGTTTTTCTTCCTTCTCTGTTCTTCATTTCTTCTTCTTTTTTACTTATTCTTTCCTTCATCTTGCTCCTTTTTCCCTTCTTCCTTCTCATATCTTTCTTCCTTCTTCCTTTTGTCTTCTTCCGTCTTCTTTCTTTCTGTTCCTTTCTTCCTTGTTCCTTCTTTCCTCTTTATTCTTCCTTTTTCTTTCTTCCTTTTTTTCATTATTCCTTTTTCTTCCTTGTTCCTTTCATCTTCTTCCTTCTCCATTTTTTTCTCCTTCATTCATCTTTCTTCTTTATTCTTTCTTCCTTCTATTTCATTCTACCTTTTTTTTCTTTTTTTTCTCCTTTTTTTGTTCCTTATTCTTTATTTTTTATTCTAGGTAGACCAATTGAACTCACAATTTGGACAACTTAGAACTTCAATTTTTCTTCTTCGAACTTCCATCTCTCTTCCATCGTCTTTCAACTCTCTTCTCCTTTCTTCCTTATACCTTCTTCCAACTTTCTTCGCTCTTTTCATTCTTTTTTCTTCCATCTTCCTTTTTTCTTCCTTCTCTGTTCTTCCTTTCTTCTTTTTTTTACTTATTTTTTCCTCCACCTTGCTCCTTTATTCCTTCTTCCTTCTCATATCTTTCTTCCTTCTTCCTTTTGTCTTCTTCCGTCTTCTTTCTTTCTGTTCCCTTCTTCCTTGTTCCTTCTCTCCTCTTTATTTTTTTATACAGAGGGACTTACCGACGCGGTGCCTACGCCTACCCCAGCCTTGACGAGGACCCCTTTCTGTCCTCGGGCTCGGAACTCGCCCGGTTGACCGACGCCGGGAAAGCGACGATACCATGTTGTTCTTCGCGCGGCCACTTGTTCGATAAAAGGATCGAGTTCGACCACTGGGCATGACCACCGGTATGACCCATGAAACCGACTCCGAACCCTTGGACCACCTCTTGTTTGCGCCTGAACTAGCCATCCTTGAGTCCACGCGCCACCTTCTGTGTAGCTCCGAGACGATTTGGACGATAGCCGATAAAACGGCGTTCCAGCCAACTTCATCTTTACACATCTTTCGAACTAGGTTGTCCGGGGTAGTGTCCAGACCACATGTGGCAAGCATGTGGTCACGCATTGCGCGAAAACGTGGCCACACGAACAACACGTGTTCAGCCGTTTCCTCAAACCTGCGCACACCAAACACTCGGGCGAGGCCGAGCAAGCCAGCTGCGTTACCTGCACTGTGAATTTGCAGCACGCTTAAACGCCGGGCACTTCAAACCCCCCATGGGGTGCTTTGCTGGAACAAATCAAACAATTTGGAGGGTTCGTGCAGCATTGTGCCTTATGTCCCTCCAATCCGCAGCTTCGACAGAGCTTGCTTCTGTCAGGGCCTTTGCAGTCCCATTGCTTGTGCCCAGGTTCCAGGCACTTGAAGCAAACTTCAGGTTGCTCGTATATGCCCACAGGGCATACCGACCATCCCACATTGACGCTCCCTAAATTGACAACCTTGAAGGCATCCGCTGCAGATAGCCGAACCAATGCTACCTGTGTCCCTGCCGGACCTTTCCGTAGCCGAACGGCTGCGGTGGGCGTCTCCACTTCACACTGTCGCCGCAGTGCCGTGACAAGCTCTTCGACTTCGGTGATCTCGTCCAGGTCTTTAACCCTCAGATTCACCTCCGTCGTGAGTGCCCTCACCTAGGACTTCCTCCGCCAAATTCTTGTAGGCGGCGCCCTTTTGCGAGACGCCCCGCTTCAGCTCGAGGATCATCTCGCCCATCCGGGTGCGTCTTATTCGACGTACGTCGGCGCCGAGTTCACCGAGCTTGACGTCACTCCTCATCGCCTTCAAGACGTCGGCAGCTAAATAAAATTTCCGTTTAAAATTAGAAATTTTCCATAAACAATTAGGAAATTGCCAATAAAAAAATCAGGGTATGAGCAATAAATAATTATAAAATTTCCACAAATAAAACAAAATTTCCATAAACTATTAAGAATTTTCCACAAAACAAAAATAAATAAGCACTTTTAAAAGCAAAAATAGCAATTATAAAAGAAGAATTTTCCATAAAGAAATGAAAATGTTCCACGAAAAATACAAAATTTCCATAAATAAATCAATATTAGCAATAAACAATTACAAAATTTTCCACAAAATAAATATATTTTTCCAAAAAATAAAATTTTCCACAAAATAATCAATAAAGAACAATAAAAAATGAGAAAATTTCCATTAAAAAATACAAGAAAGCAATAAAGCTGATGAAATTTTACATGAATTTTAAACGCTTTTGAAGAAGGGGTCATCTATGGAAAAAAAAGCACAGTTTGATTTCTTTTTTATATTTCTTTTTGGAATTTTTCTTAATTTTTTTATTGCTTTCTATTGATCATTTCGTGGAAAATTTTTATTTTTTATGGAAAAAATATATTTATTCCGTGGAAATTTTTTTAATTTTTCATTGCTAATATTGATTTATTTATGGAAATTTTGTATTTTTATTCGTGGAACATTTTGTTTTTTCATGGAAAGTTTTTCTTTTATAATTTAATTTTTTGCTTTTAAAAGTGCTTATTTATTTTTGTTTTGTGGAAGTTTTTTTAATTGTTTATGAAAATTTTGTTTTATTTGTGGAAATATTATATTTATTTATTGCTCATACCCTGATTTCTTTATTGGAAATTATCAATTTTTTATGGGAATTTTCTAATTGTTTAGGAGGAGTATTTATTTTTGTCCAAGACGTCCGAGTACTTAGCCTCGTCCATCTTGATGACTAGGACATCGCCCCTGGAGCGATTGGCGCCTACCCTAGACTTCTTGCTACCCTCATTCGCTTGGGCCTTCTTTTCGGCCCTTGACGTCTTCGGCTTCCTCTTGTTCTTGACCAGAGTCTAGGAGGCGTCATCTCCCTCTATAATTCTGGCCCGGTGTGGCTGAGAGCTCTCAGCCTGCCGTTACTCCTTACCGCCGTCTTTCCTGGGTGAACGACCTTTCCAGGTCCTTCCTCCCCCGATTTGGGAGGTACCTGACCGGGGTTCAGCTTCCCAGCCCCACTACCCTTGTTCGGGGTAGTAACCCTCCGCGTTTTGGAGCGGCCCCCAGGGAGCTCATCCCCTGGAGACTGTCTCTCCTGTTTTTGTGTCTGCTCCGTTGGAGCAGTCACCCCCGACGTGCCCGCGAATGCTTGAGCCTCAGTCTGGGTAGACTGTGGCACCACCGTCTTCGCTGGCACGCCCTCGATCGATTCGACCTTGCCCCAGTCCGCGAATCCTTGGGCCTCAGTCGGGGTAGACCTCGACTCCACGGATTTCACGGGTTTACACTTGGCCGTCCCGACCGCCCTCTCCAGCTTGGCGTCCAACATCGACTTTCGAAGTTTCAGCAAGCTCCTCTTGAGTTCCTTACTGATATTATGCTTCGATGACGCAAAGTCGATGATGGCGTCCAGCTGTTCCGTCGCCACCTCGAAGGCCGAAAGCCCATCGCGTTTGCGGTTCATCGCCTTCACAAGCCATGAGCCGTCTATAACCTCTACCGGCGGAGCCTGGGAGATGGTTAAGTGTCCCACGCTGGCGCTGCGCACTGAGCTGCCGACTATTGCCTCTGGGCTCCTAGGCGGAGACCTGACAACCCACCTCTTGCGAAGGGGTTGTCGCCTACACTACTACCACTAATTGAAGAATTGACTTAGTTTTCCATTTTGGTCCCACGAGTTGCTCGGGAAAAAGGTCCACCACACCAGAGCCCAGCATGACGCGGTAAGGGACAATTACGATGGAGGGTGCCCAGGTACCCCACAGGCTCCGTTAAAGGCCTAGCTCATTATTTCACCCCCCTGGCCATGCATCCCCTCGGCGCGGGTCGCTTAACGCCTTGGGATTAGGGGTTAGGAACGATGGTCCCGTTGGCCGCACCCACTCACTCTAGCTGATGTCAGAAAGACAACAGTGCCCAGGCTGCACTACCAGCTAAGTACGCAACTCTTAGCTGGCGGTCAATTGTCATCGGGAGACCCGTGGAAGCGTGAGATTGGAACTTGTGAGGACCACAGCTGTGTAGGTCGCTCCTTCCCAGATGTCAACTCACCATTTCGCAGCCCGTGCGTGTGTGTGTGTGTGCACTAAAAGAGCAAAAAGTCTGACTCACTTTTTTGTACTTACCCTTGATCGATTTTCCGCAACAGTTTGCATTCGACGCAGTATTCCCTGGCATCACACATATTCCACATAGGTTACTGCAACTCATATGTGACCAAATTTAGTCGCAATCAAGTTGCTGCAACCAGATTTGCCTGACTTGTGCTGCTCGTTTTTTTCCCAATGTTTCCTATTGAAAATTGGCCAGATCGAACAATGGACTTGGTAGTTAAGGCCAAAACTTTTTTTCATAAAAAAGCGCGTAAAAAGTTTAGCTCACTTTTAAAGCACTAACCCTCAACCGATTTCCTCGCAACAGGTTGCATTCGACGCAGAATTTTGTCTCATTATTTCCTATTGAAAATTGGCCTGATGGGACTATGGGCTCAGAAGTAATGCCTTTTCAACACAATTTATGCAAACTTCACTATACCGTCTTACATGAGCAATTTCATAACGTATTCGAAATTACACAATCAGATAGGAATACTTCTTAGAGATAGAATAGTCAAAGAATATAGCTGGGCATCCCGGCTACCCATTCCAAATGTGAATCCCTCTCGCGGAGGTGTAGCAAGCTCTCCGGTCTTCCCAGGGTTTTAAGCTACGCCCTTCCTTGGCCAGGCTATCCGTGTATCCTAGCCCGGGTTGTAAGGCATCTGCTGCCTCAGTCATAATCTCAACAAGGCCAGCTGGGGTGTATTCCTCCTCGACTTCAGTAACATCGTTTCCTTATTTTGACACCAACCAACCTACCAACTCTTGTGTAGCAGGAATACGAAACTGTCGCTCTCGGAGTGGGCCATGTGTTCGATTTTTTTTTCTTCTATTGATTACCGTTCTGGACCGAAAACCATTTACCTTATGAGATATCAATAAATATAAGGGGTTAAAGGTAATTAATTTAGAAATATTTTATCTTATTCTGTTCAGATACTTTACAGTACTTGACATAAGGAATAAGTCGATAAGTCGAGAAATAGTCGATTATTTGTTCGCGGTTTGTACAGCGGTTAGATAAAATAACAGAAAAAGTTTGAAATAAAATCTTGACATTTGGTTAACATTCATGACATAATGAGAAGGTTTACTGAGTTTCAGCAAAATTTTAATATGTTGGATGCATTTGGGCAATTCAATTTGCAGGAACGAAATTCACATTTTTGATGTGCATATTTTGATTGGAAACGACGCATAAACTATACCAAATTCGATCAGGAATTTGATCGTACCAAAATAAGGCCTATATTTTGGATGCCGGACACGTTTCACCGGAACCTAAAATAGGCGAATACCACCATGCGGCACATCAAACTTCATGATTTCAAAAGTTATGGCATTCCATGATAGTTTTGTATTTCCTGGACCGTATTTGAACCAATTGGAATTGGTGAACGGTTTAACCGAACGGTTTAAACGGTTCAAGGGTCAATTTTGGAAAATAAGCAAACCCATCATGCGGCATATCGAACTTTTTACGCGGTGAAATCCATGCAATCCTTCGAATCCATACAATAGAAACTGTGGTGTGGTTACGGAAGGTGTTTTCGTCACGGGTAAGGTTTTTATCCGCTGGCTGTAATGTTTTCTTTCAAAATAGCTCCCACCACTGGAAAATTCTAATGCTTCCTATCCAAACAACATGACCGACGGGATTGTGTTATTCTTGAATATGTTTGGAAGAACCGACGCAATTTGCGCTTTGCTCTTTTGCTATGGGATCGGATACATTTGTGATTATCGGTTGAGAAATGGAATTATTTGACCCTTTTCCATCTTGTACTCTGGCATGTTTTTTAATAAAACGAAGTTTCTTTTCCAGGAATGATGAAATAATTCAAAGTGCCAATATGTATTGCGTTGTAGATGTAACGTAAAACTCTAACCTTGGATCCTGACATTTTTTCACTATAATCTACAATTCTCTGATACCGCAAATCTGGAAATTTATTGCGATTTGAAAACATGGTTGTGAAAATACTATTTGCTCTCATGGAAAATCATGTCAGGATCAAAAGGGTGGGAAACATGTTAACCTTCTCGACGAACACTGTTTGCTGTTGAATGAACCCTTATTCTAGTGAAACCAACATTGAAATAGCAACATTGACCTAACTTTGGGTTGTCCTATTTCAAACAAAAATTTTGAGAATTTTCACTATAAGCGGAATTTTATATTTCCTTTTACGAATGAATCGAATGCGAGTGGTTTACCCTTCCATGCATTTTATCATCTGTTATTTTAACATTCCGTGGTCCACATGCATGGCCAAATCATCCGTATTCATTTGCTGTATTCTACTACCCGTATGTTGTAAACCATCAACAGCATAATGAACGGACATGTTTGACGGCAAAGCTGCATCAAACGTTAGAACTCTTCGTTACATGTATATTTTCGAGGGTAGCTCATTGCTTTGATGTTCTGCGAACGTCACGTTATAAGGTTGGGGTGGAGATATTGTGGACAAGTAGGGTGAAATGAGCAGCTGCTTGTATGTCATATTTATCACCTTTCAGGCTTTGATTTATAAAAAAAATGAAACCAGTAGTAGTTCATGGTGAATTTCCTTATTAAAAGTAATAAACCATAGAGGGAGATTGTCACTGCTGTTTGTACAAAACCAAAACGTATTGTTTTTGGGACATTTGGCGCCCTGCCTTTCCTTACTTATGGGTCCTGTACACGCCGAACTGTTCACAGGGCCCACTTAAAAGATATCCATCCTGGATGATGTCCAGCTATCGCCATAATCAGTTGCCAAGTTAGATTTCGGTCGATTTCTTTTATATCTTTATGCAGGTTACGCCACTACGAGCCTCTGGGTCAGCTGCGATGTCCAGCAGGGTTCCAGTCTAGTGCTTGTTCACAGCAAACTTGAAAAAGTTCACTCAAAGAAAGCATTGCCTTCACATTGTTTTCATCTTCAATGGTTGTACATTCTATCTGAAACTTGGGCTGTTTTTCAACTTATTATTCTATTATAATTTTCACAGTTATTGAAAACTTTCCTGTGTTACTACTTTTTGTCTCAATTAATCAAATTGATTATTGCACTACAAGTTGTAAAATTAAGATTTTCTTAGTATAAGAAGACGACTACAAGGGCTAATCAAATCAAATTTTGCAATAGTGGCCAATTCACCCCCATAACCCCTATTCGCGCATCCGTTGGAATGTAATGTGAAGCGGATATAGAAAGTTTTTTTAATTATTCCGCTTCGTTATTGACATAGCATAAATCCTGGCATGTCGAAGTATTTTCTGCTATTGCAACCATAAGCACATTCCCGCACAGTAAATAGCATACCATACTTTTTTTTCTAGCTTATCTAACATATGCTTTCACTTTTTCTGTGACACCACCGTACCAGAAGGTTACTGAATTTCGCCGCAACATCCGCTCAAACTACAAACAAACCATGTTCGGACAACTGGAGTTGTGCGGATAACCACACCGGTCGACCTTTTCCTGGTCGGTATTAAGCTTTGAACTATGCGAGCGAACAATTTCAACTGCAATTCCACGCCACTTCCTTTGCTGCGATGCATTATTCACACGAAGAGAGTGTCAACCTTCAGGTAGACACCACCGGCTGTGCTGCCCCACCCCCACAAAGCTGACAACTGAACTGAAGTTTGCATTCAGATCGCGTTCGGAATGTCACAAAGTGTTTTCCATTTTTCCGGCATCTGCATAATTTGGCTTCAGCTTCTGAGGGAATGATATTTTTTCCAGGCTAGAGAAACTTCACACTTTTCAAATAAAGTTCTTGGTAGCTGTTGTGAAAGTAGCGCTTGCGGTTTTCTCAGAGTGAAAGATTATCTGTAAATTTTATATTGCGTGCCTAACACTTACGAAAACTGCTTAATGTTAAAATGGATGTACCTAAATGGCTTACTGAGCAGGTTTAAATAAATTTGTTTCCATTGGCGTAAAACGGGGGGCGCTACAATGAATGAATTACTGAAAAAGTTTGAAGACAAAAAAATTATCTCCCCTATTATAATAAAATGAGAGGAAGACAAATGAGCATGTTTCTCATTTCTGAGAAAGATTCCTGCGCGGCAGTGAAATTGCACTTGGTGTTATTATGAAAAGGCAATATTTAATTGATTTGAAAGCATCACAGTAAGCTTGATATGAACAATAACGGAGAGCCACCAAAATATCAATCAAAGCAATCGTGGTACTTCGCCAGCATGTCTTTGACTGAAGTATCAGTTTTCCAGTATACTTCCGCTTGTCAAGTAGCATGATAATCTCCTCAATTTCAATCAGCGTATGAGAATGATTTTCATCAAAGTCCAAGAGGAATTCCCATCAGAATCAGAGAAGAATTTTCATTGGAATCTTTAAAAAATACCTTTCAGAATCATCAAACTATTCTAACCGGAATCCAGAAGAATTCACTTTGGATTCCTTTCGGTATCGTTAAGGGATATCCTTGGAAATCTGTGGGGGATACAGTTCATAATCCATGGAGGATTTGCTTCAGAATCTCTCGTTGATTTGCTTCGGAATTCATCGACGGATTGCTTCGGAATTCCTCAAAGAATTAATTTGGGCTCCCACGACGATTTACTTCGGAATCCCTCAACGATTTGCTTCAACATCCCTGGAGGATTCCCGTCAGAATTGCTGGAGGATTCTTCTCGGAATCCACGGAGAAAACATCCGTAGTAGATGTTCTAATCAATATACATAATTCTTCACAAAAAACCTAACATGATTTGGTGAAATATGTAATATTCGGTAAGATACTATCAACCACATAAAATGCATATTTCAGGATCAATTTGCACGGAGCAGCAACTACGAAAGGCACGGTCATGCAATTGATCAAACATTGGCGTAACTAGCCCCGATGCCTAGGGAGGAGGGGTGCAATAGCCCCTTCATCTATTTTCTCTATTTTGAGCTTCTTTTCGAAAATTCTGGAACATTCTACCGCCTCATTAAGGACAATCCTCACGGAATCCAACACTGAAAGCACTCGCGTTTTCAAGGGCACCCCATTCGAAACGGAAGCCGTGCACAATTGTCATTTTAACTATTACACGCATGCTGTGATGCAGCCCAGCTGAAATAATAAAAACGACAGTTGTGCGTTGCTTCCGTATTGAGTGTTGTGCCCTTAAAAACGCAGGTTCATTCAGTTTTGGATTTCGTGAGGATTGTCTTTAAGTTATTTTGGTTGTAATTTGAAAAATGCGGTCCAACCACCTAAGGTAATTGCGGATCAATCACACATATTTTTGCATATTTATTTAAAAAAATATGAAAAATGCAACATTCCTCCAGAGATTTCTAGGGGAATCTTCCAAGCTTACCTCCAGGGATTCTAAAGGCATTCCACCAGAGATTCCGACAGGAATGTTCCAGGGGGTGCGAAGCGAATGTTGCAAACTCCTCCAGGGATGTCGACGGGAATCCTTCAGGGATTCCGATGAGAATGTTTTTGGAATTCCAACAGGAATATTACAAACATTTCTACGGGAAAGTTTCAAAGATTCCGACGGGAATGTTCCAGGGATTCCAATGAGAATCGTCTAGAGATCGTCCATCCTCCAGGGATTCGGACGGAAATGTTTCAGAGACTCCGTCGGAAATCCTCCAGGAATTCCATCGTGAATGTTCCAAGGATTTCGTAGGTAATGTTCCAGGGATGTAGAAGCAAATCGTGCTAAAACGTAGCGTCGAAGACCAATCCCAAATGGCTCACCGACACGCCGTAGATATTTCGGATTGCAGAGAAGCTGACTACCACGACCTGGCTATTAGGGGGCCAATAAAATTGACATTTTCGAATTTCAAAAAACGACATTGCTCACAAGTTTTAGTACTTCAAAATATGACTCCATGCAAAATTTGAGCTCAATCTGACATGCTTTAGGGGTGCTATAAATTCATCAAAGTTTTGAAATTTTTAGCTTAAAAATGACTTAAAAATGTATGAAACATCAAGATCTGAAGTCATTTAAAAAAAAAATGGGAAAAAACGATTTTTACTCTTAAGGTCACTCCTGACAGAATCCAAGTTTCAAAGTGCTCGCGTTTTCGGGGGCACACCACTCGATACGGAAGCAACGCACAACTGTCAATTTTATTTTTTCACGCATGCTGCGACGCAGCAAAGCTGAATCAACAAAAATGGCAGTTGTCCGCCGCCTCCGTATCGAGTGGTGTGCCCCCGAAAACGCGAGCACTTTGAAACTTGGATTCTGTCAGGAGTGACCTTAAAACATTTTTGGGACTTGATGATGATGAAAAAAAATTTCATCAAATCTTAAAACCAATCGATATGCAAACGTTTTCTTAGCCAAAAATTCCCCCTATGCATTGCTCAAAATGACATGATGTGCTCAAAATAAATCAAAACTTTATTTTTTTTTCTCAAAAGGGGGAAATAATGTTTTTATTTTTTGATGCCAAAGGACTCAAAAAGCATAAAACTTTGAGAATTAATTTATTGAAAAAAATCGACTGTTTTGGGACTTTAAAAAGTTCTTATTGCAAAAACAATGTTTCATCGAATTTGAAAAAAACACGTTGTTTATAAAAACCGACGTGAGAAATCGTATTATTTCAAATATCCGATAAAAAAAATTACGTTAAAAAAAGTTCCACAATGACATGAATCGTGTTTCTACATTATCTGTCTTCTTGATCTTTACACGTTGTGTTTTGAATTCATACGGTACCGCGTAAAAATAAACCTGAGTGTAATAAACATTGCCTAGCAACCTGATAATTTTCTCCGTAAATTTAATCTCAAAAGTTTTCAAAGTTACTAAAAATTCAAAATTTTGATAGCAAGATTTTGAGCACCCCTAAATCATGTCCGATGGAGCTCAAATTTTGCATAGGGGCATATTTAAGGGCTTAGGAAATGTTTGCGCAACGTCCGGTTTTCAAATTCGATGAAAAATTGTTTCCGCCATAAGAAATAAGTCCCAAAACAGTCGATTTTTTTTCAAAACATTAATTATAAAAGTTTCATGCATTTTGAGTCCTTTGGCATCAAAAAACAAAAAAATATTCCCCCCTAGTAAAAAAAAAAGGTTTGGTTATATTTGAGCACCCCTAAATCATGTCTGATTTAGCTCAAATTTTGCATAGGGAGATATTTTTGGCTACGAAAACGGTTGCGTATCGTCCGGTGTTAAGGTGAAGGTTGGTTGAGTACCAAAACAAAGCTTTGAAAGTATTGGTACAATACAAACTGTCATATACTGTAGTAGTATTGGTGTCGTATTTATGAAAAAACAAAGAATATTGGTAGGGTGGTTCAAAAAAACGACCCAGCTCCACCACGCTCACTTGATTCCGTCCCATGCTCCGAGTGCCCTCCAAAAGCCGATTTGAACAAAAACTGATTGAGAACAAGCCGGTTCAAGTTTGTATGAAAACTATTATGGGAAACTAAACCTTTCATTACACTGGCTACAGCGCCTCCCCTCCAAACGCTGGCGAAAAGAGAACCCACATAGCTGAAAGCAACATTCCATAGACTTCACTGAACGCACCTTAGGAAAGATCCGTAGAAATAGCATTTTATACTCCGCTCACCCCCATGCCACACTTTATGTATGAAGTATCTGCTCTTGGTGCGATTACACACAATTACACAAACACAATGTCCGCGGAACGGAAACGGAAAATTTGACAGAAAATATATGGGCTAACTGTCAAATTTGCCGTTTCCGTTTCTGTTCCGCCGACATTGTATTTGGGGCTTTATTATCATGCTAAAGATTTGCAACCTCGATTAAAATCGACTCCCAACTATTGGAACGTCCATTCAATATGCATTGTCTAAGGAGTTAAAGCTCTTGAATTTCATCCAGTCATATGGTCTTCCCCTCGCCAGCGCCCAATCACGGAGTGCCACAATCAGAATAATGTAAAATTCAACCTCGCCATATCAACTGCCATACAAACCTGAAACGACCTGTGCACGGTAAGCCCCTATTCAAACCGACCGAAACCAGCGAACGACACCCAAAATATGTAACATAATCGACTGAGCGTGGCGGAGCAAAATCAGTTTTGAACCACTCTGTTTATTAGTTTGCTGCTATCGGTACCGGTGTTTACATTCGCTCCGCGATCAGTTTTTAATCGTTTTCTTCGGGCAAAAATTGCAGTTTATATTAAGTTTTCGCTTCAAACAAGTGACTTGATACAAAAAGTGAAGTTTAATTTGCATTCCATCAACATTTCGGGCTGCTCATGTGCGGAGAAGTGTGTAAAAAATTGATTTTTTCAATGCCTTTTGAGAAGAAGTGGAGTGCAGTGATAAACCCACCAAACCGCGGACGGCTGTTAAATTGGCACGAAACTGCTGGTTTATGCTATATTTCGAGCCGAAATGTATAGGACTCTTTGAAGAAACATGTTAATTATCACGGGAAGTACATAAATATACTCTGAACAGGTTAGTAATCTGAATATTAAACTTTTGTTCGATGCTGTTCGATGCATTCGAATGTTGGTGGGATAGGAGTGCGGGAGGTGTGGGGTTGACCCGTGGAAGGTCCAGTGCCATATTGACTGCCATCGTGGTACTCTTTCAACTATGTCCTTAAAATTCGATGAAAAAAATTTTCGTCATCTAAAAAAAGTCCCAAAAATGTTCTAAGAGAAAAAATAGATTTTTTTCACTATTTTTTCTAATGACATCAGATTTTGACGTTTCGGTTTCATGTATTTTAAAGTCATTTACCATCAAAAACAAAAATTCGAATATTGACTTTTCCTTTGGTTCCCCCTTGGGAAAATTTTCATGGGTCAAAATTTCAAAACTTCAAAACTCATGTCCGATTGAGCTCAAATTTTGCATGGAGTGATATTTAGGGGTAATGAAACTTGTGAACAATGTCGTTTTATTTCCCATACATTCCATTGACACCCCACTGATGGCTATTCGCATTCGAGCCGACCTGTCACAACACAATCAATCCGACATTGTGAAGTATTCACCACGCGGCTGTTTTGGTCGATGCCAACCAGGGGGAGAAGGCGGAGCAATGAATCCCTACCCCAACATGTGCGACATCTGGATTTGGTTCTAAACTGTAAACAACAGTGTTAATTCTCTACCACCTTTTTGTTATGGCGAGGCAATTTTTATGCACACTTTTGTATCCGATATTTTATCAAAATTAAACACTCAATCATGCAGCAATATAACGATGCGATATGCTTGAGATACCTGCTTGATTATAGGGACTCGAAAAAGAATTTATTTGCAGTAACTAACCGAATATAAAAATGTTCACATTAACGATTGCGCCCTAACACCGGTTCTAAGCTTCGATGCAGAGTACACGAGCTTTGTTCGCCAGTGACAGGCGTATGAGGCCCTTGATGCCAACCTATCGCACAGGTCCAAGTCCTACTCCCGTGTACCTGTACCGTGTACCGAGGACCCACTGATCTAGAATCGATCTACAAGCTGTGCGCATCTCTGTCAACATCCCGCCATCGCATGTAAGTCACGATCCGTCTCTACCACTTCTTTCCATCACGCTCATCAGCGCTGCAACGAAACAACATCCCTCTTCAAAAAACACTAATAAATATAGGGGGAATGACGGCTTTGGCAGGTTTTGTTCTATTATTGGCAGGGTTTTTTTTATGACTGACTAGGCTCAAATTTGGCCTAAGCATTCTTTGCATATCAAAGAATATTGTGGCCAAATTTCATAAAATTTGGTCGCCAAAAACTCCCCTGCCAATAATAGAACAAAACCTGCCAAAGCCGTCTTTCCCCCTACAATATGTTAAGTTAAATCTCTCTCTTCTAAAAGTAGCATTTCATAAAGAAAAAATCGGTGGATGTAGCCTTGCTCTAAGTAATGATAGAAGAAATCGGTAAGTTATAGTGTTGAGAGTCTTCCATAGGTCGGTGGCCGACCCTGAGTAATAATATTGACACGAGTTAGCCAATATAGACGAACAGACGTCACAGGTTTCAGGTTTCCTTTCAGAATATAAAAACTTCAAAAGCTTTGTTGATTAGCAGAAATCAGTAACTTTTTTTCCGTTTGTGTCCTTTCGGAGCAAGTCTTGTATAGTTGAATAAATTCTCTTTTCCATAGCATCGTCTTTGATCTTCCATCTTCAAAGAATTGGAATCGTTCGTAAATCATATCGTTACTTTCTGATATATTATGATAGCACATATCTTCAATGATGGTTTTCTTTTTGTTGATAACGTTGTGGATGTATCGTCGTTTGGTCTTGTACAAAGATGTTTAGTTTCCTGGGAATACGCAGATTCATGCCAATACAAATGCAAAAGAAAAACCTATTCTACTATTCTACATCGTAAAGTGGCAAGCATCGGGCGCACCTTAACTGCTAATGTCCCGACTTTAGCAACCTTTTTATATGTGCAGCAGAGATTTAATAATGAGAGTGTGCTTCACTAATAAAACTCAACTACATAAAGAGCGATGCATTAATCAAGTACAGGGGTTAGGCAAAATGATTGAGATAGGCAAAATTTGGACCAAATTCAAATCCTTATAACTTTTTGAAAAATTGATGAAATTGGACAAAACCGGAAGCATTCGACGGAAAATTTAGTCAAGATTTAGGAACATGCACGGTCATGGATACTGGCCGCAGGATACCGGAGATGTTCCGGATTTTCGGAGGCCATGTCAAAAACACATTTTTTCTGCCGCTCGTAATTTTGTGTGGTTTGAAGTTACATCGATAAACACTATTTTCCTAGAAACTAGATCTTATTGAAAATTGAATGCGGGCGGTTGCGCTGAAATCCATTGAAAAACATCCGAGATATGGCCATTTCAGTAAACCTGGTTCCGGATACTATGGTCAATTATGTATATCCTTCCAATCACGTATATATTATCCGGTACCATATCAATATTGGTATCAAACTTCAAGATTTTTCATGGAGATGTTTCAGGAAGCATATGCAGGACGATCAGTTGCCCTGACCACTCTGTAGTAGGTTCCAGGTGCCCCGGGGGAAGTGGCCAATTTGAAAAACGTTCAGAACCCTATCAATATGGGTATCAAACTTCAAGATTTTTTATGAAGATGCTTCAGGAAGCATATTCAGGATGATCAATTGCCCTGACCACTCTGCCTGATGATCAAGTGCCCCGGGGGAAGTGGCCAATTTGAAAAACGTTCAGAGCCCTATCAATATGGGTATCAAACTTCAAGATTTTTCATGGAGATGCTTCAAGAAGCATATTCAGGACGATCAGTTGCCCTGACCACTCTGTAGTAGGTTCCAGGTGCCCCGGGGGAAGTGGCCAATTTGAAAAACATTCAGAACCCTATCAATATGGGTATCAAACTTCAAGATTTTTCATGAAGATGCTTCAGGAAGCATATTCAGGATGATCAATTGCCCTGACCACTCTGCCTGATGATCAAGTGCCCCGGGGGAAGTGGCCAATTTGAAAAACGTTCAGAACCCTATCAATATGGGTATCAAACTTCAAGATTTTGCATGGAGATGCTTTAGGAAGCATATTCAGGACGATCAGTTGCTCTGACCACTCTGTAGTAGGTTCCAGGTGCCACGAAGGAAGTGGTAAATTTGAAAAACTTTATGAACCATATCAATATGGGTATCAAACTTCAATATTTTTCGAGGTGATACTTCTTAATGCATTTTAGAACCAGCAGCTGTCATGACCACTCTGTAGTAGGTTCCAGGTGTCTTGGGGAAGTGACCAATTTGCAAAATGTTCGAAACCATATCAAGTACTCAATACTCATTATCAAAGTTCAAGGTTTTTCATGGAGATGCGTTTGGACTCTCCTGTCGAATAGAGTTCGCCGCCACACGAAGTTGACCATCTACAAAACGCTCATTAAACTGGTCGGCCTCTATGGCCATGAAAGTTGTATGTTGCTGGCCAAGGACCAACACGCCCTTGAAGTTTCCGAATTGAAGGTGTTGCGGACTATTTATGGTGGGGTGCAGATGGAAGCCAATGGAGGTGGTGGTGGAGGTCAATGAATCACGAGTTGTAACTGTTAGGAGAATTACCACATGGTACAATTTTGGCGGTTACGGTGGGCCGGGCATGTAGCCAGAATGTCAGACGACAACCCGATTGAGATGGTGCTCGATAATGATCCGACCGGTACAAGAAGAAGAGGCGCGATGCGGTCACGGGGGATCGACCAAGTGTAAGATGGCCTGCCATCAATGGCAGCAAGTCGCAATCATGACTTAGCAATTGTGTGGGATGCTATATCTTGACATGGCCATAGTCCTATTATTGCATTTAAGGGCAAAGTGAAGCCTGCCGATTATCA
Source organism: Armigeres subalbatus (assembly GCF_024139115.2). Taxonomy (NCBI): domain Eukaryota; kingdom Metazoa; phylum Arthropoda; class Insecta; order Diptera; family Culicidae; genus Armigeres; species Armigeres subalbatus. Next base: position 64,538,443 of record NC_085140.1, read on the forward strand.
AATTATTTTGGAAGACAAGGTATTTGTTGATATGATGACAAATCCTGAATATGACGTCTGTTTTTCATTTTTGCGAAAGATCCGCAGGTCGCGTTCCACTTGGTCGATCCACCGTGACCGCTGCATGCCTCTTCTTCTTGTACCGGTCGGATTATTATCGAAGCATCATCTCAATCGGGTTATCGTCTGACATTCTGGCTACATGCCCGGCCCATCGTAACCGCCAAAATTGTACCGTGTGGGTAGTTCTCCTAACAGTTACAACTCGTGGTTCATTGACCTCCACCACCACCTCCATTGTCTTCCATCTGCACCCCACCATAGATGGTCCGCAACACCTTCCATTCGGAAACTCCAAGGGCGCGTTGGTCCTTCGCCAGCAACATCCAACTTTCGTGGCCATAAAGGCAGACCAGTCTAATGAGCGTTTTATAGATGGTCAACTTCGTGCTGCGGCGAACTCTATTAGACAGGAGAGTCCAAAAGCATCTCCATGAAAAACCTTGAACTTTGATGCTCATTTTGATATAGTTTCGAACATTTTGCAAATTGACCACTTCCCCAGAACACCTGGAACCTACTACAGAGTGGTCATGACAGCTGCTGGTTCTAAAATGCATTTAACAGTATCACCTCGAAAAATCTTGAGGTCTGATACCCATATTAATATGGTTATGTACATTTGCCACTTCCCCGGGGCACCTGGAACCTACTACAGAGTGGTCAGGGCAACTGATCGTCCTGAATATGCTTCCTGAAGCATCTTCATGAAAAATCTTGAAGTTTGATACCCATATTGACAGGGTTCTTAACGTTTTTCAAATTGGCCACTTCCCCCGGGGCACCTGGAACCTACTACATAGTGGTCAGGGCAACTGATCGTCCTGCATATGCTTCCTGAAGCATCTCCATGAAAAATCTTGAAGTTTGATACCAATATTGATATGGTACCGGATAATATATACGTGATTGGAAGGATATACATAATTGACCATAGTATCCGGAACCAGGTTTACTGAAATGGCCATATCTCGGATGTTTTTCAACGGATCTTTGCGCAACCGCCCGCATTCAATTTTCAATAAGATCTAGTTTCTAGGAAAATAGTGTTTATCGATGTAACTTCAAACCACACAAAAATACGAGCGGCAGAAAAAATGTGTTTTTGACATGGCCTCCGAAAATCCGGAACATCTCCGGTGTCCGGCGGCCAGTATTCGTGACCGTGCATGTTCCTAAATCTTGACTAAATTTGCCGTCGAATGCTTCCGGTTTTGTCCAATTTCATCAATTTTTCAAAAAGTTATAAGGATTTGAATTTGGGCCAAATTTTGCCTATCTCAATCATTTTGCCTAACCCCTGTAAGTTTCGTATCTCTCGCATACTTAGTATTCTAATTAAGGGTATGGGACCACTCCAGAATCGAACTTATGATAGGAGGCTCGGAGACCCATAGTGTTATTTTTTTTGTGTTTATTAAAGAATACATAAACCAGTAGATTCACTCGTTTCCCCCATAGTGTTATATGGGGCACTGCACGGACAGAGCTGCCTCGCAGCTTAGTGTTCATTAAGCACTTCCACAGTTATTAACTGCGAGGTATCTAAGCCAAGTAACCATTCTTGCATTCGTATATCATGAGGCTAACACGATTCCACATTTATGCCCAGGGAAGTCGAGGCAATTTATTGTAAGCATCTTAAAATTATGTCCTGTGTCTTCTTCTTATTTTTACTTGGATTCGTCTATAAGAGGGATCATTTTTAAGCAGAAGGAAAACAAAAGTGTATTTTCACATGACGAAGCGAAAATTAGTGTCCGTGCTTCAAACGTCACTCATCTCAAGGAATCATTCCTTGACGGAAATGTAAAAAATAAAAATAGAATAAATGTAAACACAAATACATAACCAGCTCTTATTTTCTCGTGACTGGGAACCAGGACCTGCCGTTGACTCAGTGCAATCTATGCATTTGTCGCAAAGTATAGCATACTGTACGTGGAATTAAGCAAGATTGCAATAAAATCATGCACTCTCTAGCTGGCCGTAGTGTTATTCGTCCTTTCAGTCATAGGGAACCATACATATTCAACATGAACTTTTGGCTGGTAGTGGCCATCTCAGCAAAATGGATTGTGGCATGTTTAATTTCATCTACGTACGTCCGTAATCTGAATCCATCGGATTCCTATCTGAGTATCATCATTCTTACAGATCATAAACTGAGTGTTCAGGTTCACGGTCTTATAATGAATGTATACTTCCCATTATCCGCCTTTCCAATCAGCGAAGCCAATCAACCCACATTCAGACGATGCAGCTGAGCTCCGAAGTTCAGCAGGTCCTTTGTATCGAAACTTGGGTGGATTCCGTCTGTCGTACGATAGGTCGGATGATTATCCAGCGAAGTTATGGTAGCGAAATCGGAAAAAGCTTTTCGGCTATACCCGAGCCACTAGTCAAAATTTCAACAAACAGTGATTTGTGGAATATGCTTTCAATGTCATTTACGGAGCTTGGGTTGCATATTTGATATAAATGAAAAGTTGCGGAGGGATGTGGAGCGACTGGAAATACTTTACCATTCAAAGCTTATTTGGCATATTATAGGGTTACGATTTGAGTTCGATGAAGAGCATTAAAGAAAGGATTGTTGTTTGCTGCAACTCGCATAAATTGTAAGGCAATAGCATATATGATGAAACCAGTCTTGATTCGAGCCATTCCATTGGGATGCAGGAGAGAACAGTGCATAACCGGGGCAAAATGGCCTCACTCATAAAATCACTAGGACATAACCTGTGCCAGCGAAAGTGTTAAGTGTGGAATTCTCTTCGCCGACTTCCCCTCTTTTAAATAAAAGTGACAAGCAGCTGTTTTCTTCATGATTTATTACCTCAGAACGAAAGAAAACAATGAAAACTTGCATTCTGAAGTGTTAAATCGAGAAGAATCCTCTGCTTGTCACTTTTATTTAAAAGAGGGGAAGTCGCCAAGAGAATCCTATCTTGCGACATTCGCCCTTTTACCACACGTAAAAAAATCAATTATTTAATTTATTAAATTCAATTTATGTTAATAATTATGCATCAGATATATTTTTCATTTTTGGTCTATATCATGTCGTGACCCGATCGAGATTTACAGTCTCGACCGTTAGTCTCAACAATACTCAGCAAACTAAACTCACACCCGCGTTTACACGATCATCTCAAACTGTTTACATTGGAGATGGAATGAAGTATCCTTGAACCTAAGGTAGCTCGCTACACGCTTGGAAGAAACCACAACAAAAGAGTATATTCAAATTGGAAATTTAATTATTGCTTATAACACATTGCTGTGCAGTCATTTTTTTCCGATATTTCATAGACCTGATCTTATATACTACATTCTTCTCCTCCTCTACTCTACAGGTATACAATGAACGAAAAATTACATTATTGCTATATATTTTTGATCATTGGAAAAATATCATCCACATCAATTACTTCACATTTTTTTTGCTGGGTAAATTAAAATTCAAAACGTCCATGAAACAACTGAAATCATGAGAAAAATAATTAAATTCCTACACAATCCAATCCAAATTAGATCTTAGTTCCAATCCAAATCTAATTCACTCCAAATCCACATTGTGAATTCGATTTAAATTCAATCAAAATCCAATCCAAAACCATTCAAAATTTTATTAAAATTCAACCCAAATTCCGATACAAATCCAATTCAAGCCAAATGTAATCTTAATCCAATCCAAATCCTATGCAATCTTATTCAAATTCAATCCAAATACAATTTGAATTAAACTTCAATCTAAATCAAAAGCCAATAAGAAACCATTACAAGTACAATGCAAATTCAGTTAAACTCCAATCAAAATTCCATTACAAATCCAATTTTAATCTAATCCTTATGCAACCCAAATCCAATTCCTATACAATCAAAATCTAATCTAAATACAATTCATTTTTAAACCAAATCGAATTTAAATCCAATCTAAATCCAGTCGAAATCTAATTTAAATCCAAATCCAATCCAAATCCAATCCAAGCCAAATCCAATCCAAATCCAATCCAAATCCAATCCAAATCCAATCCAATCCAAATCCAATCCAAATGCAATCCAAATCGAATCCAAATTCGATCCAAACCCAATCCAAATCCAAGTCCAATCCAAATCCAATCCGAATCCATTCCAAGTCCAATCCAAATCCAATCCAAATCCAATCCAAATCCAATCCAAATCCAATTCAAATCCAATCCAAATCCAATCCACATCCAATCCAAATCCAATCCAAATCCAATCCAAATCCAATCCAAATCCAAATCCAATCCAAATCCAATCCAAATTCAATACAAATCCAATCCAAATTCAATCCAAATCCAATCCAAGTCCAATCCAAATCCAATCCAAATCCAATTAAAATCCAATCGAAATCCAATCCAAAGCTAATTAGAATCTACTGCAAATCCAATCCAAATTCAATTGAAATTCGATCAAAATTCCGATACAAATGCGATTTAATCCAAATCCAAACTAAATCCAATCCAAAACAATTTCAAATAAAATCCAAAACCAATTTAAATATAATCCAAAGCCAATTAAAATCCATTACAAATCCATTCCAAATTTAATTAAAATCCAATCTAAACTCCGATCCAAATCGAGTTCAATTTAAATCCATTGTGAATCCGATTTAAATTCAATCAAAATCCAATCCAAATCCTATCCAATCCATTCCAACTTAAATCCAACTAAAATCCAATCCAAGATCAGGCGAAATTTAATCTCAATTCAATAAAAATCCAATTAAAATCTAATGAACATTCAATCCAAATGCAATCCAAATCCAGTTTAAATTCAATTCAAATCCAATCCGATCCAAATCTAGTCCAATGCAAAATCAATGCAAATCCAATTTAAATCAATCAATCCAAGTCCAACGCCAATTAGAATCCATTCTAAATCCAATTCAAATTCAATTCGCATCCAATTCTTTGCCCTTCCGGCAGGGGTTCTACTGGAGACGTGAACAATCTGTCTTTTTTTGTATACTTATTGTGCCCTCTTTTTTGCACTTTTCAGTCTCCCGGCCTACTCCACTGCCCTTCCGTCAGGGAGCCTACCGGAGACATAAACACTTTGTCTTTTTTTTGTATTCTCATTGTGCTCTCTTTTTTGCACTTTTCAGTCTCCCGGCCTACTCCACTGCCCTTCCGTCAGGGAGCCTACCGGAGACACTTAATCTTTTTTATATTCTCATTGTGCCCTCTTTTTTTGGCCTTTTCAGTCTCCCGGCCTACTCCACTGCCCTTCCGTCAGGGAGCCTACCGGAGACATAAACACTTTGTCTTTTTTGTATTCTCATTGTGCCCTCTTTTTTTGCACTTTTCAGTCTCCCGGCCTACTCCACTGCCCTTCCGTCAGGGAGCCTACCGGAGACACTTAATCTTTTTTATATTCTCATTGTGCCCTCTTTTTTTTGGCCTTTTCAGTCTCCCGGCCTACTCCACTGCCCTTCCGTCAGGGAGCCTACCGGAGACATAAACACTTTGTCTTTTTTTTTTGTATTCTCATTGTGCTCTCTTTTTTGCACTTTCCAGCCTCCCGGCCTACTCCACTGCCCTTCCGTCAGGGAGCCTACCGGAGACATAAACACTTTGTCTTTTTTTTTGTATTCTCATTGTGCTCTCTTTTTTGCACTTTTCAGTCTGCCGGCCTACTCCACTGCCCTTCCGTCAGGGAGCCTACCGGAGACACTTAATCTTTTTTATATTCTCATTGTGCCCTTTTTTTTTTGCCTTTTCAGTCTCCCGGCCTATTCCTCTGCCCTTCCGTCAGGGAGCCTACCGGAGACACTTAATCTTTTTTATATTCTCATTGTGCCCTCTTTTTTTGGCCTTTTCAGTCTCCCGGCCTACTCCACTGCCCTTCCGCCAGGGAGCCTACCGGAGACACTTAATCTTTTTTATATTCTCATTGTGCCCTCTTTTTTTGGCCTTTTCAGTCTCCCGGCCTACTCCACTGCCCTTCCGTCAGGGAGCCTACCGGAGACATAAACACTTTGTCTTTTTTTGTATTCTCATTGTGCCCTCTTTTTTGCACTTTTCAGTCTCCCGGCCTACTCCACTGCCCTTCCGTCAGGGAGCCTACCGGAGACACTTAATCTTTTTTATATTCTCATTGTGCCCTCTTTTTTGCCTTTTCAGTCTCCCGGCCTACTCCACTGCCCTTCCGTCAGGGAGCCTACCGGAGACGTAAACAATCTATCTTTTTGTTGTAATTTCGCTTTTACATATTTACCTGATTGATTTTCTATTCCACTTCAATTTTAATTTCGGGGAGCACAAACACAATCACAAAAAGCGTAGTTTTAATTAACTACCGGCTGCGTCATTGTCGTGACCCGATCGAGATTTCCAGTCTCGACCGTTAGTCTCAACAATACTCAGCAAACTAAACTCACACCCGCGTTTACACGATCATCTCAAACTGTTTACATTGGAGATGGAATGAAGTATCCTTGAACCTAAGGTAGCTCGCTACACGCTTGGAAGAAACCACAACAAAAGAGTATATTCAAATTGGAAATTTAATTATTGCTTATAACACATTGCTGTGCAGTCATTTTTTTCCGATATTTCATAGACCTGATCTTATATACTACATATCATTCTCATAATAAAAATGAATCCTTCTCATTTAGAGTGTGTATATCGATTATTGTCGTACTGAATGAAAAGTATAAGTCTCGCTTAATGGCAAAATTGTATTAAGGCTCTATAAACCGTAATCAGTTTGATGATGAAGATGATTTTGTTCTCATTCGCACTAATACTAATGCAATTTTAGACAAAATTCAATATTTCACTGCTATTCACCAACTTACCTCTCTAAGACGAATTAAGTACTGTCCATTTAATTCCACCAGTTAATTTTCGTTATCTTTGCAGATACGTATTTCGACCACAACTGTGTGGTCGTCTTCAGTGTCTTGTACTTGACTCGACTTCAGTCGAGTCAAGTACAAGACACTGAAGACGACCACACAGTTGTGGTCGAAATACGTATCTGCAAAGATAACGAAAATTAACTGGTGGAATTAAATGGACAGTACTTAATTCGTCTTAGACGGTTTAATACATTCCACTAAAAGAGCTTAATATATTTTTCTGAACTTACCTCTGTCAACGTATATTCATGGTATTTTCATATGCGTTTTTCACTCACCTAGCTAATTAATTATTAATTATTTGACTGAAAAGCGCTTAAAACTGCTTTTTTCCTAGACAAAATTTTGTATACTAATTGTACACACACCAACTCCGAACGATTGAAACACACGCATACACTTATTTTGAACATGCACTCAGTTTTTCACTTGTTCTTTTCTCGCCGTTTTCTTTATTTTATCACAACTAAACATAATTCACTACCTAACTTTCACTTTTGTCTTTGATGTTGAACACCAATTTCTTCACTTCATGTCGAAAAACCAACGAAAACTGCTTTAAAAAATTTGAAGTGAGAGACAAATTTGACGGCCGTATTGTGAATGTCGCAAAATTCGGAACACCCAAATTCACTACCGCATTAGGTGAAATAAATCTCGGCAAAGCAACTTAGAAATATTGAAACAATACATCGAATATGCTAGTCGACACGAAAACAACTTCATGCATATTCGCGAAGTCGAAGCAAATTCTGCTCTTCCCTCCTATGGGAAATCCCATTGCTATCTGTCAGAGTTTGAGTGAAACATGGCCGCCATCTCCTCCTCTCTGTTGCTCTACTGTAAAAACCCATAAAGAACTGTCATTGTTTGTGTGAAGAATTTTGCTTCGACTTCGCGAATACAAGAAAAAAATCATCATTTCATCGTTGCCAGATTTGTTTAATCAAATAATTATTGCGGTTTGTCGAATTAATCAAATCGACCAGAAAAAAGAAAAGATTATGCAAGCTTCTGTTGGCAGGGTGGAGAATGGTTGACATTTAATTTAACCGTACCATTCATCCTACCATGCAGTCAAAAAAAACAAAACCACGGCAGCCGCAGCAGCAGCCACGACCAAGCAGACGACAGCGCATACTTTTACTGTGTTCTCTCCCCACAATCAATGTTTTCGTATAATAATTATAATAAAACATATAATCGGTTTTGGTGGCAAATATACATTTCATTATTCCTTACTCATTTTACAGATTAGAACTAATAAATCAGTATCTGTGGCTAGCGCTCTTTCAAAGCTGTGTGCCACAGCCTAATTCAACTCGATTCTGTTTTATTTGCCCTGCGCACAAGAAAGTGTGGATGGATGGCACGAGACTCACGCAGCAGCAAACAAACAGTCTGCGGATGAAGAATAAAAAAGACATAATTTCGTCTTACATTAATTTGGGAAAGTGTCTCAATGTGCACGGAGCACGACATTTTATCGGATAGAATTTAAATATTCGGAGAATCATAGTATTTTACTGAACTTTCACCAACACTGTATGTTGAAAGCCCAGTGGTGTATGAAGAATTTTAAAATAAGTTTCCATATAATAAATATTTCATAAATACTGGAGTAGGCTCCGCTTCGAACGGAAGCATGTTTTCACGAGTGACAGTTTTTTTCCGCGAAAATGTTTAGTGCGCATCTAGAATAAAAAAAATATATGAAGAAACAAACAGCTGCTGTGTAGTGAAATATTAACCACGCGGCTTAAAATCTAAATTATTAACATTTACATGAGTCTTCGGCGTGTCTCCATGTATCGTGTCTATGATGAAGAAACGTCGGAAAGAGTCGTTCAAAACTCCAAAAAATCCTGGGGCTGATTGGTGACGAAGGAAATTATTGAAGTGGTTTATTCAGGATGGCGAATATTTTCCAAAGAGTGACGTGTGGGAGATGTGAATGCACTGAAATTATCGATGAGGTGGATCATTTTGACTGCGGCAATGGCAACAGCAGCAGCCATTCACTAACAGAAACTGGAACCTCCACAACTTCGAGCCTCACAAAAAAATCACAGTCGACAAACATTGGCCGTAGTTGGGCATTGCGATAACAGTTTCAAATGAAGCAAAGGAGCATGAGAATTACGAAACTCCAAACATTTTTTGGTCTTCTGCAATCCCTGGCCCTTCCTGTTCAACATCGAAGATCTTCAGATAGTGGACGAACAAAATTGGTGAGCTCGTTCCAGTTCTTTGTCATTTTGTCTCTCTCTTCAACAATTTATGAATGCTTAAAATTTAATACTAAATACGTACAGGGCATCGTTTACTGCTTTTGCCGCGGATATTGTGGGAGTCCCAGATATCCGGTTCAAGCTTTAGTTGGTAACGGTGGCTCTTCTCTACCTTCTACTCCCTGAGTAGTTAGTACGAATAAGGGCGTCCTTGTGAAGTTTTGCTGTACCTGTTACGAATGACTAATACATCCCATTCCCTGCACTTTCTGGAGAAAACTTTCTTGCTTCTGATGTGAATCCTTTTTGTGGTCCTGGTCTTTGTAACAAAAAGGGCACCATTTATTCGTAGTACAGTCAAACCTCCATGAGTCGATGTTCTATGACTCGATATCGACTCAAGGAAGCAAATTATGCCATATTAAAAAATATTTTCTGGGTTACTGTGATGGTCCCTTCAAACGGCTTTCCAAAGATTTGCTATTTCTCATCTCGATATTTCCATAAGTCGATGGTCCCTTCAATATCGACTCATGGAGGTTTGACTGTACTACTTGATCAACACCCCCAGCTGGGTGAGGGATAGAGGATGACGCACACACACACACAATAAATATTTCATAAATACTCAAAAGTAAACATTTTGTTGCAGCTGGCAACATTATGTAGCAGCTGACAAGCTTTTACCACCCCCTTTCCACCCACCTCAAATTTTCGTCACTTTTTCGTACTAGTTGCCTCACCAATACTAACAAGCAATAACGTCATTAATTTTCAAAACAGAGTTATGGAGCCTTGAGCCTTAAGCGAAACTTATACTTTTGATTAGGCTGTGATATGGAAAAGCAGGAAGCAGGAAAAGTCATTTATCTTCATCCTGTAGCCAAACTGCTTCAGAAAAATGTTAAGTTTTTGTTGTTGAAAAATACGCACGCTTCACCTTTTTGCCTTTCTCGTACGACAAAGTTGTACCGAAAGGCTATCATTTCACTCCGAAAACGAACTTTTTATAGAAGTCTCTGAGACCCATAGTATTATATACCAATCGACTCAGCTTGACGAGCTGAGCACATGTCTGTCTGTCCGTGTGTATGTATGTGTGTATGTGTGTGTGTATGTGTGTGCACAAAATCTATAAAAAACATTAGACAACTTTTCGTATAGTAATCCTTAACCGATTTTCTCGCAACAAGTTTCATTCGACAGGGGACAAAGCCTTGTTGATCACTATTGAATTTTATAACGAACGGTCATTGCATTTGAAAGTTATGAAAAAAATGGTACATCGGACCATATAAACCCCATATAAGGTTGGTGTCTTAACTAAATGCGAGAAAGGCACCACCAACGCTAGGTGGATTAATCTGGGTTTTCATATGTGTATTTACAAAAAAGCTCCATCGGAAAACTGGTAAGATTATATCAAGGCCCATCATTATAATCTATTCAATCCAACGATGTTATTTTTCAGTATTCCAGAGCTAATCCCCTGATCTTTCGCCAGGCGGCGACTGCACGGCCATGTAGATTCGGTTCAATATGTTAAATCCAACGGAGACTCGTCGGTGGCGATGTCGCCGGTGTATCGAAAACATGTCCATGCGTTGGAAAATGTGAGTGTACCTAATATGCAAACTGACCTCGAAAACAACCGACGGAGCGTTTTTCGATGGACATGTAACTCGGGAAATCGAGCCTCGAAACCAGTGAGTGGAAAATATAGCCTCAAAGCCAGTGAGAAAACAATTGCGACACGGATGGAGTTCCCATGACACGTGGTTCAAATTACCGACGGAATCTGGACAATTTGATCCGGCAGACGGATGTCGCCACCAGAGAATTAAATTCGGAGCGGTGAAGTTTTCGCACGGAAGTTTATCCCAGTCTTTAGATGGCCGACCACGCAAAACAACATGTGTTCACCGTTGAAGATAAAACTACCATCCTTCTTCTAGCGGATGCTATTTTATTTGAAGTTTTCATTGAAAATTATGTCAGAAAAGTATGGAATACATAAATATATACGAGTTTCGAATTTTAAAATGATTTTTCTAATTTCAAATTGAAGAAAACAACATTCATTACAGGAATGAAATATATAATATCCCTAATAAAAATCATACCTTATACAGATAATTTGACATTCCTTATTATACATATGAGTATTTGACATAAAATGTATAAGTTTTTTGTTATGATTATCTTATGCCCCACCGCATAGGTTTTATTGCAATTAGATATACACGTAAAAAAATCAATTATTTTTTTAATTGAATTCCATTTATGTTATTAATTAGACATCAATTATGTTTTTCATTTTCCATTATATGATTCTCATAATAAAACTGAATCATTCTCATTTAGAGTGTGTATATTCAATATTATGGTATTGAATGAAAAGTATAAGTTTCGCTTAATGGCAAAAATGTATTAAGTGAAACTTAAGCTTTTGATTAGTTGGTGATATTGAAAAGCAACCGTCGGTTACATTCATCCTGCAGCCAAACTGCTGTAGAAAAAGTGTGATTTATTTTTTATTTAAAGGCTTTGAATATGAACGGGCATAAAAATCTCTAAGGGTAAGATGGTAATATCATCATCAATCTATTTATTAACACTTGCTTCGTTATTTTACAGTAATCCAAAATCGAGTCCAGAACAAATCTCATGATATTTTGCCAGGCGGCAATTGCGAGGCCCTGCCGATATGGATCAACTTGTAAAATTCATCGAAGAACCGTCCTCGGAGGTGTCGCCGGTCCATTGACAACACGGCCATGCATTGGGCTGTATGAAAACTAGACCCGGAAACAAGTGACGGAGCATGAGATCGTAGCCGAGAGGCGATTCATCTGATCGGTACCGCCGCCTGAGATTTCATATTGGTCCACAATCCATTGCTCGTCATTGCTCGAAAATTATCCCTGCCTCTAGATGGCCCACCGTGGGAAGCAGTATTGTCTATGCGAGTAATCGCTGGAACGTCGCTGGACCGTCGCGTCGCTCAACCAGCGAGCGCTTTTCAGTTTGGTGCTGCAGCGACGCATTTAATTTGCCTGGGTCGCTGGAGCACTTAGGGAAGATCCATTAATTACGTAACGCAAAACTTGTTCAACCCCCCCTCCCCCCTATGTCACACTTTTTGTATGAAGCTTCTGAAATTTTTGTATGGGTCGTCACACTTCACTCAACCCCCCTCCCCCTCTAAGCGTTACGTAGTTTGTGGACGTTCCCTTACTGGAAAGGGTCGCCAGCGACCAGCGACGTTTCAGTCGAGCGACATAGTTGAGACAAGTTAATACATGTTCTTAATTTCATCTGCATCGACAATATTTATACCTCGGCCAAGCATTCAGTGGAATGGAATGTAAATTTCCAAATTGATTTTACAGATTTCAAAATAAAGAAAAGAAATTATCAACAGGAATAAAATACACAAATGAACCTAATGATTTTTATATAATATCACTAATAGAAATCATTCTTTGAGCTTATACATTGTATTCGAAAGCTCCAATCATGCATATGAGTATTTGACATGAAATGTATAAGTTTTGTGTTATGATTATGTTATGCAGCACCGCATAACAATCATTGCAATTTGAAATACATTCAATTAAGAAACCACAATGGCAAAAATATATGTGTTTTGGCAAATACATTCATTGTGAAGTTTTTTTTCGTGTATAATCCATTACGAAACCAAAATGGCAAAAATATTAGTGTTTTGCCTAATACATTCATTGTGATTTTTTTTTTTTCGTGCAGATAGAGCTTGACATAAACCATTTTTGTTGATTTTGTGTTTTTTACACCAACTGCTTCTGTGAGCAAAGGTCTAGTAAGGGAATAGTAAAAAAATGATTTTTGATAACCAAATCTGGAGATATGCAGTTGTAGAGGATAAAAACTCATGTTTTGTCTTAAGTCATTTTTTATTATTAATAAAATTGATCCAAATTTGAGTGAAATCAGATGAGCGTGCGGTCCTTCAATGAGTGAATTTTTTGACCGAAAGATGTTAACCCGGGTTCGTAATGCTCACTCAATCTCAGAAGCACATGATTTTCCCTCACGAAAGTTTTCGGGGAGAAATCGATTTTCGGGAAAGAAAAACAGCCTGGAGAGTGATAACAATTTTTCGCTCACTTCGATTGCCGCTAACGTTGGTTTGCTCTTTTTCTTTCATATTCAAGTCTTTTCGTGGCTTCATCAATGGAAATGGTAGTAGCTTATGTGGAACAATTATTATTATTTATTCAGACTAAGGCCGAAGTGGCCTGTACGGTATATAAGAGTCTTCTCCATTCGGCTCGGTCCATGGCTACACGTCGCCAACCACGCAGTCTACGGAGGGTCCGCAAGTCATCTTCCACCTGATCGATCCACCTTGCCCGCTGCGCACCTCGCCTTCTTGTGCCCGTCGGATCGTTGTCGAGAACCATTTTCACCGGGTTACTGTCCGACATTCTGGCTACGTGCCCGGCCCATCGCAGTCGTCCGATTTTCGCGGTGTGAACGATGGATGGTTCTCCCAACAGCTGATGCAATTCGTGGTTCATTCGCCTCCTCCACGTACCGTCCGCCATCTGCACCCCACCATAGATGGTACGCAACACTTTCCTTTCGAAAACTCCAAGTGCGCGTTGGTCCTCCACGAGCATCGTCCAGGTCTCGTGTCCGTAGAGGACTACCGGTCTAATCAGCGTTTTGTAGATTGTCAGTTTGGTACGGCGGCGAACTCTATTTGATCAGCGTCTTGCGGAGTCCAAAGTACGTACGATTTCCAGCCACTATGCGTCTCCGAATTTCTCTGCTGGTGTCATTTTCGGCAGTCACCAGTGAGCCCAAGTACACAAATTCTTCTACCACCTCGATTTCGTCACCACCGATGCCAACTCGCGGTGGGTGGCTCACATTGTCTTCTCTTGAATCTCTTCCTATCATGTACTTCGTCTTCGACGTGTTGATGACTAGTCCGATCCGCTTAGCTTCCCTCTTCAGTCTGATGTAGGCTTCCTCCATCTTCTCAAAGTTACGTGCCATAATATCTATGTCGTCGGCGAAACCAAATAGCTGGACGGACTTATTGAAAATTGTACCACTCGTGTTAATCCCTGCTCTTCGTATTACCCCTTCCAAAGCGATGTTGAATAGCAAACACGAAAGACCATCACCTTGCCGTAACCCTCTGCGGGTTTCGAAGGGACTCGAGAATGCCCCTGAAACTCGAACTACGCACATCACCCGATCCATCGTCGCTTTGATCAACCGTGTCAGTTTATCCGAAAACCGTGTTCGTGCATTAGCTGCCATAGCTGGTCCCGATCGATTGTATCATATGCGGCTTTGAAGTCGATGAATAGATGATGTGTGGGCACGTTGTATTCGCGGCATTTCTGCAGTACTTGGCGAATGGCGAACACCTGGTCCGTGGTGGAGCGTTCGCCCATAAAACCCGCCTGGTACTGCCCCACGAACTCCCTTGCAGTTGGTGCTAGTCGACGGCATAAAATTTGGGAGAGTACCTTGTAGGCGGCGTTCAGCAATGTGATTGCGCGGTAGTTGCTACAATCCAGCTTATCGCCCTTTTTGTAGATGGGACACGACACCTTCCATCCACTCCTGCGGCAAAACTTCCTCCTCCCAAATCTTGGTAATGACCCAGTGCAGCGCTCTAGCCAGTGCCTCACCACCGTGTTTAAATAGCTCTCCTGGTAGTTGGTCAACCCCAGGGGCTTTGTTGTTCTTCAGCCGGCCAATCTCCTCCTGGATTTCCTGGAGATCCGGAGCCGGTAGAATTCTATCCTGCGCGCGTTCTCCCAGGTCCATCACCATACCGCCATCTTCGTCTGCCACATCGCCATTCAGGTGTTCTTCGTAGTGCTGCCGCCACCTTTTGATCACCTCGCGCTCGTTCGCACGAAGGTTCCCGTTTATGTCCTTACACATATCAGGCTGTGGCACGTGACCCTTACGTGAACGGTTCAACTTCTCATAGAACTTTCGTGTGTTATTAGCGCGGTACAGTTGCTCCGTTTCTTCACGGTCTAGATCTTCCTGCTGGCGCTTTTTTCCTCCGGAAAATCGAGTTTTGTCTGTTCCGCGCCTGTTTATATCGTGCTTCGTTCGCCCTCGTGCGGTGTTGCAGCAATCTCGCCCATGCTGCATTCTTCTCTTCCACTAACTGCTCACATTCGCCGTCATACCAGTCGTTTCTCTGATCCGGGGGCACCGTGCCAAGTGCAGCGGTTGCGGTGCTACCAATGGCGGATCGAATATCTCTCCAGCCATCTTTAAGAGACGCTGCGCCTAGTTGCTCTTCCGTTGGAAGTGCCACTTCCAGCTGCTGCGCGTATTCTTGGGCTAGTCTACCGTCTTGTAGCCGCCCAATGTTAAGCCGCGGCGTCCGACTTCGACGCGTGTTGTATACCGTCGAGAGTTTTGAGCGCAGGCATACTGCAACGAGGTAGTGGTCGGATTCAATATTCGCACTGCGGTAAGTGCGGACGTTCGTGATGTCGGAGAAGAATTTACCGTCGATTAGAACGTGGTCGATTTGGTTTTCCGTTTCTTGGTTAGGTGATCTCCATGTGGCCTTGTGGATATTTTTGCGGGGAAAGAAGGTGCTTCGGACTACCATTCCGCGGGAGGCTGCGAAGTTTATGCATCGTTGGCCGTTGTCATTCGATACGGTGTGCAGACTATCCGGTCCGATGACCGGTCTATACATTTCCTCCCTTCCTACCTGTGCGTTCATGTCACCTATGACGATTTTAACGTCCCGCAATGGGACGTAGCTGTGCGTAGAACGCTTCTTTCTCGTCGTCGGGTCTCCCTTCGTGTGGGCAGTGCACGTTGATGATGCTATAGTAGAAGAAACGGCCTTTAATCCTCAGCTTGCACTTCCTTGCGTTGATTGGCTGCCACCCAATCACGCGTTGGCGCATCTTACCCAGCACTATGAAGCCGGTTCCCAGCTCGTTGGTGGGCCCACGGCTTTGGTAGAAGGTAGCCGCTCGATGCCCGCTTTTCCACACTTTCTGTCCTGTCCAGCAAATCTCCTGAAGCGCCACGACGTCGAAGTTGCGGGGGTGTAATTCATCGTAGATCATCCTGTCGCAACCTGCGAAACCTAGCGACTTGCAGTTCCATGTTCCAAGCTTCCAATCGTGATCCTGTATTCGTCGCTTAGGTCTTTGCCGATTATATCGAGTCGCATTATCTCTTATATTGTTCGTAATGATTGGTTTTCTAGGCGGCTTATTGGGCCTGCGCAAACCTCCTGTCTCGTTGGAGGGCCGTCGTGTCAGGGCTGTTTAGCGTCCCACCTAACACCAGGACTTGGGCTTGTGCGCTTTGAGCGGCACACGGTCGCTTTGGTGGGGCCTACTTGCGGATACATGCAGCGGATGCAGCGGATACATTAACAGGGCCCACTGTCAAACCCCACCACATCCTAGGCAAGCCCCACAACTCGCAGATGGCCTGGGGAGGGATCGTCAAGCCCTTGGACATAGTCCCTGCTGCCCGAAACAATTATGTGGAACAAATAACTTTCAAATACGCTTTCATACAGATAGCGTAGTGGTGTGGCTAAAGTAAACGCATCCCTACAGCTACTATTGTTACTATTCTGGGTTCGAATCCCGGCGCGGCCATACAATTTTGTAATTGTTCTGTGATAATTCTTGCGAAAAGTGAGTGAGAGATAAAAGTAATGAAACGAAAAAGGATTTTCATCTAACAGGCAAGATTTTCGTTTATCTACCAATGCTAATTCTAGAGAAAAGATTGATGGGTGAAAGATGATCCTCAACATAAACAACGAAACAAGATTTTCCCTTGGCCCGAAAAACGCTTGCTTTGGTCTCATTGAAATGAATAGTCGAAACCCGAAAAAAAAAATCGAAAAAAAATCTTTATCGACTCGGCGCCTCGAACCGTGGAACTCTTGATCTGCAGGCCCTGGCACTACCACATAGCCCACTCTAGATCCATACCAGTGGGTCGAGCATACTGGAAAGGAAAAATTGAATTGGGTACATATTGAAAATTTATACTACCCCCAGAAGCACTTAAAATTATTTTTCTGGTTTTCAGGCATTTTTTTCAGCTAAATCTAATAAAAAGTCATAGAATAAGCCCTCTAAACATCCTAGTATCAATGACAAAGTGGTAGATAATAGTCTAAAGAAGCTATCAACGACTAATCTTTTTATTATGTGGAGTTAAATTGATGCGTTCAGAGGATATTTTTACGAGAAAGTCTGAAAAATCACAAATCTCGTTTGATGCACCTCTAAATCTTCATGGATTTGGCTGAAAATTGGTCAGGAGACTCTACATAAGCTAATCATCGAAATAGAGGGGTGGCACTTTGAATCTGAAATACTTTTGAAAATGGTGAACAGATCTAGTGGGCACGTTGTATTCGCGGCATTTCTGCAATACCTGACGTATGGCGAACACCTGGTCTGTGATAGAGCGTTCACCCATAAATCCCGCCTGTCCCACGAACTCTCTTGCAATTGGTGTTAGTCGGCAGCATAAAATTTGGGAGAGTACCTTGTAGGCGGCGTTCAGCAATGTGATTGCGCGGTAGTTGCTACAATCCAGCTTATCGCCCTTTTTGTAGATGGGACACACGACACCTTCCATCCACTCCTGCGGCAGAACCTCATCCTCCCAAACCTTGGTAATCACCCAGTGCAGCGCTCTAGCCAGTGCCTCACCACCGTGTTTAAACAGCTCTCCTCTAAAGAGTTGGTCAACTCCAGGGCTTTTTTGTTTTTCCGCCGACCGATCTCCTCCTGGATTTCCTGGAGATTCGGAGCCGGAAGTCACATGTCCTGCGCGCCTGCTCCTAGGTTCATTACCATACCGCCACCGTTGTCTGCCATATCGCCATTCAGGTGCTGCCGACATCTTTGGATCACCTCACGCTCGTTTGTAAGATGGTTCCCGTTTATGTCCTTGCACATATCGGGCTGTGGCGCGTGGCCCTTACGTGAACGGTTCAACTTCTCATAGAACTATCGTGCGTTATTAGCGCGGTACAGTTCCTCCGTCTCTTCACGGTCTCGATCTTCCTGCTGGCGCTTTTTCCTCCGGAAAATCGAGTTTTGTCTGTTCCGCGCCCATTTGTATCGTGCCTCGTTCGCCCTCGTGCGGTGTTGCAGCAATCTCGCCCATGCTGCATTCTTCTCCTCAACTAACTGCTCACATTCGCCGTCATACCGGTCGTTTCTTTGATTCGGAGCCACCGTGCCTAGTGCAGCGGTTGCGGTGCTTCCCATGGCGGATCGAATATCTCTCCAGCCATCTTCAAGAGCAGCGTCTCGCGCCTAGCTGCTCTTCCGTTGGGAGTGCCACTGGGCTAGTCTACCGTCTTGCAGCCGCCCAATGTTTAGCCGCGGCGGACGACACCGACGCGTGTTGATCACCGTCGAGAGTTTTGAGCGCAGATATACTGCAACGAGGTAGTGGTCGGATTCAATATTCGAACTGCGGTAAGTGCGGACGTTCGTGATGTCGGAGAAGAATTTACCGTCGATTAGAACGTGGTCGATTTGGTTTTCCGTTACTTGATTAGGTGATTTCCATGTGGCCTTGTGGATATTCTTGCGGGGGAAGAAATTGCTTCGGACTACCATTCCGCGGGAGGCTGCAAAGTTTATGCATCGTTGGCCGTTGTCATTCGATACGGTGTGCAGACTATCCGGTCCGATGACCGGTCTATACATTTCCTTCCTTCCTACCTGTGCGTTCATGTCACCGATGACGATTTTGACGTCCCGCAGTGGGCATCCATCGTATGTCTGCTCCAGCTGTGCGTAGAACGCTTCTTTCTCGTCGTCGGGTCTCCCTTCGTGTGGGCAGTGCACGTTGATGATGCTGTAGTTGAAGAAACGGCCTTTAATCCTCAGCTTGCACATCCTTGCGTTGATTGGCTGCCACCCAATCACGCGTTGGCGCATCTTTCCCAGCACTATGAAGCCGGTTCCCAGCTCGTTGGTGGGCCCACGGCTTTGGTAGAAGGTAGCCGCTCGATGCCCGCTTTTCTACACTTTCTGTCCTGTCCAGCAGATTTCCTGCAGCGCTACAACATCGAAGTTGCGGGGATGTAATTCATCGTATATTATCCTGTCGCAACCTGCGAAGCCTAGCGACTTGCAGTTCCATGTTCCAAGCTTCCAATCGTGATCCTTTATTCGTCGCCTAGGTCTTTGCTGATTGTATTGAGTCGTATTATCTTCTATGTCGTTCGTAATAGTTATTTTTAAAGGCAGCTTATTGGGCCTGCGCAAACCTCCTGTCTCGTCGGAGGGCCGTCGTGTCAGGGCTGTTTAGCGTCCCACCTAACACCAGGGCTTGGGCTTGTGCGCTTTGAGCGGCACACGGTCGCTTTGGCGGAGCCTACTTGCGGATACATGCAGCTTTTTATAGAGGTTTAACAGGGCCCACTGTCAAACCCCACCACATCCTAGGCAGGCGCCACCACTCGCAGATGGCCTGGGGAGGGATCGTCAAACCCTTGGACATAGTCCCTGCTGCCCACGAAATCTGCAATATGCAAAGTAGCAAAAAATTCTAGTGGGGATAATTTAAACCTATGTGAGGCTATGATCAACAAAAATTTCATCAAAGAAGCCAAATTTTCATACATGAGGACAAGCAAACCAAAACAATAAATTTGATTATTTTAAATACAGTCGCCTCTCCACATCTCGATATTGAAGGGACCATCGAGATAGGGAGAGATCGAGTAATGGAAGGAAAATTGAAATGGCTGCTAGATCCTAAAAAGCTCGTTGCTATGAAAAGCGACAACAAAACAAGTGTTATATCTTGTTGTTGATATGTTTATTATTGTCCACAGATGGTCTAGTAGCCTAAAAATTTGAATATATCGACATAAGGAGAGTGAACCCAGAACAAAATATGATCAGAACACATCGAGATAGAGAGATATCGAGATAGGGAGGTTATCGAGATGTAGAGTACCCAGATGTATGTAGATTGAAGGGACCGTCGAAACCATCGACATAGGAAGAGATATCGAGATACAGAACATCGAGATGTAGAGAGTCGACTGTAGAATGATGGTTCATATTAATGACAATTATATTTTTGCTGATGAGCAATTTGGTTTTCACCATGGGCATTCAACCACCCATCAGTTATTAAGAGTTACGAATTTAATTCATCTCAACAAATCTGAAGGATATTCGACTGGAGTTGCTCTTCTTGATATAGAGAAAGCATTTGACAGTGTTTGGCATGAAGGTTTGATTGTAGAATTGATGAATTTTAATTTTCCTCTGTGCATTATTAAACTGATCCAAAGTTATTTATCAGATCGTTCACTGCAGGTAAATTATCAGAATTTTAAATCTGATAGATTACCTGTAAGAGCTGGTGTTCCCCAAGGCAGCATACTGAGGCCCATATTGTATAACATTTTTACTTCTGACAATGCTTCCAAAACTCAGCTTATAATTTTCGCACATAAGCCGAGAGCTTCTTATTTGAAACCTTCTAGCAGACATATTGTCACTATGAATGGTGTTCCAATTAATTGGTATTGCGAAGCTAAATATTAAGGACTTCTGCTAGATCAAAAATTAACTTTTAAAAGTCACATTGAAGGCATTCAAGTCAAATGTAACAAATATATTAAGTGTCTATATCCACTTATAAACAGAAAATCAAAACTTAAGAACAAACTTTTGATTTACAAACAAATTTTTAGACCAGCCATGTTGTATGCTGTGCCAATATGGACTAGTTGCTGCAATACCAATACTAGTTGCTGCACTTCAGAGGACTCAAAATAAAATTTTGAAAATGATTCTGAAGTTGCCTCCGTGGTATAGTACCAATGAATTTCATAGATTTTCTAATATTGAGACATTGCAACAAATGTCCAACAAAATAATTTCCAATTTTAGACAAAAATCGCTGCAATCTTCTATTGCAACGATAAACTCCTAGTATAATAGTGTTAAAAAAACACGGAACACCTAGTCTAAGAGATGAATGCATGTATTAGATAATTAGCAAATAAAATAAGTAAAAAAAAAAGCGGCATTCAAGATGCCAATTTAATTTATATGCGAAATTATGCTTTGCAAAAATATGACAACTTCCACTATCAGTTTTCAAGGCCCTCATAGATGTGTAAAATTTATTCGAAGTAGAACGTACTAAATAGGCATTCACTGCCACAATCCACAACGTGGCGGCCCATTTTTCATACATATCAAGGTAGTTTTTTTCTAAAGGTATGTTTTTCTTATATAGGCGACTATCTGGCGTGTATTACTCATTGAGATTAAAAATAATCGGAGGTGTAGATTTTCTATGAACAGATCAATAAGAATCTTGATAAAGCCGTCAAAATTGCATTTTTTAAAACACATAAATAATTTTGATCTTCATAGCACTTCATGGCATAACTTTGAAATTAAAACGCATGTATAGCCACGGTGCTTCATTTACCGTTATTATGAAAATAAATATACCATTCAATCTGCAGCCGCCATTCGATTTCTACTATAATTCTACGCTTCTGGACAAATTTTCAAAAAAATCGTTGGCTAGATTTTTGAGTTATGCCGTTTTTAAGTTTTTTGATGAAAAAGGCCTTGTAAATCAATTAAAAATCCATAGCACAACGTAATAACTTGCAAACGATTTTCTATATAGAATCCATTAAATCTCTATATCCACGAAAAAATGAGCATTTTCTTTTGAAGCAATAGGGTAATCGCACCTGAAGTGGAGGTAGCACCAATAGTGATTTTCTTTTGTAATTATACACTCTACGATAGTTTCAGTTGATGCATTATGTATAAATGTGATGTTAAATACAATTTATCATAAACTTTGATTGAAATCGCATTGAAAACAATGATTATTCTCAATGAAATTGACTCCCCTGTACCTACAGTAAAACAACTGTACTCAGCACTGGAAGGTGCAATTCAAAATTCTTGTGTGCAAAGGAAGGGAATCATCATCAACAAGTCTTACATGTTCCTTGGTTTTGCGTATAACATCGACATCATTGGTGTAGATCGATCGCGTTGTGTCGTTAACAGATGCAAAACATCGAATTCTGGGAGTGTTTGAATGGAAAATACCGCGTTCAATACTTGGCAGTGCGGTGGAAAATTAAGAATGGCTCAGACGCTTGAATCAATTGTGCCAAGTGTACAAAAATGCAGACATAGGCAGGGTAATAAAATACGGCATATTACAGTGGGCTGGACATAATGTACGTATGGCAAAAGAGAAACCAGCAAAAGTCATGTTTAGCAGAGAATCTGGAAAAGGACGTCGGCTCCAGGGTAGACCACGCACTCGCTGACTGTGTGCAATCAAGGAAGATGCACGTGTGGCAGGCGTGCCGGGGGACCTGCGACTGGTGGCCCTAGAACGAGCGACCTGGAACAAGATATTACAGATAGTTTTGCTCAGGATAACATGGAGTGTACGACCATCATAGGTACAGGAAGGTAGATATTTAATTGATTTTGTATTAAAAAAAAACGTTTGTAAGTTATTACGTTGTGCTATGGATTTTTAATTGATTTACAAGGCCTTTTTCATCAAAAAACTTAAAAACGGTATAACTCAAAAATCTCGCCAACGATTTTTTTCTAAAAATTTGTCCAGAAGCGTAGAATTATAATAGAAATCTAATGGCGGCTGCAGATTGAATGGTATATTTATTTTCATAATAACCGTAAATTAAGCACCGTGACAGGGTAAAGGCAGTCATTTTCGTCTTTTTGTCATAGTCTCGATAACCAATAAAAGAGACACTTCTTTGCCAAACTCATCCGTACCAAATTGTAAGCTTTGGAGATACGTTCTGCTATATTGGAGTTCTAGCAAAAGGTCGTTGCTTTCGTTGGTTTTAGCTA